>NW_028289347.1:0-300000 GCF_059628265.1 Tinamus guttatus
GTAGCCACAGCTCTCGAACAGCAAGCAGGATTTAAAGTTAATTTTGGCAAGAGCCACCAGGAATTTTAAACCGCTCGATCGTCTTTTGAAAGAAGCGAGTGCCATCGGCTCCCACTCGATGTTAAAAAAACGGGGGCGGGGGAAAAAAAGTGTATTAACTGTGTGTATACAGATATATATATGAAGAGAAAATGAAAAAAAAAAAAAAAAAAAAAAAAGACGACGAAACCAAGAAGGTCTCCTGGGGATCCGCAGAGCTCGGCGCTGCCACTGACAGCGGGGGGGGGGGGAAGGGGGGATTGTGTCCCCGCAACCGCCGCGCCACGACGGCCGTTGCCGCCGCGGGGCAGGGGGCGAGAGGCGCCGGGGCGCCTACGTGCCGCGGGGCCGGCTCACCTTGCTGCTCTGGTAGCTCTCCAGCGCCCGCACAGCGGTCTCGGTGAGCTTGACGTGCAGCACCGTGATGTTGTCCGCCGGGAGCCTGCCGCACGACACGCCATAGCGGCCCCCTTCGCGCAGCGCCGCCATCTTCCACTCCCGCCGCGCCCCCGCCGCGCCGCTACTGCCGCCGCCGCCGCCAGCGCCGGGGCCGCGCGCTGCCGCCGCCGCCTCCTGCCGCCGCCGCAGCTACAGCCATCCCGGCGCTGACGTGCCGGCCATGCCCGCCGCGCGCACGCGCCGCCGCCGCCGCGCCCCGCCCCCGGCCCGGCCCGCCGCGCCCATTGGCCGAGCGGGAGGAGCCCCCCGCGGCGGGGCGGGGCTCCGTGGCCGTTACCGGCCGGGGGGGCGGGGCGCGGGGCTGACGTCAGCAGAGGTGCGGTAGGTCGGGTTTGATGTCATCGCTGACGCTGTCCGCGAGCGGCGCTGGCGCCGTCACGTGGCGCCGCGGACGGTTGGCGGCGGTTGCGCCACGGCCGCGCTGCCCCACGGCGCCCACCGCAGCCAACACGGCGCGTTCAACGTCAGCCCCTGGGGCTTCTGTTCTGTATTAACGCGCCAGACGTGTCCCTAGAAAGCAGCTGTATTACCCCAGGAGGCAGGTGCGGGTCTCCAGCCTGCCTAAGCGGTGGTGGCTTTTTCTCCACTCTCCACCATGCAAAACCGGTGCCTAGGCTCAGTTTTATTTATCCATTTTGCTTGGAAAATGTGCCCTCTTGTTTCCCTGGCTCAAGGCTCTCCAGCCACAGGAGATCACAGCTATTGCCCCCCAAAGCAAAGAAGTAAAACAGCTGTAGCCCTGCATTTCAGCAACCCAGGCTGCTCAAAATTACTACAACTACTCCTTTAAACCAAATACACTTCTCTGCCAGCCTCCACTTAGATGCTCTCAAAATAACATAGACACTGGTTACCTCTAAGGCCTTCTAAACCACCATTACCCCTCTGGCCTTAAGCATACCCTATCTCCCATTAAATAATCCCCTTGCTTTCCCTTCATTGGACTCTCCTAATTGGGAGTTAATTAGCTAACAAGGGGCATTTAAAAATCATGTATATCTGAGTAAAAACCCTATTTAAGATGTAGGGTCTGCATAGTGGTGTGTTAGCTTGCTGCTGCACCTAAAAGGTGGATGTACTACTATACAGGTATCTTAAGTGATAATCAAATCAGCAAGGTGTAAAAGAGCGCAAGGTGTGAAAAAATAAATAAAAGAGGTAAAAGAAAAGGCATTAAAAACCCTAAAAGGCGTTAAAAGACATTAAGAGGTATAAAAGCCTTGGTATGTAATGTAATTGACTAAGCATGTTCAGACATGCTTTAGTAGATGATGACATATCAAAAGTTTCCTATAAAAAAGGAAATAATTTTGGGAAAATTCACCCAACCTTGCCTTGTGGATAATCTTAAAATGTTTATTTTCTTACCCAAGAGCAGGCTATGAAGCGACATGGCCGGGCTAACAGGCTGCCTAAAATGAAGGAGAAAGTTCTGATGACAATTTCTTCACCTTGAAGAGAAGGTGTTGGAAATAGTGACTCAAATGTGAAGTTAGACAAATTCAGGTAGAAATAAGGTGTATTTTTTTTAACAGAGATGCCACTTGGCAGTTGGGAAGGTCCTCTGAAGTGTCTCAGGGTAGCTAGTTGCTACCCTCGAGGTATGCTGTACGTCAGACGGAGCAAATATATGGATTAGGTGTACAGTATAGCAAATTATAGTCTCTGTCTTGTGTTACACCAGATTTCAGACTACACTGGCCCTAAAAAACAGCCATGATATACACAAAACATCATAAAATATCAATTACATGGCATCCTTTTAAAGGTACTTAAAGGTACTTTTTAAAGGTACTTTGCCAGCTTTGTACATGCCTCTCTGCTATAAGAAAATACTGTTTTCTAAAAGGTAGATGCTAGCTATTCAAACGGTTGAAGAGGCTTTATAGTTTGAATCGAGTATAACTGGCTGCTTCTCTAGGAAACTGTTGTCTTTATCATGTCATATGTAAACCAGCAGCTTTCTGCTTTTCTAAGCAGAAAAAAAAATGTGTTAGAAAAGCTACATTTAATTATTCTGGTTAGACATATTAAGCTGCTGGTTAATGCCAGCAGACCAGTCCTGATTCTTAGGTAGGTATGTCAATCTGCAAGGATTCTGTAAACTGCTAATGCAGGTGACTTGTGAGGATCACTTAAATGCCATCTATTTGATTCCTCTTAGAAAAAGAATGAAAGGAGAGAAAAGGTCACAGGCCATTTGTTTCCTCTCATCCCACAATTTCAAAACAGAGAAAAGGCAACAGAGTCCAAAACTTACACGTGCTTCATGGAAGGCAAGCAAACATTAAGCAGCAATTGCTCTAGCACTTACCAAAATCATATGCTCCTGACTGCACGTTGCCACTCAGTGTGTGTTACACACATGGAAAATATTTTCTAGGGAGCCTGAAATAGTTTTACTTTCATTTCTCTCATTCGTAATCCTACTCCTCCTCTATGATTCATCTCAATCAGCTGACACTAAAAAAGAACAAAAAAACTTTTCCCCATCTCTGTAGGGTTAAAGCATCATAGATAAAATAGGTTTCCTGTCATCTTCAAAAGCTTTTAGTTAGTTACTTTTATTGTAGGGGAGAGCCTGCTTTCATCATTTCACAAATGCAGAGCTTGACTTCACTTTCAAAACCCTGGGCTGGCCTGGCCTCACCTGATTGCCATGTTCAGATTCTGATTTACTGTCTCAGCTTTCATCTCCACCAGCTTTGCTCTTCTTTCTCCCCTAGTAGTTGGTCTTTCTTCCACACTGCCCTTGAATAAAATATATTTTCTCATTGTTTATGTCACACAACACCCTGTCTTCAGATTATTTCTCAGTATATACTTCTTAGCTTCTCTTTTTAATGATGATTATTTACTGACCAAACTAAGCAAATAAAATGCATAATAATAATAATAGAAGAAGAATCTTTTGACCATATAATATGTAATTCTATCCATATTGTGTCATTTGTGCCAGTCCTCATTTAAGGAAGGTTTAAGTAACTCCTGTATAGATTATACATGTAGGTGTGTCTTTGTGCAGTGCCCTGCTGAAATCAACGTATATATTTCTTTGCAAGACTGGTTCTCTGGAATGTAAATCTTTCTTAACATGACTGTGTTATTATATAAATAATATCTCAGGAAGCAATAGGATATAAACAGCAGGCCATAGTGATTTCTTCAAAGCAACACGGTGTGTAGATGTTGAAGTCTTGAAGTTGGGCACTACTGTATGTCTCACGATGCCACGCTGCATGCAGCAAAGGGCAATGAAGAGCCT
Source organism: Tinamus guttatus (assembly GCF_059628265.1). Lineage (NCBI taxonomy): Eukaryota > Metazoa > Chordata > Aves > Tinamiformes > Tinamidae > Tinamus > Tinamus guttatus. The sequence continues at coordinate 3,764 of NW_028289347.1, forward strand.
GTACAAAAATAACGAGAAGATAGAAAGGAAGGTATTTTGTTTGGGGGGCTTGAAGAGTGTTAAAGCTTTTGAGAAACAGGCACATACATCTACCACCAACACATACACTCCTAGAACTCTGGCAAGAAAGAAGATACTTTTTTATTTTATTTTCCCCAAACATGCCCGTGAACAGCATCAAGGACCTTGTCTGTAAGATACAGGAACTGGAGATAATAGTTTGGCTGGCCAAATATTTATAATGAGAAAAACAAACATGTTCAGCAATTGCAAAAGCGAAGCCTATCTTATCATTATTTAATTTCAGGGTTTTCTTATGTCAGTTTTCACAACTGAGAAGATGCATCTTTTGCAGGAAATGAAACATTTCTGGTCATTCAGTTAACTTAGGAGCTTGTCCAGCTTGTGTTTATTATTAGAATCAAAGTAAATAAGGGTGCAAACCTGCAGCTGATTGATACAGACTTGTAAAAATAATGGACCAGGTTAACGACTCTACCAAAGAGTTTTCTTTCGTTTTGTAAAGTGAGATTGCTGGGCCTTTTTTTGAAAACAGCATCAGAAGAAAACCTGGCACAGTGTCCCATTTAAGTCAACAGACTTGAGTTTTCAATGCCATGGATTTGGGGTTTTTAGAGCTTACCTATATATAGAAGAAACTATGGTCTTGCCAATGCCTGAAGTTGCACCTGTTTAATTAAAGGTGTGAGTTCATGCTGAGCTACTTAAACTGGTGCAGCTTTGTAAGTGGACACCTTAGGCTAATGACAAACCTTTTCTTTTGCTGGAAATTGTTTTAAGCTTATCTTGTGAAAGTGAATTAAAAAATGTTGACACAAACTGCTTTAGTGGCAAATGGGGGGTAATCTTTCCTAGCACAGACAGGTCTGAAAGAAGGCACTTTTTCCACTCATTTCAAAGTGCAAGTCTGTGTTCAGTTGAGCTTTAAGATCTGTGCAATTTCTATATCTTCTCCTGATAAGCAGGTCAAAGCATACTGAAGATGTCGAGGTCAAAAATCTAAGTTCAGTTAAAAAGCTTGAAATAATTTTTTTTCTGTCTCTCTGTCAAGGTTGTTTTCTCTAAATAAAGGCCAATATCTGTTAGTATGTACAATTCGGTTGTTTTTTTGTTGTTGTGGTTTGAAGTGGAAAAGGAGAGGACATGAAGGGAAGGGGGTGACTATTCCAATACTGTTGTGTATCGTTTCCTCTCCTGTCATCTGTTTTGCCCAAGAAGAGCTGCCTGGAGAAAGGGACTGTAAAGTAAGAAGCTTGGTAGCTGGGCAACGGAGCCATTCACCCGCTGCCTACTGAGGTGTGACAGGCGAGCGGGTGTGCAGGAGGGCAGCGCGCAAGCACACGGATGTGATTCACAGATGCATAATTACACTGATAGAAGATTTTAAAAAACAAAGGGAAATGCTGAGTTTAAACCAGCCTCTTGCATTCCCACTGAAGATTTCCCCTTATTCCCCTCAATCCTGAAGTGAGCAAAAGCGATTTCCAGTTCTTTGGCGCTGTAGTTCGTTTATACAAAAAAACAAGTCTGGAAAAGCAAGGGATAGCAGCAGTCCTGACAGATGGCATGTTAGCCTCCCCAGCACTGCGGCATGGGGCTTGCACTACCAACCAGGTCCCCAGATTGTTGCCATCAATCCGTGTTGCTTCGTTTTGTGTTCAGAAAGGGATAAAGCAGATACTTCTGCTTTGGAAATTCTTCATTTGTAGCGAGGCTCCCCTGGAGTACTGCATTTTTCTTTTTTTATAGTAGGTTTGCAGTTTGTTTTCATTGTTACTTGATTATGTCAAATTCAAAACTCGCTGGAGAACGAAACGTGTGGCCTATTTGGATGAGCAAGATTCCTAAAGTTCACTCGGCCAGCACTTATTCTAATGAATGTACTTTAAAAAAATTAAGAGTGGCCAGTGCTTGGGAGAAACAGCCAATTACTGCTGCAAAGCAGCCAGTTGCCTTGCTTGCGCCGTCCCTAACGCGCCATGAGCTCTTTGCAGTTCAGAAGCAATGGGGACTTCGGTGATAATTCATGCTGCTGCTGGAGTGCTGAATGATGTGGACGTATTTTGTGGTCTGCCAACAAAATTCTCCGTTTTCTCCTTAGGCACATTAAAAATACTCTTCTGCAGAGAAGTACTCTTCTACAGACAGTGGAAATGAGATCTTTAAATGTGTATAAGAAAAAATTGTGCTCAGTTTTATGTGATCTTCAGTAGTAAGTGCAAGTCAATTGTCAGTGTTAGTTAAATACTGTATAGCATGTTAGCTATTCTGAATTACATTATAGTCTGTGTTTTTATACCTATCACTGTAATCCCTAAAGGCCAATTCTATAGGAGTTCATTCACCACTGCAGCAAAAAATAAAACCTCCCTCTTACTTTGTGAACTTGCATGGCTCACAGCAAGTCTCTTATAGCCTCCGTTGCATAATTCCTATATATTCCTTGTCCTTTGTATACTTCCTTGTAAATCTGTACAGTGCTAGAGTTGGAGTTTCATAACTTGGTGCTTGTAAATTATTTTTACTGCTGTTTACTGACTTGGTGAAACTGAGAGGCATGTCATTTTTAAACGACCCAGTTGGATCACTTAGTGGTCCATATGATGTGCGCAAAAGATTGAGAAGCATTTAGAAAATATGATGATTTTACTTTATACATATTCTGTGTACAGTGTTTTAAAATAACGGTTATTTTCCCTCAGCACCCAATATGTACTTGTTCCTGAATATGCATATACTTGTATATATGCATGGTGTTTACTTCTATGGCATATATATGTACATCAAAGCAAGGAGTCTTTTTTTTTTTTTTTCAGAAGTCTGTTGGAAGAACATGAAATCTGGAATTAGCTTTGTGATAACATAAATACTGTAGTCATCACGGTTCCTTTTTCCCTGCTGGGATTCAGTAGAAGTGTAGAACAGAAGCGTACCTGCACAGGGTACACAGCAGTTATTCCTGGCTCCTGCCATCTTCCCTTCCCATTAAGTACAATCCTGTCTTTATTCTACTGCAAGCAAAAAGCAAAATGTGGTAGACAAAGAATCGGTTGGTTAAACACTGTCCTGTATCCTACCAGCATTGCATATAGGCATGGTATATCACAGAATCACAGGGTGGTTGAGGTTGGAAGGGACCTCTAGAGATCATCTAGTCAAACCTCCCTGCTCCAGCAGGGACACCTAGAGCACGTGGCACGGGGTGGCGTCCAGTATATGGCATATGGTACACCACTATATGGTATGGTATGTATATGGTATACATGGTATACATGGTATATATAAGACAGCCTTACGCAGCATAAGACAGCTTTGTTTCAGCAGAAGTCTGGAGCTTTGATATGCTTTGATATGCTTTAAATTCCACGAGATAATGGGAAGTTGCTAAGGTAACCACGGTTTGGATGAAGAGGTAGGAAAGCCAATCAGTAGTTTATGCGGCAAAAAAGACATTATCCACTTCTGCAATCAGTTATATACAAATGCAATCATGCCGTGCTAATTTGATGTTTTTGAGGCCAATCTTCTACTTTTGATTAGGAATAGTTTCAGTTGCAGAAGGATGAATTTGTATAGTTCTCTGAAATTATCTTGGGATCTGTAACTGAATTATTGCTCAATATTAGAGAGCATAAAATAGGGGTAATATATTTTCAGGGTAGAATGAAAATATAGCTAAGTCAGGAAGAAATTTATGGCTTGACTTATATTAATATTTGAAAAAACTGAATAAAATGAAAATCTTACAAACCTCTCTCTTCAGAGAAAGGTTTCTAAGACTTTTATCATTGTTGCTGCTGTGTTTTGTTTAAGTCTAATGTATTTTAGGCTGTGATCCCAAAAGACTGGTTCTATTTATGTGCCAGTAGTTCAGTGCATCTATAAGCGCTTGCAGGACGAAAGGTAACCTAAAGTCACGTGTATGTGAGGCAGAAGCATTATCAAATAGTTGCTGTCTGCCCTGACAGTTCAATTTAATTCATCAGTTACTCTTACGCTAACATGCATGTTTCTCTTTAAGCACCCTTTGTTTACTTTGGCAGTCATGAAAGCCTAGTTCGGGGCCAAACCCCTTCACCCCCACCAAGAAAAGCATGAAACCAGTATAAATCATGCTGATGGCTTGAGGGCCTCCTCAAGCTTTGGAGGGTAAGGGTTCTTTTGGTGGGTCTGCTGGTTGGGTGGCTGTCCCCCGGCGCCGCGCTTGCCAACGCGTCCCTCACCGCTGTGACGGGGCACTCGCGCCAGCGCTGCAGCCACGCAGGCAGTGAGCAAGCCGGCCGCTTGGTGCTCCAGGCTGAGCAGGGAGAGTCGTTCAAACACTAACTCAATCCACTGAAAAAGAAGGTATGGGTGTTCTTGACTATGCTTGGCTTTAATCCAGATCAAGTTTGTCCTGCCAGTTTATCCACTAATGCACAGATGAATGTACATTAATGAATGTAGAGTTGTGGACTAACTTACACAGTACAAGTTTTGCTATAGACAAGGCCACAGTGAAGAGCTCACTTTCGAGTCTGTTCCTATCCTCTATCTTACCAAAACGCTCTGGTCATCTTTCCAGTGCATTTCAATCCTGCCTAGTATTTCCAGACTTAAATATAGGCATAAAATTAAACCAGAAGCAGTCCTGTTATTTTCATGAAAAACAGTAGAGAGGACAGACCTGGGCTCTTGCTTTCTGTTCACTTTTAAAATACGAGCAATAATCTGTAATGCTCTTGGTTTCTCGTATGAATGGACTCTTTGTGATTATACTTGCTGTAAATAGCCAAGTACAAGCCAAATGTTATTAGAAGAAAGTACACATGACTTTTGCTTTCACCCCCTCCCCTTTCCTTTTGGCTTTAGAGATGAAAGAGTCTAGAGTTGCATAATTTTTCCCAAACTGGAAAATAGAACTATACTGATGTAGGCTAAGAAGTTAAATATTTTCTTATGAGAATGGCACCTGATCTTCAAACTTTTTATCTTGAGGCTATAGAAACTTTAAAACTTCCAGGTTTCTTGAAGATTCTGTTATAACACTTTCTTTATTATACCTCATATCTGTACAGATACCTCATAGGTATCTTTTGTTTTGTTGCTTGAAAACAATATTAAAAATCACAAAGGATTTTTTTACTTCACACTACTTCTGTCTAATTTGTAATATATCAAACTCAATGTGCTGTTTTCCTAGAAGACTTCAGCTGCTAAGCTTGCTCCATGTTAAAATATATTCTTGAGTCCCTATTGTAATTTTAGACCTTATTGTAATTTTATTCCACAAATAGATATACAGTCCCTTTGCATTATAATACATGCCTTATAAACCTCTGTTATACTGGAGAATCATTAAACCAATTAGAGGCATGTTTTTCCTGACTGTAATTTCTTTGAGAGCTGCAGCCTGTAATTTATATGTAACTTAGTATGTAGCAAGACATTTGGGTTTCTTTTCTCCCCCTGCACCATTCTTAAAAATAAAATTGTCTCAGATGTTTAGATACAGCTCTTGAAATAGGGTCAGGCAGCTTTGGATTTTTTCTTTACAAAATAGCACTGATGTTGCTATAGTAATAAGATTTGTTTACGCTATTTGCTAGAAATAGTCACAGTCACCATTCAGACGCCTTGGGTTCTGTCAAAATACCACAGTTGCTGTGGTTTTGACAATTAGAATTGTGCGTCCCACATTGCCATTGTTTTTACTATCAGGTAGTTGTCTGCTAGGCACCGTTCCATTTATTTCCATTGCATTTTAAAAAATATATATTTTTCTTTCCGTTTCAAACTTTTTTTTTTGGTCTTCTTTTATTTGTAAGCTTGGAGTTTCTCTACTTTGTTGAAGGGAAGTTTAAATTTAGACAGAGGCTGGAATTGCTGAAACCAGCTTATTTATGTTCAGTTGGTTTTGGTTTACATTTGCTCTGTAAAGCTTATTCATTCATCCAGAACAGTTAAGTATGACTTGCAATGTTTGCCTTCCACATTAGTTTCCAGCCTTTACATTTCTGTCATGCATTTGAAATGAAGACATGAGTTTTGGTGGAAAAATCAGTACAGTGACTTAGAAGAAATGCAACTTTTTGGCACCTAATAGTAATTTACCTACCTTTGCTTTGGCCTTGAATTACTCAAAGTTTTCCTATACATGCAAAAATATGTTTACTATGAAATGTTCTACATAATGAAGCTAAACCAAAGAGAAAAATAGGCTGGGATTTGCTATGTTGTTGTGCACTACAATAATAAATTTAGTCCTAACCCTGAAAATATTTTTATGCGTGAATTCTTACCTCTGAAAGAAGTTTCATTTGTAGAAAGCCACTGTAAGAAGATCATGAAAAAATGGCCAACATTTAGAAAGGAACTTTATGTCAACACAATTCTTCAGTGAACTATGTTGCCCTGTGTGTTGTGGAGGCAGGGGGAGAGCACATGTTCTTTTCTATTAAGGTATAAAAGATTAAAAGATCCCTTCTAGATCACGCTGCATCTTATGCTGCTGGAAGTCATTGCTGCAGTGTTGCAGGAATTAGAAAGCAGCTCACTGGCAAGTTGCCGAAATGAGCAGTGTAGGAAAAGTAATAAACAAATTACACTGAATGACAGAGGCTGGCCCTTCTTTAGCCTTCCAAAGCAATTTCCTTGTTAGACTATTGGGCTGACATAGTCCTCCAAACAATTCTGGACCACTTCCTTGAAAAGGCCTTGTATAGAAATGTCAAGCTTGCAGGCTCTCACTTAAGAGCCACCATATATATATGCTTTCTATTTCCAGGACACCCATGGAATAAATCTTACAGCTTCAGTTGCATAGTAGGTCCCTGTGGAATCTCATTAGCATCTTTCTAAGTCACTTATTGTCATCAAAATCCTTAATGACTTTGCTCAGGATTTCATTAAGTTAGAAGCAAATCTAATTAGCTTCTTGGTGTTAACCAGAAGGGCCCTGTAGCTCTTTCTCTGGACCAAGGGCTTCACTGACAAGATAAAATTAATGTCTTCACCTTTCAAGGACACTTGGCATTTAGGAGACATAAACACTGCTAGGCTCTGCTCTAAAGGAATCTTTGGAAAGGAAGCCACATTCCTAAGGGGTTCCTCTTCTAGCTCTCAGTAGTTCCTTCAGGCATTCATGGCCTAATTTTTCAATTTAAAAGTTGCTTGTGTAGAATAGACTACACAAGCTCCCCAAACCCTTTTTAAGGCAGGATGGGTTGCTCAACCATCTTGACAGTGCAAGAAGGCACGTGACAAATCTCCAACTGTCTCTTCAGAGAAGGCAGGGGGTCACATGCCAGGAACTGCTAATTTTTATACATACATAAAATACACATGCATGCATGTGATATATGTGTATATGCGTGTATGTGCACATATATATGTGTATATATGAACACTCTTAAGAAATGTTTTCTCTGGGTAGTATTAGTATCTCCTACAAAGGCTACGCTAAAGAGAGCCCTGCCAGACTACGCAGTTCCGAGGGTTTATCCTCACTTGGGCTGTCCCACCAATGTGTCGGAGACGTTGTGTCAGGGAAAAGCTAGCTACAGATAGCTGAATCTTCTGACTTCTTGCCAGTAGCCTACTTAGCTGGGAATCGCTGGGGCCTTGATTTTTCTCCAGAGGTTTGATATGCTGACATCTGTCCAAAGGCCTTGTCATTCTTGCAACAAGCCTGGTGTGGCCATGCCCTTCTGCAAGCTGCACCTAGGCCATGTAAACTGCTGTTGGGACTTTTGTATGGGTGTCACTCTTCTGCAGCATGAGCAATTGTTCGAACACTGTCACTGGAAAGAGACAGTTCCATAGACCATGTTGTCACAGTTGTGACAGCTCAGAGCATTGGCTCTGTCACATGTCAAGACAACTTGCTCATACCCAGCAGCTCCTGAAGTGCTTCTTGGCTGCTCTTGTCGCCTTCCCCTCAGTGATCACTGATGCAAGCACAAGTAAAAGGGTTAGAATACACAGCTGGAGACCTGTCAGGAAAATGCATTCAGCCCCTTTACTAGCAGCCCTGATTTAGACTGGGTTAAAGCAGCTGACAAGTCTGAGCCAGAAAGCAAATGCAGAACAGGAACTACAGCACTTGCAGTGAGTGCAGTGATGAGCATAAGGAGTCTCACTTCCTTCTGTGATATCCCTCCACTTTTGCTTCCTTGTGTTTTGGCATTCCGTGTCCCAGATGTGAGCATTCAGACCTGATGTGTTCACAGCGCAACCCAGCAGCACTTGCAGAGCCCTGTGGATCTGCATATGTGCAGAGCTAGCAGGTACACGTGTTGGAGCACACTCAGCCTACAAACAGCGAACGGCGAAAAGAGACACGCTAGCTGCGGCCAGGAAGGGACCCTTGCTCCAGGGAGCTGCGCTTCCTATGGCAAAAGATGTGGTAGTGACAGCAACATGCAAGTCCTTCACTGCTTGTAGAGAGCACTGAATCAGGATGCAGCAAACTGATTGACGCAAAGGGCCTCATGCGCCAAAAGTTTACGTCCAATCAATCATTGACTACTATTGCAACTATTGCAACCAGTAAGGGCAACAACTAGGTTAAGTAGGTAAAAGAAAAAACAAAGAAACAAATAAACATAAAAACTGATTGTACTGCTACCCGGAGGTATGCATTTGGCACGCATCTGGTGGATGCTGGCTATCTTTTCAAGTGATCACTTGTGTGAGATCCTCTCTAAAAGAACTGGTCAAACCAGTTGCAAAGATGGTGTGTTTCTAGCTGCAGCCAACGAGTGACCATCTTTTTGGAGTACTGCCCTTAAGGCTTTCATAGACTATTTTCATAGGTTATAGGTTTAAGACGTAGGTTTAAACATATATTACATACTCCAGAAACCTGTTTGTAGGAGAAACTTTGGGAGCAATTCACAAGAAAGAGATAAAATCGATTCCTACTCCATTTTTGGATGGCGTTGTGCACCTGAGTCTGGAGGTAATCCCTCAGTGTTGCAATAAGCTATTGGTGCTGCCTTGTTCCTCCAACAGCTGAGATTTGCTTTACCCAACAATCCCTGCTATCTCATGACATGACCCCATTTGAACTGCTAACCAGCCGCATAGAGCTCCAGAGCCACATGCTGGCTGCCTCTGCTCCCAGCTGCAGCAGGCTCTACGTGGGCATCTAAGCTTCTGGACAAACCTCTGGAAGCACCTCTGCTCTAGAAGCCAGGAAATGTCAAACTCAAATGCAGTTAGTATGATAACAAAATTAGATCCTTGCTAGTGCATCACCAAAGGGTAACCCGTTTGTTGGCTTCCTAAATATTGCCAGTTCTTGGTTTCTCAACTATAGGAAATTTCCTTGGGCTACTTAAGCTTTAGAAGATTAATTGCAGAAAAGGTGTTTCAGGACAGGGCTAAAGGAAAGTGTGAGGGTGATTCAGCAAAACTTGGCAGTATTTTTAACAGGGACAGTGGTCTCTCTCTGGAAACTTCAGTCATCTAGATGCTCGGTCTCTATAAACTGCCAACTGTTTATTGGTATTTTTAACAATGAATTCCTTCATAAAATTATGGACTCTTCCTTTCTTGATAAGTAGACAGCATTCAGCACATTGTGATCTCATAAAAATAAAAAATGTAAATATATGTTTAATTAAAAAGAATGGCTGTCATTTGCCAATATAGGAAATAATGTAAGTAAGCATGATTATGAACTTTTCAACTGTAAAGTTGTCTTTTTGGGAGCCGGTGCATAAGCAAAGCTGAGTAAAGTCAGCATAGCTACTCCCTGGAAAGCAGATGATGAACTAGGCCTGGGCATATGAGAGGAGTGAGGGACTCCCTTTGATTTGCTCACATTGGCAGAAAAGAGATAAATCAGAAAACCCCCTCAGCGTGCGTATTGGAGCCTAGCTACAGCAGGCTCCACGCTCATGTGGTGGGGTAGGCTATTTTAAAAAAGGTTGCATTGTGAAAATCAGCAAAGATGAGGAGGACGATAAAAACTGCAATCATATCTTTATGAGGATATAACTAGATAGCTTCCTCACTGCTTTTGGCTAGTATTTAGCTGAGTTCGTAGTGGATATATTAAAATTAAATTATTGAATGATTATTTCTAGGTTAAGCCTTTATTTGATTGTGAAAAATCTGAGACTAGCTTAACAGTGCTTCAGTTACTGAGTTAAAAGTTAAGGTATTCATTTCTTGATATTTCAAATAAATTCAAACAATACATTAGGTAACAAAGATGGAAATGAGCAGTGCAACAATATTACAAATGAAATACTTCTGAATGCTTTCACGTTATATGAAATGTCAGAATGTCAGAAATTAGAGCACAGCTATTTTATGCATTTGCTCCAAGCAAAAGGGAAATGTCTTCTGCCTCACTAAGCCATGGGCAAACAAATCTATGGCGTCTTACAAAGTCCAGCACAACTGCTGAACCTGGAGTTCTTGCATCTCTTTACAATGAAGAATAGTGAATGCCTCAGTTTACAATCCTGCTATCTTTGCTTTTCCTATAACTTATAGTAAGGCCCACAGCTGCATATTTATGCCCCTTCAAACCGAAAGATCAGCATACTCAGTACCTCTAGCTGCAGCAAATGCAGGCCGGTTCTGGAAGGGAGTTGTGCTGGGAAACAGTTAACATTACTGCCAAATTAAGTACTGCCAATTATAATTAGTCTTCACAGACACAATTTCTCCCTGTATGGGAGAAATTCACAGAGTTTAGGGTTGTTGATTCAATCTGTTTGATTGCCAGATCAAAAGATAACAGCGCTTCAGATTATATTGCCGTCAAGGCCAGATGAGGTGCTGAGAGCTTGAGGGCTTCCAGCAGAAAGTTTCCCAAATATCTGTGGTGGAGCTGGCAAACGAAGCCCGTTTTCCTTGCTGCCAGCCCACTGCCCTATCCAGTACCGCGCTGCATTAGTGCAGCTTGGTTTCAATTATGGGAGAATTCCTATTTCTTGCCACTGCTGATAGCTGAAAGAGCTCATATTGTGTTAGCAGCTCGGCTGAGGGATTATTGCACACATTCACAAGCCGTGGCCCCTGGCCCGCAATTTTTACACTACAAGCTACAATAAATTCATTTTAGTGTTTTTAAATAATGGGAAGAACTGTAAAGTACCTTCCAAATGTGATTCTACTGCTATTATGAAGCAAACTCTGGTTCAAGGAAGTTCTTAACGGGGCCACTGTGAGGAGGGTGTGAGGCCATGGGCTGATCCCCCAGCCAGGCAGCACTCTAAACTTTTCCAGGTAGGCCTGCTTTCTCACAAGGAGTTGACACTGTGGGATCTGCTCCAGTGTCATAAGTTCATTTCATAGGTGCATCTTTTTTTTTCTGTGCTAGATGAATGCAATCCATGTGCCAGAGGCTCATGTACCATGTACATGAAGGTGAGGCCTTATGATCTACCTGTAATTCAGAAATGTTATAAAGTAGCAATATTCACATCTGCTAACTAGAACATATATATTTTTTAATTTTCCAGCAGTATAAGCATACAGGAATAAATTCCTCAAGCAACTTTACTAACTCATGGTACATAGTATTACACTGATATTGCATGATTACTCTTTATTATTCTAGAAACACTTCTGTATCTGCAGCTACAAATCGTCACAGGTGTTACACCTTATTCTGACAGCTTTGCAGCTTAATAGCTAAAATTAGCCAATGGCTACAACTTGCCTTTCTGAGAGTAACAGACTTCCTAAAACAGTGGGGACCAAGCGGAGAGGCCATCGCCTTGGCCCTGGTCCAGCACATTGGAGGGACCGCAGAGGTCCAAGAGCAGTGGCACTCTGTGCTAGGAGGGCTGGAGATCTCCTCCGTGGGCCGAGGACACTTAGGGACATGGTTTAACAGGCAGGGTGTTGAAGGGCTTGCACTTGGGCTTGATGATCTTGAAGGTCCTTTCCAACCATAATTGGGATGCTGCAACACGCTCACCTGGCTCCCCAGGGCCGCCGTGCAGAGGCCTGCTGTGCAGGCAGCCACGCGCATGGCAGAGCAGCTCACTAGGGGCAGGTTCCCATCGCTGTTCCCTTGGCAGATGGCTCGGGTCCTGTTTAAATCACTCTGACACCCTGTCACCTGCCTGCGCCGGCCATGCGCTTCTGCTGTCCCCACATTGGCGCAGGGCCCTGCTGACCGGGGACCACCACACTGGGGAGGTCACACTGACCACCACAGAGCTGCTCTGGAGCCTGGCCATGCCCACAGCTGGCCTGGGATATCTGAGGGGATGGTAACCTCGGGTGATGGCAGGAGGGAGTGGAGACGCTGATGCTGGTTCTGGCTCTGAGGGAATGGCCTCTCGGGATCCTTCTCTCTAGTCCTCCCTCTCCTACCTCAGGCAGCTGCATCTCTTCTGAGCCTGCAGCCCTTAAACATGGGAGATGTGAATAAGAAGAAGGAGTGGGGTCTGTGCGTCCAAAAGCACGTGCAAAACAAGCAAATCAAAAGTAGATGTGACGTTTAGAAGAGCAGATAGCATGGAGAAACAGTAAAGGGTTTTTTTTTTTGAAATATCAGGGGGTATCAGAAAATTTAAGTGCATTTCAGAGCTAAATCAAGCACATGAGAGCTTATTTATCAAAGTTGCTTTAGAATGGGCTTTAGAAATAAAGAGAGAACGATGAGGTACATAAAATGCTTGCTAAAATAACTTCAGCGGATTAATCTAAATCAACAAAAGACAGGAAACGGAGAGTTAAGATTAACTCATTTTGTTTTGGCGAGAGATTTCAGTAGTCTCCAAGCAGTGGGCGATATCGCATACCACATACTTCGTGCTGCAATAATTAGACACACAGGACTAAAGATGGAATTTCAGCTTCTCATTAGAAAGCAAGCAAGCAAGCAAGCAAGAGCCTGACTTCTGGGTTAGTTATGGGTTTAACGTTATATTAAAGTTTCTGCAAATATTTCCACTGTGCTAGTTTGATTCCTCATCATGGGTGTGATTTACATTTCATTTGGAAGGAGTATAAAATATTAGTGTGGACAGCCTCCTAGCTATGTCCATGTTTTGACTGGCTTTTTAAAGGCTTTAAAAGTATTGCTTAAAACTGTTTTGCACATCTCCTTTTTAAAACACATTGTGTATAGTAATTCATTCCAACTGCTTATGAAGTATTGGACTGCAGTACATGCTGCTGCTTTCACAGCAGCTTTTACAACAAATACTTCAAAAGTCCTCATTCAGTTTGCTTCAGAAAAAGCACAAGAAAGAAATAGCAGCTGTATTGTAGGCTGATGAACAACCAGATAGCACACTGGAAGAAATCATCTAAATATAAGCTTAAGCAAAAATGTTTCTATTTTTATTCCTTTCAGCAAGAAAAAATGGTGATGGGTTCACTGAGATCATTTTTATACTGGTGCTAATTTTTGCCAAAACTTTTAAATACCTAAGTACTAATTTGTAACTAGCCCATTTATGGTGGTTCTGTAAGCCACATTTCTCCAGCACGGGGAGGCAGGTGCAGAGCCAGGGGGGCTTCTCTCAAAGCTCTCTTTTATGGTGGAAATAGGATATAACCATGGCCATTGCACCCCAGCTCTCCCACATTGGCCCCTTCTAACTGAGACTGAAAATAGAGAGAGGAAAACACAAAGAGTGTTCACAAAGAGTGACCGATGCTCCTATTGCCCTTGCTGTCCCTTGCCCAGATTTCAGCTACAGCAGTGAAACACGTGCAAACTCTCTGTCCTTATACGCCTTTAAAAAGCTTTTAAGAGTTGTAAGGCTTTCTGGTTTTGGGGGGAACATTGCGTTTCACCGGATCGTTCCATAGTCATGTTTGTGAGAAGGCAGAAATGGCTCTAGTGAGAAAATGACAGATCAGGAATACTAATGGGCTTATAATTATGTGCTTTTGAGAAGAGAAAATAATAGCATTGCCCCACAGAATTGCTGTGATTCCTTGTCTATGTCTATGACCTCTCCTTCAGTCTTCATTCATCTATGCCAGTTTTTGTTATTTGACACTAGTGCTTAAACTGAGAAAAGTTGCTAAAGGAGTTTACACCAGCTTTCCAGCCACGAAATAAACTATTCAGTGCAAATTTTGATTTTTCAGACAAATTCTACTGTTGGGCTCTATTACACCATCTAACAGGACAACATACCTTAGAGACTGAAATCAGGCTTCCTGCTCATGGTGTAAAGGGGAATGCAGCACTAGCTCTGAGCTCACAGGCTGGTGTTAGGCCACAGTGCTGGTTTGCCAGCTGAAAAAATATAACGGAGAGATGCCATTTGATCACTGCTAAATACTGCCTGAGAATTTACAGCAAACAAGATCAACAGATTAGTATCTTTCCATGCACCTGACAGTCTGCTTACCTGTCTGTGGCACTCTGACTCACGGTAGGAGGGTAATGCTGCTGCAGTCCGAATGGCAGTGGATTACCGGTGCATTACATGGCATATTAAATGAAGGATTTTTGGCAATTTCTACACAAGAGTTAACTTGGAAATGTTACAGTGCCTAATATTTGACTTAGCGTATTCTCATTTGGCTAACTGAAAGGTTATTCTTTCCATTCAGATTTAATTCATTCAGCTATTGCTTCGTATTCATGTGGCCATTTGTCATGTGGCAGGTTACATTCATCACTGTGCAGTGGTGCTTTTATGTTATGATTCTATATGTTCAGACAAGAAACCAAATCAAGGCATATTCTTTTTCTTTGTGCTTTATAACACAAATGGCTTTTTTTTTTTTTTCCCCCCAGGAACCATAGAAATCTGAATCAGGAGCGAGGGTACCTTACTTTAAGATAATTTAAGTGGTTCCTGCTCTCAGTTGCAGGGGGATTAGCCTAGCTACTCGTGGAGCAGCAGCTGTAGTTTTCTACAGACTAATGTATTAATTGATTTTGATTTTCCTTAGGCTGTAATTTGCATTGTTTCAGTAGCTGCAGGTGAGTCATCCTCACAGCAGGAGTGGAGACATAGAGATGTCGGAAAGATGTGGAAGAACACAGAAATGTGAAACCTGAAAGCTAACCCAGGGGAATCTGTCCACTCGTATGATTCAGAATCATGATTTCTCATGCAGAAACCCATTTGCACAGAATATTCTGTCACTCTAGCTGGAGGGGAAAGTAGGACAGCAAGACAGCTGTATGAATTAATCTAGAAGGCTTAACTTAAAATGGTCTTTATTTTTCTGTGTGCCTATTCCTTCCTAGTAGCAACACAAATAGAATTATTTGTGTTGAATTTTCTGAAAGCTTAGCTTATTTTTTAATGTGTGACCAGAGTGGGAGACAGACAGACATTAGAAATGACCTCTGTGGCCCTGAACTTTTATGGTCACACTATGAGATAACAGTCTCATTAATAATAAATAACAAAAGTATATGTTGTCACCAATCACGAAGTAAAGCCTGGAAACATGGATGGGGCATAAATTGGTGCCTGCATGGAAAAAAAAAATCCTGTATTGCCAAGATACGGATTTAAACTTGTATATTTATACTCGGGTAGCCTTCTATGGAAATGAGATTGCCTGTGTCAGCTGAAGAGGACTTTAGGTTAAGACAGAAACTCCCCACACTTCCACCAAGATAATGTCATCCCTGGGTGGAGAAGATAGAGTAGATGAAGCCTTCGTGTAACTTCCTCTGGCTACACATGCAGACAACATGGGCAGTGACAGTGGGGGCCTTCGTGGAGCACCATGAGCACCTGTTCATTCCTCTGCTCCTTGCAGCTTCCTCTGACTCTTCAGTCACTGAAGGTGCAAGTTCAAATGACCAGAGGAACTGGAATGCTCTTGGCAGAGGAGACAACAGCAGTTCAGCTAAGGGAAAACAGTCAGGCTAAAATCCTGTGTACACTAAGTGGGAGACATGGACTTTGAAAATGCAGTACAGGAAATCCTGAGAGGGGTGACAACCATAACTACATCAAATTTATATCTGCGTGGCTGTGCAAGGATACCAAAACACGGGCTCTATTTAAAAGTACACTGAGAAGTCCTTGGCTCCAGAGCGCACGTACATGGTAAAGCGGAAAGCAGAATGAACAGCTTCATTATCTTAATTCTGAAAACTGTAACTCCAGGAGGGTCCCCAGCGTTGTCCTGTCAGAGGCTTTTAGAGTCTGGCACAGGGCTCTGCTGCTGCATTTTATGCAGTGGAGCGTGGGCAACCCCTTGTCTCTGTTTCTCTTCTGTAGAAGGATGTTTGAAACCTCAGATTTGAAACATCACTCCTCCAAAACACCATCTTACACACACTTACTGCTGTAAGAATTAAAACTTTATCCTCCTAAGGCTGCGGGTGGGTAAAGATTAAAAATACTGGGTTTTATGCTCCTCTTTTTTAGTATTGCCAAAAAAAAAAAAAAAAAAAAAGGATGAACTACTGCTTTTAAACTTATTTTTCATCTCTAATGTATCAAGAATACCAGTTTTAGTCCTGCCCGATACTGCTGAAGAACTTTGTTGGGGGGAAAGGTGTATCTGAGAGATGCATGTTGGCATTTTAAACCATAACTGAAGAGACAGTGAGGTTTTCAAAAAAAAAAAATTTATTTTTTTCCCCTTTGTTTTCCTCACTCTTTTTTTTTTTCCAGAGAATTCATTAGACACCAGAGTTTAGAAGTGCCAGAAAGAAAGGATGAGATTAAAACAGTAACTGAAATTCTTTGTGCTCAGAACTAATCAACTTTTATTTTCAGTAGTTTTCCAAGTGCTAAAATGAAAAAAAAAAATGGAGTCCTTTTCCTTTGCTTTCTTTATTTTTTTTCCTCAATAAAATTAGAAATACTTTTTTTTATTAACCGTCTCTGGGGATGTTCTGCAGGTTCAACTCTTTCTGGTTGTTTCTGAGAGGACTGGCAGTTATATAGCAGGTTAACAGAGTTTCTAAACATGATGAAAATCCTGATAAAGTTTTTTACATTAATTTTTCCATCCCAGCTAGCCCCTTCACAGCAGAGAGTTAAATCAAGCTCTAAAACACCCTTTACTTAATTACTCTGTCATATGTTGCAAATATTTCAAGTTCAGATAAACCAAAGATCTGTGAACTAGGATGCTCTGATGTTTTCCTTTTTTTTCCAGCCACATGAAAATCTTCCTGCCTTTTTTTTCCCCTTTAATTTCTCAGGATTTTCATGCAAGGCCTAGCTGACTTGATAAGGGATCTGGAAATCAGTTTGCATATCCCTATGCAGTTTTAGAGCCTGAGGTGAATTATTTAGAAGTGTAACTTTGTCAAAAGCCTTTGAAACTGGTACTTTGATCTGTGTACCATCTTCCCGGAGAAAAGGTGGTGGAAGGATTAGAGGTTAGTGAGAATCTGCTTCCTTGTGTGCCTTCTAATCTTGCCCGATCTTGGTCTCTTGCAAGGGCTCTACATGAAAAGCCTGAATAAAAGATAAAACCATCTTCAAATAATGTTTCTGCTCATGCGGAAAAGGAAGGATCCTCCAGGAATTTGAACATGCACCAGAAGAGAGAAATTGTAACAATAAAAGCTGAAAATACTCTGAAGCCACCAGTTTCTAGTACTCGCGATGGTATCCTCTCCCAACATTATTCCTGCTTAGATGACATATTTTCCCTTGACATTCCTTTACATAATATCTACTAGGTTAGGCTCAGGATTCTTCTGTCTGCCTCTGGGTTACTGTCTTCAAAAGTTTTGCATTTCGTTGTTCTGAAGGAGGCAGGAAAGGGTCTCACAATCTGTTAGGGCCAATCTAATACTTGCCTGGAGGATTTTTCAGTGATGCAAAGTATTTTCTTCAGCTGAAGCTTTACTTATTTAGCTGGTTTCTAGGATTAGATATCTTCAGAGAAATTTTAGAAGAGGTCTAATTGAAAGTTTTCCATCAAAGCAGTTTTCTCTAGAAGAAATATTGATTTTTCAACAAAGGACTGAATACATACACAGCACTCAAAATATTTGGATTTGGCATATGCAACTAGATACGTCATGTCTCTATTTTTCAGTGAAGCCAGTTGCCCCGATGGAGCAAACCAAAGATTTCCAAATCTCTTGCACTAAGTTCATAGCGCATTATGGGTGAGGTGGAGGCATTAGGGAGTTTGGCGCTGAGGGAACACCAGCCATGAGGCTGCTTCTGGTGATGGTGATCTCATGATGGCAGCAGTTCTAAATCATCTCATTTGCTTTTACATTGAAATATTCTGTTTTTCACCACAAATGAAATGGTTTCAGTGAAAAGCATCCTATTTTCCAGACCATTTTTGCCTCAGATCCAGGCAAACAAATACTGCTGAAGAAATCCCATTTGGATAAACATATCCTAGGGCCAGTATTAGAACTGTAATAGTGCCTGCTCTATTAACTAATTTTGTTTACTTTTTGTGTGTTGGTTTGCATGATGAACACTGGCTTCTGTGTTAAATAACAACATTCCTTTATTGGATGCTTTTTATAATGCATTGTATATATATTGTATTTTATAGTGCAGTGTAGTATTACCCTGCATTTATAAAACAACTTACAGGAAAGTTGTTCAGCACATTTTAGCAATTTAAAGAGCCTATTGAAGAATAGTGTCTGAACCTGAATGATTCTAAATTTGGGAATAGTAGGATATGAGAGTTGTGACTTGACCTGTTTCTAGTTTTGCAATATTCAACTATGCTTTTACATATCCAAAGAATTAGTCATAAGCAAACAATGTAACAATATTTTGTTGCAGAAATAAGTGGGATAAGGACAAGGATGAAGGAAGTTTGTACTGTTATGGGAAAACCCAAGTGGCAGGGTGATACAGTGATGATGTCTATAGTGATAACCACTGATATCAGTAACAAAACACTCCTTGACTTCAGTTTCCAGCCAATCTAATCAGTTTCCATTAACTATGTAGATTAAGAGGAAGGACAAGAGCGGGAGGAGGAAAGAAATGAAGGGAAAGGAAGGAAAGGGAAGGGGCGAAATAACTATTTAAGCTAAAGGGCACTGTTGGCAAAAGAATGGATTTAAATTGTCTGTGATAAATTTAAGCTGGAAGTCATAAGAAAGTAAAAACTCATTTATCTTCCTTCAGGTCGGCTTGAACCACAAGCGTCCAGGAAAGACTTTTCTGTTTATCTCAGATGTTAATAAAGAAATAAATTGGCACTCAGCTGTTCACACAGAATATTCTGTTCTTATTGCTATCTAAAGCAGCTTTGATAAATGCAGCAGTGCAGGTCAGTGTCATCAGTTCAAGCAAGTGGGTGTTCCACTAAAATGAATAAAAGGACATCCCATGCTCTGTCCTCCTATACAAGCTATTTGTTCTTTTTTTGGTAGCTACATTTTGTAAAAGCTGTGAAACATATCTTGCCTGATGTCAAGAAAATGATGTCTCTTTGATGGATCATATATGTTTGAAGATATCATTTCTAAGACGAAATAATTGTTGCTTTCATGAAAGAGTGGAGCAACCAGTTTCCATCGTCTGGCATGATCTTCCAAAAATGTCACGAAACAAAATTTTAAATACGTATTTCTGCCCGAAGGACCAGATTTTAATTCTATTTACTCCAACAACACTGAGAACAAAAGTAGCACCAACATATAAAGGTGAATCTAATTAGATGCTTCCATACTTCCATCACAAGATGAAGAAACTAGTAGCTTTGTTTCCATGCATGAAAAAGCAGAATACATGATGATCATTAGCAGTATTACTGAAAACCTTTGCCACTTCCTATCACAACAGCTTTTGTCATTTTGACAAGAAGTTACAAGGTCAGTGTTTACAATTAATGCACACAGTGTGAATTATGTGTTTGACAGTATGGGCACATTATTTAAAACAGTGGGTAAGAAATGGCAGGATTGGCCACAAACTAAGACGGAATTTTAGACAAGAATCATCTTAACCCAACCGTGGGGCTTGAGTTGCTAAGGCAATAGTCGTATTCCAGACCATGGCCACACAGAAAGCTGTATTGTTTTAATCATATTACTGTAAGTCAAGAGTAACTATCCAACTATCCCATTTGTCCACAGAGAGATTAGGGAGTTTAAGCATAGGCCTTTCTGATTCCAGCAGATACCGCTGAGAGGGCCAGGGTGCAGTCCAGGCACGGAGCCTCGTGGACCTCGCAGATAGGTGCCCTGCAGCAGTGCTGGGTGATAAGCAGCTGGGGACGGGCTGAGGAAGCAACTCCTGCAACCAGCCCAAGAGGGCCCAGAGAAGACCCCAGGCCTCAGCTTTGGCACAGGACCAGACCTGCAGCGGTTTGTCAAAGCTGCAGCCCTCTGCCAAAGCTACAGCTGCAGCTGTTATTGCCCCAGCCATCTCGGGGCAACCTCCCTGACAGGCAGGTTCCAGCTTGAGCTATTGCGATAGCCCAAATAGGATTTGCCTCATGTTAATAAGCTGAACCTAGAGGTGGGGAGGAGGGGGAGGGAGCTCAAGAGCTGATTCATGAAATCAGGTGTCCCCCTCTCATCCAGCAATGGGATGGAGCAGAGGGAGGAGCAGTAGCTGCTTTAGCCATCTGATTTATATATATTACTGTTTGTCTAGGAGATCCTTATTTTTAAAGTGTGCTATGGTAGTATTAGCAATGTTTGAAGAAGACCCTGCAGAATTAATACTGTCCCACATCGGCCTTTCCTCGAGGCTCAGAAAACTACGTCAGCGTTTGTTTTTCTGTTAGCGCAGGGACAAACTGTCCAAGTCTGGACAAGGTCCTGAGCAACCTACTTTTGCTGGATGTGCTTTGGAGCAGGAAGCTAGACTAGATGACCTCCAAGGGATCCTTCCAAACAAATTATTCTGTGATCCTGAATATCAGATTGTTTTTCCAAGCTTTGTTTTTCTGAAGGTCCTGAGATGGGAGCTTTTCCCCCAACACTGAGTACAGATATATAGTAGTCTGAATACTAATATTTGTATATGCCAAACCACGTGTTGTACAAATGCCAATACTATAATTTGGAAAAAAAAATCATTCTAGCTTGGATGGTTATATTTGTACAAATACTAAGCACATCAGTCATTCCATGTACTTTCTGGGGCTTCTTTTAAAATTCCAACCTTAGGTTCTTACTCTTCTTCCTCCAATTTGCATCAAATATGTTGACACCATGAAGATGTCCCCCAGCCATACCACAGCTGCCGACTGAGTAGTATCAGTAGAGAATGAGGGAAAGCTAAAAGGTCAGATTAGTTGTGACTAGAGACAAATCTTTTCAATTAATTGCTCTGCTTACTGAGAATTATGCTTGGTAAAGGGTTGTTTCTAAAGCCAATGGCTTGTTGCTCAGCCCCCTATTAGTTCATATAACCAGGTCTATGCATATGTCAGGTCCCTATTGGTCATTACTTACTTGTCAACAAGTCACTGCTTGAGAATCATTGCTCTACAATTACTCAGTTTCTCTGCCTTAAAGAAATCGGCCTATGGCAAAACAGAATTAATTACTTGAAAGGTTTCACCTTTAAACTATACAACTTTTGTAAAATCAAACAGTGGAGATATGTTGGAGGCTGTATACTATAAAGAGCTTCACAAACAGAATGTGTAGGAAGCAAGGAAGAGCCTTGCACATTAACGCATATTTATGCTTTTTAAAATACCCTTCAAAACAGGTTTTAATTTGGACATTTTTATGATCATGCATCCTCTCTCAGCAATTAAAAATACTTTTCTTGACCATGGCTAACTTTTGAGGCTCTTGTAAAATTTATCCAAATTAGGAAAAGAGGCTAACGTTCAATTAAAATCGTAAGCCACATTTTTTTTTGGGGGGGGGTGTAGAAGTTAGAACAATTTATCCTAATTTAAGCAACCATCATCAACACTTGCAGAGAGGCCAAGCCACATGAAAACACTGAGTTTTTGCTCCTGTTTTTTGCTCTCATTCAAAAACAGCAGGTTTTTGCTCCCATGCTGCCGGTGCCTGCATACAGGCCCGCTCGGAGGCAGACCTGCGCGGCGGAGCCGGGACGCTGCCAGCCCGGCTCCTCGGTGGGCCCCGGCTCACAAGGAGGAGCTGTGCTTTGCGGGCTGCATGAAGACCTGCACACAGGGCACGTGCTAGACTTGTAACTAATATCCTTGGCTCAGTAGTTCTCAAGGCTCAGCTTCAGCCCATGGTCGTCATGTCCAGTCAATTCCCTGGCCAGCCCAGCTTCTGAAAAGCGCTAATCATGCAGCTCAACCCAGGGAGCTTTGCTTACTTTGGCTCAACATTTTGTTGACCAAGTTTTGTTATCAGCATTTGTCCAGTTGGCTATATGCCAATACATGATTTTCCTGACAGGCGGCATTCTTCTTGCCTGTATGGAAGACTGGAAACAGTAACAGCTGAACAGAAAATAGAGCTATCTGGAGGCTCAGCTTTTGTGATCACGGGATGAAGCACAAGGAAATGGCAGGAAAGGACAGACCTGAGGGCTTACAAAGAATCGGTTGATGTCGTCCTTGCTCACAGCTGTAAACATTCACTGAAGGAATTCAGAGGTAGTGAAAAAAAAAAAAAAAAAAAAAAGGAGCCAAGGGGAGAGCCGCCGGCGTGCGGGTTGCCATCACCTCACGGC
The DNA here is from genome assembly GCF_059628265.1 of Tinamus guttatus. Lineage (NCBI taxonomy): Eukaryota > Metazoa > Chordata > Aves > Tinamiformes > Tinamidae > Tinamus > Tinamus guttatus. Next base: position 26,299 of record NW_028289347.1, read on the forward strand.
GCGGGTGCTCGCGGGTGCTGTGGCGTGGCAGGGGGCACGGCCACACCAACGCGCACGTGTGGCTGTGGGGACAAGGCCCCCGCGCGTCCCCGCTCTCCGCCCGCCTCGTGTTCTGCAAGGCCCCCAGCCCCGCCATGCGCGTCCCTGTGGTGCAGAGCCCGGTTCATGCCGGCTGATTGAAAGGGTCCCCCCGTCTGCCTGCCCTGCTGCTCTGCGGAGCCTCATCCTGGACTGCGGGCACTCAGAGCTTAGTGCTGCCCAACATCGACCTGAATCCACTTGGAACTGCAGTGCCTGAGGGCTGTGGATCTGCAGGTACTCCGGCCAGATCCGACAGGAACTGTGAATCAGAGCCCTAGACTGCTCAAGGGCAACATACTTTGGGTTGACTTAATCCCACCTCCATAGGAAGTTTTTAAGCTAACTTGCCACACGGATGAAACCAGCCATAATTTTGAGGATGGAGCATTCTTTTTTGAAGATCACAGTGCAACGGTGGTAACACAAGGGAATGTGAGCTGCAAGGTCTTAAACACCTGTAGATGTTTGCTAAATGCCCAGGAAACAAATCTGTAAGGCATGCTACTGTTTGAACTTGATGCTAATTAATATCAAAAGTTACGACTCAGAAGGAGTTAAATCCCAGGTGAAGTCACAGCTGCTGATAGCAATCATGACCTTTACTGGTTAACAGGCTGGGAATAAACTCCTACACGTAGAGTTTGGCCAAGATCAACTACATAATGAAGGAAATAGCTTGCCCATTTCTTCTCTGAATGACAGGTTGCAATCAAAAGTGCATTAATTCATAGCTCCTAAGGGAGGTATTTTTTCTGGTGAAAGCGAGTCCTATAGGGAAGAAGATTAACTGACCACAGGAGTTTTGTTACATATCATCAGAATTTGCTTCCACATTATTTACTTTTTGCTTTCAGGCTCTTTGTGCTAAATGTGGGCCACTTTCTGAGTAGTCTCTATTGAATACTGTAGAAAGAACCATTCTTTAACCCAAGAATCTAAGAAGTTTAACAATACGCGCCAAGGATAATCATGAAATAATTGCAGTGAATTGTATTCCCCATCTCCTTTCAATCTGAAAGGACAGGAGCACAGGACATGATGTTCTTAGCTGGGAAAAGCCATGCTAAAATGTCTTTCTATAATGACAGATTTCTTCTTTGTGATTATGTTCTTGTGAGGCCTGTGTTTAAACACTGACTTCTTGATGAAAAAAGTGCTCTTAATGAGCATGTAGTCCAGATATTAAATATGGTTTTTTATTATTTTTAAACAGGGAGCAAACTAAACAATGCTTTGACCAAAAATTTGCAGTGTTTCCCAATGGAATAAGCAGATAAGATTGAACAGCAAGTAAGCTTTTGATTTTAAATAGGAAAAAGGGAGAGAGAGTTTGTTTAGCAATCTGTAGTTGAAGTGACACCTGTGGTCAGTGACAGAGAAAAAGCAAGCAGTCTTGAATTTCAAGTCTGACCACTGTTTATGGTTTATGTCTGCCTTAAATCTCAGCAGTGAATTAACATTTTCAGTGCTTATCTATATTCAGCTGATATGGGAAAAGAGCAGCTATGGGGACAGATCCTTCTCATTTTTCCCTTCCTCCAAATATTCCTAGACAGCTAGCAGGATAAGGGTTGAAGGTTCTCTCTCATATTCCATCTAATGCGTGATATTACAATATACTCACAAGCTTGGAAAACACGATAGCTCCTTAGACTTAGGCTATTTCACAAAAAAAAAAAAAAAAAAGGGGCATCGCAATTCAGAACAGATCTGTTCTGGGATTCTTTATGGGAAATAGGAATGTCCTGGCCTACCTTAATTCATCAGTGAACAACGTCAGAAACATACTTATTGGGAATGAGAAGGACCTGTGGAATCAATGCGATGTAGCTATTCCACTTTATTTTCACACACTACCATAATCTAAAATGACCTCCATGTGTAGAGATGCCCTCAGGCTATAGGGCCTACTTCTCAGTGAGGGTAATGGCACATGAAGAGCTTATTGTTGCATAAGCTACTGTATGAATTTATAGCAAATCAGCTACACTGTGAAAATTGTTTATGGCATGCTCTTACCTGTCATTATACAAGAGAGAGTTTATCCTTCCTTTAGTTGGGGAGTACGATAGCTTAGATTACTCGGCAAGATTATTCTTGAAGACTCTTAGATTACTCCCCTCTGTGGAGGGGAAACTATTACAGGGCAGCTTTTGTCCAGAATATTCACCCCTGGTTTGCTTCAGGATAACCCACAGTGTGCTCATAATCTCAATAATGGTTGCACTGGGAGCCCCTTCAGATGCAGATCCACCATGACTCAAAAATAATGCATTGCAAATCTGATTATTCACTGCAGGACAAAAGTGCATCACACATGCAGAAGCTGTAGTGGCATTTGCATCTACCAAAGGGAGAGTGAGTACTACCCCATCAAAATGGCTCTGCTTTGTGTTTGGCCCATGAGTGGATGAACTTTTCATTCAGCAGTGCAATCAGACTAAAGAGACCCTTCCCGCCTTCATCTTTGCCTTTCAGTTGTCCCTGCCTCATGTCACCTTTCAGTTTCACAGGTATAGTTGCTTATGGGCTGCAGGTTAAAATAGGTCAGCTAACTGACCCAGGTTAAAAATAAATTGCTAAACCCAGTTATTTTTAACACTGATCAGTTAATAGCATGATTGTACAAACAGCTGCACCAACACAGGTAAGGTAGAAGCAGACGGGTGGGAATAAGGAGGTAGGAGCTCCTTAAGCATCAGACTTTTCTCTTTCTTAGTCCTGATCAGGATGTCCCAGTAAGTACAACACAATACAGAGCCAGATCTCCTGCGGTGTGCCGACAGTATGGGTAAAGGAATGCACACCCCAGCAAGAGTGTGCAGACAGATGGGAAAATATTTTATCCCAAGAAATGTTTATTTAAACTCCTCCTGAGTTCTTCCACTAACTGTAAACCAGCCAGTTTAAAAATAGGTGAAAAAGGAAGCTGAAGGTCTGAAGAAATGCAAGGGTTCTAAGGGAGGCCGATAACACACTGCCTACTTGATCTACCAATAACAAACACTCTCAGGTGGGAAAAAAAAAAGGGCTGGTAACAATGATTCTCCTAAGAAAATAACTAAAAAACAGGCTGTGTGAAAGCTTCTGTTACTTAAGGAAATGGAGCTACAACTAAAAAGTTGGAAATGTATTCCTGATTACTAGGGTGGATTCAGAAGACCTGCACAGGACTACAGTCCCATTGTGTTACAGTTACTGCAACAGTCTGAGAGAGATTTTCCTGGCAGTTTCCTATCTATGGCCTTGCACCTACAGTTTGTTCCTGGGCTGGTGCCTGGGCAGGAGCCAGTCAGAGAACTGGGGAACACTGGCAATGAAGCACAACAAGAAGAAATGGAAGAAAAAGCATGAGGAAAGCAGTGAAGGGAACAGATCGCTACACTGATCTGCTACAAAACATGTCTTTCAGCATGACTGAGTTTTTATAGATGAAACAATGCAATATATACAACATGCATACTTTTAATACACCACTTGCCCTTTCCAGCCAAGCACCAAGTATCAGAAATAGTTCTGATATCATACCATTTTCATTCCTAAGGTATCACCCAAAGACATGAGAAGTCTCCTATCCAGATTCCTCGCCAAGCCCCAGCCTTTATGTTCCACAATTGTCCTTGCCAAGATAAGCAGCTATCGTGTGTATACTCTGGGTACCCTCTGTGCTTGTCTCACAGAAGATAAGAGGCTGATGGAGCCCCAGTTAGACCGGCCCTGGCTGTGACTCTGGTCTGCTGGCCAAGATGGTGCTTGTCACATACAGAGGGTTGGTGTGAATGTGAGCCCTTGTGGCTGAGCAGCTACCAAAGGAATGGATCCCACTCCACAAAGAAGTCTCTGTTCTTGTTTCCCACTTAAGCATCTGAAGAAAAATAATTTCAAGACTGTTTTTTTTTTTTCTTTCTTCTTATGCATTTTGGTCTGAAGACACATGAGATTCAAGCCCTCGCTCCCCAACACAATGCACACTGTCAGTCCTTGCACTCTGGCATCACAAATGTATTAACTGTTCCTTCTCAAAAGCACAGCTGGCCACTGACCATGCAAGGGAAGACTGTGTCGCTAGTTAGCATTTAATGTTAGTGTCAGAGACTTACTAAGATTGCACTTTCCTTTAAAAAGCCTTTAAAATTTTCCACTGCATTTACCAGCTACAATACTTCAAATGTTTCTTCTCTCTTTTTTTTTTTTCTTTTGGCTAAACTGCACAACTGTATGTTTCAAATTTATTTGTTCTGAACATTCAACTGGATGAAGCATGACTTCAGCACAGCTGAAACTCCTGCTCCAAAAAAAACGCCTGCAAGCCATTAGTGCCACACATGCCTGCAGCTGATTCACAAGTGGGATTTCATCGTTTGTTAGCTAGTGTGCAGATGAGACAAGATATAAGGATCTGAAAGGAAATATGCAGCTGCAGTGAGTTAAACATTATTTAGAAAATTATTGAACCTCTTCCAGGAGGTCTCAGAGAGATGTGAAGTGTGTACACTTATATTCATAACTGTAAAACTTTCTCTCCTACTGCAAGAAAGTCTTTGCCCAGAAAGGATTAGGTGTGCTTCTATCACACAAATCCAAGTCACAGCTGCTCTGTGGCTAGTGCTGCGCTAGCCCATATGGAGACACCTTCCTAGAGCCAACAATAAATGTATCTCACAGGCATCTACAGATCTCACAGATCTGTAGTGAACTGCACAGAACTGGTGCTGATATAACAGGAACTCCACGTGGACCTGGGAAAACTGCTGACTTGGCTCCCAAGCTAAATTCCGGGGAAGTGTCTGACACACTAGGAAAGACCTCTGCGCTGCCTGCACTTTCCTTCTCCCGTTGGGAAGGACAGGGAGCGCTGGGAGGTGGGTCGTGCTGAGGAGGTCACCAGGGACCCAGCAGGGAGGTCACCAGGGAGCCTGGCCCGAGGTGGAGCTGGAACTGACCGTGTGGGCACGGCTGCTGCTGCTTGTTTGTACAGCAGCTGTATTTGCTTAAGCGGACTGTGAGTCAGCCCCTGCATTTCTGGATTCCCATTTTGACTTTACGACTTGATGGTTAGTCCTGCAGTTTGTCTTAAAGCACTTCTCAAAAATCCTTCTCAATTCCTGAGCGATTTAGAAGCCCTCTGTGCACTACAGTTTTGTTCACAGCTGATTGCCTTATGTGAAGATTATAATCAAATCTCACTGCCTGAGAGTGAAACTGTTATAGGAGGGACTTTGGCATGACTTCTCCCTTTGCTCACCTCCTTCTGCAGGGAACCCACTGATTTGGAGCTGTGAATCTCTAACAGTTTGCAAACTACAGGCCAAAGGAGTTGCAAGGCATGCTGCAGTTTGTCTCCTAGCTTTCTGTTCCCCCTACAGTATGATGCCTTCATAATAACTTACTCTCTACACATTTTAAAAAAGTGTTATTTATAAAACATCTTAGAAAGAAGTGCTATTCAAATTTCCTTGTGGCCTTTCCATGGAAAGGTGTGATGCATTAAAAACAAAATAAAAACCAGCTCCCTGTGTTTTTTCTTTTTGCCAGATTAGTAGACTCTGTTGCAGTACATCTGTGCCTCAGTAAAAGGAGAAAAAAGTTAAAGCAGAAATTAAAAAAAAAAAAAGTTCAAAGTTTTGGAGAGAAGAAAGGATGTTTTCTATGAGGTATAACCTGTTCATATGCAGTTTGAAGGTAGGTATTCAGAAATAACCATGTAGGTACTTGGACTGTTTTTATGACAGCAGAAATCTTTCCTGCTTATCTTTTTTTTTTTTTCTTATATTGTTTCAGTCTCTCCTGGATTGCTGTTCACTAAATAGAAAACAGCTTATTTGGTGCTAATATTCTTCTTATCTCAAAACTCGACTTACAACTTCCAGTGTTTTCCTTTATGAAGACAAATATGCTCTAGTAGGAGTGCCAGTTACACCTTTTAGCCAAATAAAACCACACACACACACAAATTAAAAAGCAGAATGCATGGGCTTGATTCACCAATGTAAAGTTCATTTAACTCCTTGTAATTCGGGGATCAGTAGTGCTGATTTCTGGATATGGAATACTCTGGTTCAGCAGAGTTGCTGGAATACATCTGGAATAACACAGCCCTGCAGCACGGCCAGCTCGGCCTTGCCCTTTCCTCTCCTCACCTCTTAGTGTCTGCCCCATGGGGGTTGTCACTTTTCTGTCTGTTAAAAGAAATTTGGTCCATCAAATCATGTCTCTAACACTGAAGTACTCTGATAGCTGCTAGAAGTAGTATCTGTTTCATACCCTCCCTGCTAGTCACTGTGATAAAAAATAATAATAAAAAAAGCATTTTCTTCTCTGTTCCTCTGCCCCTGGGATACAGGAGGAATGCCATATTTACAAAAACAGCTTTTTCTTTTGTGAAAACACTAATGCAGCGCAATGATGGTGGTTTCTGGCTGGGTGCTCTTATAGAAGCATTCCTGGATTTTAGTTTCCTTCAATTTAAAATTTAAACTGATTGAGCATAAGAATTAAGTGGAATTGCGTTGTAGGTTTATTCATTTTTATCCTCCAGAAACTTAGATATTGCTTTAGAAGTTTTTTTTTCTTCTCTTTTCAAAATGGACTAAGGTTTCCCCAGCTCCATAGTAAGCCACAGTGCATTTTTTTCTGGAGATTCATACATTATGTTTTTGTCCCCCATCTCAGCCACTTTTCATTTCTGGACTGTAAAAGAAATAAACCAAGCAATTCCCATAAAAATGCAATTAAGATGGAAACTATATGTATATGGAAAATGTGGCAGAGAGGACAATGTGTTTTTCAATATTTTGTAACTGGCCATGAACACTTGCCAAAGCCCAAACTGGCACATCGCTTGACTTAGTGCCACCAAAGTAAAACCACACTTTGGCCCGACTTCCACAGACTGGAATAAGCAAGTGTATGAAAAATTATTAGCACTATTCAAAAGTGCTACTAAAGAGCATTGATTGAAATGTTTCCAAATGATAATATTTTTTCTGAATTCACCATGGCACGTGGACCCCCTCAGGCAGTTACGTTGCAGTGAGGACGTTTGCTCAGGGCAAGGAAACGCTCCTGCACATGAAGCCGCTCTGCGGAGTCAGCGCTTCTCTGACCTATCAAATTGAGGAAGAGCAGCTCACAAGTACCAGCATTTTCTCTCTTTGTCAAGTCAGCTTAAACTTCTGAGCAGGGGAGCCCACACATAATATGGGTACAGCTCCTGTGTAAAACATTACTGAGAATAGCCCAAAGTTTGTGGCATTTTGCCATTTTTTTTAAAGAAGAAGGCTCTCGAGAGTGTATTACTTCATGATTCTTGACATTTCCTCTATTCACAGAAAGGATTGTTTGCCCACTGCCACCAAGAAGCTGTATACATAAAAATGTCCTTGCATAGGACTTTCAATAGGGAAGTCCTTATTCCTTAGTGAAATGCTGTATCTGATTTAAAGCAATTTAACTAGTAAATGTACCCTCTAGAAAGCTATGATAGAAGCCGCTGAGTCCTGCTTTCCAACTTAGACCACAAACTAACTCACCTCTTGAGTCCAAAAAAAACCCCATATACTGCCTGACAGAGTAACTGCATGGGTTTTGGGTGCCGTGGAGCTTCGAGAGAAGGCGAAGGACAGAGCACCTCTCTGCTCCGTTCCCGTGAGCTCCCCAGGGACAGATAAGCCCCGGCTGCAAGATAGGGAGCATGTACACCCTGGCGCTGGAGGCAAAGCCAGGGCAGGTAGGCGCACGCAAGGGCCCTGGAGGCTGGCCTGCCTCACGTGCCCTGTGCACTAGAATGCCAAGGCTAGGATTGCCCTAGGATTTCACTAGGATGCCAAGGCTTCCCTCGACTCCAGCGCCTTCGTTCTCACCTCCTGCTGAGAACTGGCCAGCTGTCACACCTGCCCGCAGCCTTTAAGAGGACTGCTACCCTGAGAGCGGCAGACGTGACTGGTGGGGGACTTTATTTTTGAGTTGTTCTTCCAATTTTGTTTTTTTCTAATTTCCTTAAAATTACTGCAAAATGCAAATATTGGCAAGGACATAGCACCAATCTTAAGTTCAAAGAGAGGCACTCCGGTTCTTACGTGTCACAATACAGCTGGCCTCTAAACCTCTCCAAATTTGGGGCTATAAATAGCTGATTCCGACATAAAACCTGAGGCTGGCAGAATGGCCCCAGCGTTATCTTGCAAAGCAGTGCAAGTTTCCTCTATTTAGTAAATAATAGAATAAAATCTCTGGCAGCTTTTACCAAAAGATATAAGGAATATAAGCACTTTGCACTGTCAGTTACTTTAACTGAGAGTAGTAGTCTCTGGAAGCACCCTCTTCAGAGCATTTCCAACAGATGTTGCTATTGCAAAATATTGCTGCACTGGTTAAAGATCATACAGCTCTGAGACAGGAAATTCCAGCGCTTTCCAATTCAATGCCGAGAGATCATGTGCCCCAAATGCCATAAAACACCACAAGTAGATAGAAGACAGAAAGTAGGGATGATTCAGTCTAAATGTATAGCATTAACAACAGCTAACTGAAAAGAGTAGCTTCAGAATCCTCAGGTTTTTAGCTGGAATCACCGTAGAACAAAATTAACATAGCATTTAACCCAAGGTCCGCTTTTTCTCACTTATTTCAGGCAAACTAATGCTTGCATTTCACTGCCACTTCTGCAAGACTGATTTCGGAAGCATGAAGCAAAGGAAAACACTTTCAAACAGCTTTCCCCTGCAGTTCATGCTCTGCTTGACAAGCGTGAAATGTTGGTGAGCCAGAATTTGCATACAGATCAATAAAACAGCTTTGTGGTTGAAAGCTGATTAGGAAAAAAAAAAAAAAAGAGCACAAAGTGCAGACATGCGAACACGCAACAGCTGTGCATGAGTCCTGGTCACGTGGGGTTCAGGTTTCCCTGCTGGGTTGTGCCTGCAGAAGCACAAGAGACATCTGGGGCTCGCGTAGTGGGACATAGTAGACCTATGTTGTCCTCTTTTAGGGATAACCAGAGACTGGTGCCGATATACTGGTGCCCGCCTTGGCTCTGGACTGAAGGCAGCATAATGGCTGTGAAAACTTAAAAAATGCTCGATGTGAGACTGCCCAAGGGAGTGAAGATGCTCCAGCACACAGCACTAACCTTCCTCTCTCTCTCCTGTAAAGCTGCCCTCCAGGAGCTGAGAGAGACCTTTCAGCAACGCCTCTCCTTCGAGCTGCTGCAGACAGGTTATTGGCAGCACTGCTCCCAGGGAAGCGCTGCTGGCCTACGCACCGAGAGGCACTTTAAGAAACACATCCTGGTGTCCTTGTGTGGGCTCCTGGGCTTTCCTTGCTCATTCTCCTTAGGCTCCTCTAAAAGAGCCATCAGGAGATTAAGGATTTACAAGTAGGTGTTACATCTGTGGGCAACAGCCACACTCAGGGAAAACAGAATGTGCTTGCTAAACTGAGAATCTGCAGAAAAGAAAAATAAAGCTAAAAGGAACAGGCTGAGCCGCATGGGACTATTCACCCGGCAAGAACAAAGCACTCCAAAATCACCCCTGCTGTCTGCTTTGGCCATTATTTGCTTATCACTGCAGCTACATTTACTGTTACATTTGTCATTGCCGCTACAAAATAATGATCTGTGATTCTTAAATAATACCATTCACACCAAAAGGGCAGCTTAAGCCAGAGTTTAAATACTGGGTTCCCATCTCTTGCACTAATATTGAGTTTGTGCATGGTGAGGATGTAGCTGGACTCAAAACCTTAAACACGCATTGTGTCCAGTAATATCGAAACAGGCAGCGAGTCTTCCTGGGAAGGACAGATATCGCAGACTGCTTTGAGTTCTCTTGAACTATACTGCTCAAAATAATGTTTTTCATTAACTTTATGACCTGTTCTTTGAAATCACAGCTGTGTAAGTGGTCTAGCTGGGTCTGTATCACTGATTTGGGAGGATGGGATGAACATACAAATAGATCACTAATGCAGATTTATAATCTGAAAGTATAAAATGTTTAAAGTAAAAAATTCTGATACAAAACCTGTTTATGTTCTTTTCAAGTGATTTGCAAGTGAAGTGTGAAAGCAGGTAAAGCACACTGATTGGAAGTTGTTGGGATGTTTTTCTTTTTCTTTTATTCCTCTGATACGAAAGTGCACTTCCAAAGGCAGCCAGTTGCGAGCCATGGGGCTGGTGGATGCTGAGTCCCCGTAGGACCGTGAATCCGGAGCTGGAGCCGCACTCTGTGCACGTCTGTGCCCAGCCTGCGTGACAGGGCCCCGCGCGGCGCCAGGAGGTGTCACCTGCCTCACCAAACCACCACCACGCTAAACACGTCCACCTCTGGTTAACTGTGCCTTAATAGTAACTAGAAATGATAGCTACAAATAATAACTACAAATAAAGGTCTCTGATGCTGACTCTCCTAGTTTCCCTGTATACCTGCCCTGAGTTTTCTGGGTTTTTGTTTGTTTGTTTTGTTTTTAATAATTCCTCCTGACCTACTTGCTGCTTATATACCACTATGTCTATATTTCCTTCTCTTGAAGATAACTGCTGTTCTCCAGACTGGTTTATCTTCCTGATGGTCATATGCTTCCTACTAAAGCCACTACAGTACAAGCTTGGAAAAATAAATCATTTGGAAGGAAACTAGGCAGGTAAAGAACATCCACTCTCCTTCTTCACCTCCATGTCTACACAACCTGTTAACTGGAACACCAGAGCTGTAGCCATGCTGACCTAACAAGGTTCATATAAGAAGCCATTTTTAGGCTTATCAAAAGACACCTCACACATTGTGACAATCCTACTGCTGACATAATTTTAGGTGTGATAAAGCAGAAAATAATTGAGAGGTGGGGAAAGGTGGTAAACATTGGTGGCACTGATTTGGAACTCACATAGCTGCGTGGCAGTATTCCAGGATCTTGTTCTCCTGACAGGGAGCAACAGGACATGTCATTCTCCACCTCCTCTTCCTTCTTCCTAGCATAGTTAAGATACATATATATGTGTGGGGGTGTGTGTGTATACAGATATATATATATATATACACACATGTCGTTCCTCCTCCCACAAGCCCATTCGCTCTTTTTATCTCCTCTGCACATATGTCTGTTGCTGTTTTCTTCCTTTTCTTTTTCAATGACAAATTGTGGCAGCTGATACTGAAGCTGAATGCTAATATGGATATTTTAGGTACATCTTCGGGGATCTATTTCACTGGTACAGCCTGTATTTAGCTAATATACTAGTGAGGTAACTTAAATACCCTAGGGATTTGAGTAGTAGTGGTCAGACTCATGCTGCAGGTTAATAAGCTGCCTTGGAGAGATGAGCTGCGTTCATAACGAAGTCCATAGATTGAATTTCATTTGAAATATCTACAAATCATCTGTTCAGAAAGAAAGGAACTGCGAAGATGGATGAAATAGTAAATCCTCTTCTCTTTTACCCATTATGGCCAAGTGTCAGTTGCTCCAGTGAAGGGCACTGGAACGGTGGTAGCAGAGATCAGTAACTGCGGCTGCTGCCGCTTCTAGACTGATGCTGAACTGCAACTGGTTTGTCAGTAGGACTTGAGGGGCAGCGATGGGCAGAATTTGGGCAATCCCAGATTGCTTTACCCAAATCACTAGAAGGAAAGACAAGAGCTTTTATTACCTAACTGTTTCTCTATATGACAAAACAGGTTTGAGAAATTTCCCCGGAGGATAAAGATGAATCAAGAAATACTTCTATCTTCTTTCTTGAAGATAGAAACGGCCTTCTTGAACTATTTAAATATGAGTTATTTCTTTGCTTGCTTCTCTCTGAGCCCTGTCCAGCTCTTACCAACATCGCTTGAAAGAATGGGAAGACTCCCACAGATTTAACTGATTGGCTTCTAACTCTCCTTCAAAAATGGGACATCCTTTACTTTAAATATCAGACAAGCGCTAGCAAAGGAAGGCACATAGTGCAGTTCCTGTCCACTGCATACTTCTGAATATTTGTTTTTATTAGCAGGATTTCCAAAGGCTGAGATCAACCAATAGAAATTTTGCACAAGGACAGTTGTCCACACTGCAATTGATAGAAAGACTTCTCCTGTCCTTAAGACCAGACTAGATCATACCATGGAGTGAAATGAGAGCAGACCTGTTCTTTCAAATACTGCTTTGGACTCCCAAGACTGACATTCTGTTCCAAACGCTACTTCTACTGGGATCTTGAACGAGTATTTTCAGAGCTCGGTGTCTCAGCTACCTATATATAAAATACAGATGTGCCTCTGCTTATTAAATTAATGAGCTGTTTGAGGCAAGGTGCATCTCTTCATATACACAGGTACGAATACAACTTCTAGTACAATGTATCCCCTGTAAAACTGGTCTCAGTTTTATATGCTGTAAACAGCAGTTAAACAGAACTACTGTCCTGCTGTCAGAATACGGTTTAGGGAGCAGCTGCACATCACCTGCTTTTCTTTGCAGAAGTTTTAAAGCACAGTTTTCTGACCAGTTACAAGGGAGCTCTAATCATACCAGTTATTCCTTGTTCCTAGACTTCCCAGACTACAAACTCACAAGTTTATCAATAACTTGTCCAAATTTAGCAACATTGTCTATACCAAATAGCAGTAGAAATTCTTGTGGGCCCAGGTCCTTCAAATAATTTCCGGTAGTTGCCAGTTCCAGTGTAACATAAGTATAACACAAGGGTAACAAGGAATGTTCTACTTTAAATAGGTTTATTTAATAGTAGTAGTAATAACTGTAAGCATAGCATAACTATTGAGAAGGAACTTACTAATAATAGTAAGTTTAGGATTTCCCGATTTCCCATAGAGAAAAAAGTTTGCATAGCTCTACACATCTTTGTGGTTAATGTGTTTGATTCACACACATGAGATTTATATGTATAGTTCTGCTGATTTCATTGGAGCCACTGCTGATTTACATCAGTGTAAAAGAGCACTGTTTCAAGCTCTCTCTGTTTATATAGATGCAAGTCAGCTAAACCACAAAAGCTGACTACGCACAATGGTTGTTTAAATTATCTGGCCAGTTCTGTGGTGGCCGATTTTGCTTTCTGCAAGATCTGCTGCCTGCCCGTCACAATGAGAATTTGTCTTGAATGGCCGGGTGGGATTTAGGGCATACATTGCTGCCTCAGGCTAGAGAGCCTGCCGCGCTGGGCCTTAGCTATATCCCCGGGCGGGGACGTATGCAAGTGTCTTTTAAAGTCATCTGAGCAGCCTATGAAGAGGAAATCTGCAGCAGGGATATATACAGGCATTCACTAATGCCATTTCTCTGTGGTGGTCTGTCACGGCAATATAGTTTTTCGTTTTCCTTCAAGTCTGTTTACCCACTTTAACAGTGTGGGAGGCCACTGCGATGATGTGTAAGGCACTGTTCATCAGATGGACAGCCCCAGTCTGCTTGGAGAATGGCTCTGTGAGGAACCCTTCTACAAATGTATGTGAAGGCATTTTTACTGTTGTTTGACTTTATTTTTTTCCTTTTTCCTTCAACTTACTTGTTTCTGGAAATTTGATGTCTTGAGATAACCCCTCGATCTTGTTAATCTGATTGGGAACAACAATGAAGAGCGTATTGCTCTCAGTGGATTTTTTTTCCCAGATTGTATCCTGACAACGGTGTACGGCAATAGGGGGTGTTGGGAATTCAGATGGGTATGAACAATTTGGTGCAGAAACGCTCATGATGCATCTCATGATTAGCAGCCTTAAATGAGAATGTCCTATCAGGCTAACGCTTGCCAGACATGCATTCAGCAGCCCTCTACATTACTTAGTCAACGGGTTCAGAGACCATGGTGAATGCAGATTTGTGCCATGCCCAAATTCTTGTACTATTAGCTAGTGAGTGGCAAAGCAATAGGTATACCCCTGGCCCTGTGATTTAATGATTAAAATATGCCTTGTTTCATGGGCATCCTAACTTGTCTGGAACTGGCAACTACTCGAAAATTGTTGAAGAACTTGTTCCCACAAGAGTTCCTGCTGTTTTTTGATCTAAATACTGTTGCTAAATTTGGACAAATTATTGATAAACATCTGAGTTTGTAGATTTATCTGATCTGGACTTGTGAATCTGCTGAGTAGGTGGCACCTCTGCTGAGGTTTCATTGTAAAAAAGAGAGAGATCAGCAGATTTCCAGCCATAAAAAGAGATAATATATTATGTTAGAGTCAGTCAGCAGAGAAAGATTTTGCTGTTTGTTTCAGAATGAAGTGATGAAGAGACATCATTTCATCTTTTTCCCATAACTCTTGGCCATGTTTTGCACATACCACATTTTATTTCCATGAATTCTCATAGTCAGTGCTATAGACATTGTATTTTAATGTAAATGAACACCATTTACATTAGGTAGTTGACCACGGCACTCTACTAGGAGACTCTAGAAGAGTTTAGCTTGTGTTGCCTAGAAGAAGAAAGGCTAGGAAGGCTTGTGCTTGCTTTCTATAGATATACCTTCTTTACCACAGCCATCATCACAAGCTGGAATACTGCTTGAAGAGGTAAAGCTGCCTGTGGGTTTTATTTAGTGAGGCTTTCTGGCTGCAACACTGCCTGTGCAATGAAGGAATGACAGAAATAAATTGTTGCCAGAATAGGGCGTATCTGGGTAGCATGTTCAAGTGAAATACAAAAAGGACTTGGCTGGGCTTCTATTTGATACTTCTCCCTCTCTGACAGAAATATGTACCTTTTTTTTTTTGGTTAGTTGAATTGATTTCTCAAAGTCAATGTATTCACTTCATTATGCATCTTTCCTGGCACTTCTTTTGAGGAAAAAAAAAAAGAAAGTGGAGCTCCCTGACATGAAACTTACCTCAAATACCTACGAGTAATGACACTATAGCATAGCTGTCTGACTCACAAAACCCACAAAATAAATAACCAAAGGCAGGATTAATAATAATAATAAAGTGTGTCATCATTCAGAAGAAATATCAAAGAATCTAATTTAAATTTTCATTCATAAAACAATGCTTCTAACACTAATGGACCCAAATCATAGCCACCATTTGCAAGCTGTGCAGCCTCTTAAGGGATTAATAAAATGTATTTTGAACCTACTTGAATCTCTTTCCTCTCCAGAAGCGCAGTAGCTATGAGAGTGTTGAGTAACCCACCTTGCTGTCCTCAGCAATGACCCCCCTTGTAAAAATGACAAATGGTGGGAGAGAAAAAAGGCAGCTAACTGATAAAGGAGGGACAAGAGAGGTCTACCTGTGAACAGTGAGGCAGAGAAAAAATAGGTGCTACCTGTCCCTGAGAAAACAATCCTGATTTCAAGATGCCTTACCAGAAAAAGCCTGAAATAAAACATACTTCAACTCCTGGGTGGCTCTAATCTTCAGTTTTCAAGCATGGGAAAAGCGTTCAGGCTTTCTAATGTTTGGACCTAACTGTCTGAATTTTCATTTTGGTCCATCATTGCTCAGCAGTTCCAACTGACTTGGAACACGTGCTCTTCCACGGATGTCACTGCACCTACCTTTTCCGTGTGTGCTAATAGACCTAATGCTCTGCAAACAAGTATTCCCGGCGTGTAAAAGGTCACATTCCAGGGATCTGGCATTTCCTGTTTTCATTTGCGACAGCTATTTTCCCCTCACAGGTCCATGAGAATTCCTTCAGCCTTTGCCAATGGCCTCTCGGAACTGCAAATTCTTCAGGCTCTTGCCAGGATGTTTAATAATTAATTCACATTAAACCACATACCATCAACTCTGGTAATTTAACAAATGGAGTGTATTGTGAAAAACAGTCCCTGCAGTTTTTTTTGCAACTGCTTATAGCCAGGACAGATGGTTAAAATCATTTAGAAGTGAACTAGAACCAAGCACTCAGATGTGGACACCCCAACGCCTGGAAATACAACTGAGTCTGTATCAGAGATACTCAGCTTGGTCCTAGATCGAGTCTGAATTACACAGATACTAAGGTCCTAAGTCTTGGCAAGCCAGTGGCTGAGTTTCTTGTTAAATCTGGAGCTGCAAATAGCAGCTGAGTATTTTCAAAAGCCAATGTCAGGGATCCAGCCAGAAAAGTTTGGAACTAAACTGTCCATGCACTTAAGCACTTGTTTCGTCTTGTGCTTGCCTACATATATACTGTGAAATGTTGCTACAACTTGGCTCAAAATTAGCATTTCTAAGACAGATCCTCTCCCAGGCCAGCAAGTGGCCGAAGTAGGTGTTCTACAGCTGTAAACCCTTTCTGATGAGCTTATATAAGCACTTCTCCCATTGCCCAGGGTTACTGAGCCTTCATCTGACTTTTGTCATATTGGCAAAACCATTGACTATGTTTTTTCTCTTTCATGACTAAATAGGGAGTAGCTATGCTAACATGCATGCATGAACCTTTCAGGACTGATGAACTTTTTTGTGGCTATCAACTGAACATTCAAAGAGAAAAAGATAAGCACACATATAGTAGATCAAATCCATTATTTTCTTTTGCTCTTCCACTATTCTGCAGATTGTTTCACAGACTCCCCATTCACATTATGCTCTGCAAATCATAATCTTGAACAGTTTTACAAACCAAAAGATACTCTGTCCAGGTTCCACCTCTTGGTCATAGTATCAGTGAGTAGAACTTAGAAGCCATTCTAATCTTTGCCACATGCCAACAGTCCCTAAAGAGCTGGAAAGCAAAAAATACGCATGCCACATGCTTTAGCCTTTTTTGCAAATGCCCTGGATGGGTTCTCTCCATCCCTACCATTAAATATTCACCCTTCCTAATTAAAAGATCATAAACCTATGACTTACATGTTGGCTATTTCAAGGAACATATTTGAAAGGCCATATCACAGCAGGGACTAAACTTCTTTCCAAGGCAATCTCTTCTCTGCCTCCAAATTAACTATCTGTGTGTGCTTGAATAACAAGTATAAACTGGAGAAGGAGACAGTAATATTTGTCATACCACAGTGATGAAACCTTGTTGTTTCACCTCATCCTTGGTTGTTAGCAGAGATAAGTGTCTAGCAAATCATTGTGGTCCCTGGAAGTTTTGCCTCTATTTGGTTTCTGGAAATTGATACAGGCATTCTTTCCTTTTTCTGTTATCATTTCTGTTATCAGCCAGTATGCAGAGAAAGGGAATTTTAATAACATTTCCTTCTGAATGCAGCAAAGACTTTATTTTTTTTTTTTTAGGAGGAAAGATAAATATGCTACTTAACAAAATCATTTTAAGGGAATATTAATTAAATGTATTTAAATCTTATTTGGCTACTCTAGTTCAGAGCAGCAGCATCCTTCCATTTATCAGAGGTTGAACCTGAATTTCTCTAAATGGAATCCGAGTCAGATGCTCTAAAGGAAATTGAGAGAATATCCTGTCATAGGACAAACCTGCTTTGCTGACATTTATTTGAGTAGTCAAAATTTCACCTATAATACATGAGAGCAGGAAAATAAAGGAATGTTGTGATGTTTTCTTCAGCTACAACAACAGTCTATGAGCTAAGATTAAACTGTAAGCATTGAGAAAAACAATGCTTAAAAAAGCATCAGAATTAATTTCTACATTATTCTGAAAATCACAAAGCTCTCCTTTACCTGCCTAAAACAGGCTCAATAAATAATACGTACAAATAAACAACACCATAATTATGATTACAGAGAACAATTAAAGACTGCAAGAAACACAAACTGCAAGAAACACAAACTGCTACAATAACAACTGCTGTTTTTGTGGGTCTCTGGACTTACCTTTTATTGGCTTTGCTCTTCTTAATTTTAAGATTTCAAGAGCACCACTTGAACTAACTTGAAATAAAATCTCTCAAATTTGTGCTATGAAGCACTCCAAGGAGGGGAATAGGACTAAACATTAAACACTCTGAAAATTCAGAATAAAGAAACAGTTAAGGACAATGCATGTCGCCACTGTTCTACAACCATAAAATGAATACAGTTCTTTCTTAATCACTTCACTGCTTGACCCAAGAGACACCCCATTTGGACATTAACTCATCGTTCTCACTCTACATTAGCACCATGTTATGTTCCAGGTCCTGTTATACAACCTTTGGGAACAAACAGTCTTTGCCTGTTTGTGAGTGTCTGTGAGGCTGAGAAGGAACTGAGAGGAGACAGAATGCAGAAGAAATTGAATTAATTTTCTTTTCCAGTGCAGACACTACTGCAGAAAAGGAAGGCAGGGGATAAAAAAGTTCAGATCAAGCAAGATAAGAGTTAAATCTCTGGTCATTAGGCTCAATTTGGACAAATACATTTTTAGAAGAACAAAAAAAAACAGAAAAGCCATCCTTCACTCCAAATTGGAGGGGCAATATGATTTGTACCTTGAATCTGAACTCCTAATATGCAGATGTCTCCACACACAAGGCTACAGAAAGCAAAAAGGTTTTCTAAAAATGAAGGGTTTATGCCTTAAAGATAACATTAATTTTCTTCCACTAATGTTTCCTGATCCCTACAGTAAATTTTTATGAACATATAGCAGTCGGACCTGCTAATGAAGTTATATTGCACAGGAACTACCCAACAAGAACCAGAAGCCCTTTCCTTCATCTAGAGCATGAGTGGCTCTTGTTAGAAAGACACATTAGCATGTCCATCTGTGACATTTGGCTATATTAGGCACTATGCTCTTCTGCTTTCTGAACTGACTAAGCAAGAGATCACATATCTACTCAGCCAGCAGAGCATTTGCTTAAGACATTAGCACTTCATCCTTGGTGGCGAGACTATAACCACAGAGCAGCTTTTGAGGCAGGCCGGTGCAAAGCTGCTCCTGATTGCTGTCACAGCAATGTGACAGAGGGTAGCACCTTCCAAACGGGTTTGCATTTCTCAGGAAATTAATAACCTAATGCATGGACTCAGTCAGTGTAGTTAGACTGTGACGTACACTTCTGTGTACAAACTTTATTTCTTCCAGTTTCAGAGTAAAACATTTATGTGGATCACTTTAACTGAACAAAGAACATTTTAGTGCTGTTTATCTCTTATTATCCAGGGCTTCAGATGCTTAACCTTCAGAGAAAAAGCTCAAATTTTAAAACAGCCTCTTGAAAATTACAAGCTCCATTTATTTTCTGTGAAAGACAAACTACAGAACTCACTAGGGACAAATTCATGCTTACATATTGCACGAAGTGACTTAAGATCCAGTAAGCACTAAAAATCAGTGCGAGGACTAAGGTGGTGAGGCAGCTGCTCTGATTAGCATCTTAGGACCCAAGGAAGAGAACACAGAAAAGGAAAGCATAAATGTCCTGCATACATGTTGACTTCTACACTTCCACAAAGAAAAATTAGTTTTCTGCTTACCTCTTCCCTGCTCTGCAGATGACCTCACCAAAAACCATTTATCATCAGAAGTGACTGCTGTGTGAGTTGGGAAGATGCTTCAGAGGAGAGTCTTCAGAGGAGTGTCCCATCTCTGGATACAGGCCTGGACTACTCAAACCTCTGGGAGTCAGAGAGAAATACATGAGAAGAGTCAACTATTACTTCTGAGCAAGTGATTACCTACCAAATGCTTTTTTGCAAAAGTGGGGAAAAAAAATCAAAAAAGTACAAAAATAAATCCCTTTTTCTAAAGCTAGATCATGCAGTGTCTGTTCGACAGACTCCTGGGACCAATGGACTACTTCTAATGGGTTCATGAAATATCACTAAGAATGAAGGAAAGGTTCTTGTCAGTAAATTTAATTTGCAAAGCAGAGATCCACAGCACCACTAGAACACTTCTAGGAATCTACAGCTGGAAAGGTTGAGAACTAAGGTCCTAAAGCAGCAGTGCTTGGAGATGGCAGGGGCCTCCTGTACCGCTTGCCACAGGGTTGCATGATGGCTGCATCTGCCACCTGCTGTGAGTGCCGAGTGTGTTGGTGCAGCACGGGCAGGACAGAAGTTTCAGCAGCAAGCACTGAAGAAAACATAGCCTTGTTTCAAGCAAATAGGTTCAAACAAAATAATTAACACAATATTGATTCGTGGTAGGCAATATATGTACTATATACTTACATATATATAGCATACGTTTCAAGCAGTTGGGACACTTGCAATGTATGATAGTTGTAAATATTTTTAGGTTCTCCTCTTTATCAACATTTCTTCATCATTCTTCATCTTCTGCATCCTGAGAGAAACCTCATTGAAGAAGCCCCTGTAAAGTTATTTGTAAGGAAGCAAATTTACCAGAACACTCTTTACTATTGAGAAGTAATGTCATGTTCTTGATGTGCAGACAAAGTCTACTAATTTTTTTTTCCTAAGCCTTAGCCTAAGTCTTGCAGTGATAGCTAAGCTACCAGGATCTTTGCTTCTTCTCCATGCTCACTTTTGATGTATTTTTTTTTCTTTTAATTTAGTAGCCTGAGGTATAGTTTTTTAATTAGACTCCAAAGCCTAAGCTTCAAAAGACTGACCTTGTATCTTGAAACATTCTGATGTGTTTCAGTGAAACGATGCATAACTGTAGGTTTTACTAACATTCCTTAATCAACCCAGGATTCCTCCTTCTTGCAAGAAGATGCTTTGTAGTGAGGCAAATTATAAATGAACTCTATGCAAATAAAATATTGGTGAAAGACAAAATTAAAATAGGCCCAGCATAATAGGCAACCACCACTGTTAACATGAAAAGTAGTAATTTATGTGCTGTCCATGAAGTGCTAAAATTCTCATAGCAGATGATAGTTCTTTCCTGGGGAAGGAGAGGGTGATGATATTTAGAATGCATCAGAGCCCCAGTTAGCACAGTCAACCCAGCAACTCTGAGGAATGGTAATGGCCTAACTCAGTTGGTGATTTAGCTTTATTTATTGAGTTCCAAGAGTGTGTTGGGCTTTGTCTGCAACCTAGAAGAGGAGCCTGCAAAGAAACAAACCCAGAAAAGGCAAGCAACCCTAGGAAAACCAGGCAGAGAGATAACTTCAGAGTTTTATTCTTTCCATTCTTTCCTATGGTTACAAAGATTGGATAAATTTCCAAAAGACATTACAGAAGAACTGAGGTTTAGGAAGATAAAGCAATTTCTTAATGAACTAAGATAGAGAAGATCGTCTGGCAAGATGAAGGTGTAGCAATTTACTTTTAAACACAGCTTAAGTCACTTCACTAGAATTATATCACCTTATTAGTTATGATTTATCTCAGATTTGTATAATGTACATACAGCAAAATTACGCATATGCCATCATCTAACAAAGGAATATTCAAAAGCTCTCAGGAAAATACAGTGCATCATACAGGTATTTTGCTGTACGTGCAGCTTGCCCATTACTCACTAACAATTATTTCACATGAGATACAAGCAACACAAAGTATTTTGCCTAAAGACAATGTTCAGACAGAGCACTTTCTGCATGAAGGGGAGTCACATACTGGACTCTGGATGGAAAATCATAAAATAAAGTAATAGCTAAAAACAGGCCCCTCCTCAACATGTGAACTTTTCTAATTACTCATGCTTCCCCCAACACGTGCACACATATATATACAAGAAAAACTACACATCCTATAGAAATGCTTTACATAGCCATGAGATAATAACATCCCAGGCATTTCTAATTATTTTTAAAGAAAAACATTTGGGTATGTGAATGAAGGAAATGTCTTTGTATTCTGCCACTCACAAGCTCAAACCTGTGTGCCAGAAATCCTTGTTCATCTTTCAAGTCACATAATTTAAACACAAATGTAGATTAAGGGAATCATTTTCTGATTCATGCACTGGATATAAGAACTGATGACTCAATGCCCATTCACCAGGGCTTTTCGTCAGCACCACACCTACACCAGCAAGCCTGACAGACACAAGGAGCGAGGGATGAAAGCCATCTTCCTTCAGCTGGCTAACTCCCTGAAACACCCGAACCTCTGACCTCAGAATCTGAGTCAATAATGTGAGAAACAGCAAGGAAGAAAAAAGAAATAGTACATGGGTGGTTTTTTTGGTTGGCTGTTTATTTTAGTGAAGGGTTTTTGGGGCAAGAGATACTCGAAGCAACTTCTATACCTCTTGTGCACAAGATCTCTACATTGACTCAAAGTAAATCCAGTCAAGCAGATTACAAGAATACCTGAACCAACTCTTCAGGAATTTGCCTGTCTTGGGTTCAGAGGTCATATAAAAGACATGGAGTCACCACACTGGCTCACTGGATCAGAAAAGGACCTTCAACATCTCATTGCTGCCAACTTCCCCGCTTAGCTAGTCAGGTTTGCATAAGGAAACATGGTATTTTTTTCTCAGCTGACCAACCAACAGATGTGACTTTTGAGGCAGACAGGCAAATGTTATCTCCTCTTCACAGAAAGTCTCAGACACAGAGTTAGAGTGACTGCGAAGTGACTTGAAGCAAGCACAAGACAAAGCTGTACGCAAAATTAACAGACTTTGAAACTGGACTTTTAATCTAACTGCCTGAAAACACATCGGCTCTTCAGCAACCTCTGTTAGAAACTTTTTTATTTTTTTTTTCCTAGCCAAGATACCAGAGCAAGCTGATCACCATTTCATTCTGCAATAGCAGCAGGGATATCACCCTTTGAAAGGAGCCTGCTGCTCTTCATGTCTCAAGTCTCTTCCCCGGGATTGCGGCAGGAACATCTCCACCCCGGTCACTCAGTTCATGGTGAGTCTGCCTCCCACGTTAGCCCTTACTGAACTGCCAGCAGGTACGTTCCTGCTGGGGCTTTGCTCAGAGTCCTCCAAGTACACTATTTCCATAGGACTCACAGCGCCCATCCCACCTCACTAGTGGGATGGTACAAGTGCAGGGTCAAGGTGTCTGTAGTAATGTTGTACTGCCTTTACTGGGAAGTTTGTAGCTACTGACAGAAGCTGTGGCTGCTTCCATGAAGGAAGATCCTTGCCTTACCAGTTTGTAGTCACAGTGGCTGTGCCAGGCAGCACAGTAAGTTTTTCACCTACAGTGAGAACTGAGTGGCTCAGTGGTTTGAAGTACAGAACTGGAAGCAAAGATCTTAAGGCATTTTGTCTCAGCCCAGCTTTGAGTGGCATAATACACTTTTTGCCTGATATATTAATCCATCTGTGACTAAATATGCTAGCCTTTAAACAGGTTTGATATTTTATAACTGATCATGAGGCTTAATTATTTCATATTTACAAATCACTTTCAAGGTTTTCACGTGAGAGACCTGCTAAATTCTTCAATAGGGATACCTCAGCTTATATTGGTTAAGGAACTGGCTAATACATGTTAACTTTTGTTAATCACCTGTCCTTTGAAAATTCATAGCTAATGACTCACAAATACCCAGAGTAGAATGCTAAGAAGGATCAGCAAAAAGAGACATCTTCCTCTGAGAAAATATTGCAAAAGCAGAATATATATTTTCCAGATTCTCTTTATCTCTATTGGCAGATTAGGGAAACAAGAGAGCGGTGCACCATCATCCAGTATTTTTTTCTGCTTTTAAGGAAGTGCAAAGAGGTAAAATCTTATTCAGGAGCCTTGTAATGTCATCCCAATTGACTTTATCCAAATATATGTTTACTTTTACCTTCCTTTAATCTGTCTCTAAGATTGCTCTAGCTATATCAAGACCTTTGCTCATGTAGGCATGATGATTTTTAGTAGGCTGACAGGATAGCTAGGACATATTTAAATAAGACCAGTGGAGAGGAGGATAATTTTTATTAGGTCAAATGAGAGGAATGCTCTCAGTTGTTTTGACAGCTCCCTTTTTATTTGGTAGCCATTAGAAGAGAGAACCAAAAAAGGGAAGGGTAAAAGATTAGCCAAGCTTTCTTGCAACTTTAGAAAGCATCGGTAAAAATGTGGAGAAAACAAGTTGGTGGCGGCAACATATGCCCTTTATTGTCATACTATCTACTGTATTATGCAAAGACTGATGGGGAGAGCTAGGGACAGCGACTGACAGGACTGCCCGTGCTAGTGAGT
The DNA here is from genome assembly GCF_059628265.1 of Tinamus guttatus. NCBI lineage: Eukaryota > Metazoa > Chordata > Aves > Tinamiformes > Tinamidae > Tinamus > Tinamus guttatus. The sequence continues at coordinate 50,312 of NW_028289347.1, forward strand.
CCAGTCTCTTCTGTCACAGGCAGGGAGCAGATGTTTAGCTCATGAGGACTACACAGCATCTATACCAGGGTCATTCATCCACTACCAGCTTCAGGACACTGGCCAGTATCATCAAATACATCCAGGACTTAGATAAAAGTTTAAAACCTTTAACTGTGTTTTCCTACAGCTGAAAATCAGGACACTGCCAAAGGCATAAATACTTTCAACAGCAAGAAGAAATTCTCAGAGGAAGGTAATAAATCTCCCAAATATCTGCCATCAATTTGTCTGGGGAGAGGCAGAGAAGGGCCAGGCCTGCCTGACTACTGTCAAACAGTGCTGGATGCATGGCAAGATGTATTGATTTGGAGAACCACCACCTTCTCTCCTGTTCTGCAGTGGAAGACAAAAAAAAAAAATCAAGGAGCTGAAGGGACAAAACTTTTGTCTGCCTCATGCAGAAGGCATGAAGATCTGTTGAATAAACAATGCTGGCATTTCAACACATCTCCAGCACACTAGATGTGCGAGACACAAATGCATTCAGGGGACTCAGAGGCAGGCTCAGGCCCATGCTCGAAATGCAGCACAGATGGCATCAGTGTGAGGAAGGTCTTGTCTCCTAGCTTGTAACCTACTACATATGCATAATGCAGATCAGCCTTTGTTACTGAAAGATAGCTCATTTCTGAATTCCTCTCACTTTTGTGTGTTTTGCCTACTTTTTAAATATGAACACTGGTTTAAACGGGCATTGTTTTGCATGGCATTTTTTTATGTTAAATTTATTTTCATCTAAAAGAAGCAAAATACAAGAAGACCCAACTGGCTTTTACATCATCGTGTAGACAAGGTGTTGATATTCTGTTCATGTTTTGCTTAGCTTGTATTCATATAAAAGACATGCTCTGTGCCACACATGCAAGTAATAACAAAGATTTCTCAAAGCTGCAAAGCTACTGGATGCTTTGAAGATTAGGCTTTATATTTCAGTATCTTTATATATGAATTTAATAATTAATTTTAAAACATCTTCTTTCAAAAATTTAGTCAATGCCATAAATATTTTGTGCAAAAGGAAATAGTCTCTCTGCTGCTACTAATGCATAGTGAATCACATGCACAGGCAGGTGTTTTTCACCTGAGAAAGCTGCTTAATTTTTATTATGTCCTTAGGTAAATCCTATTTTCAACTTTTCCAGGAACATGAGAAGGGGGCACTGATACCATCTTTCACTGCTCCATTTCACAGCAGGATTTTTCTACCTGATTTCTGTCTCACACTTCTGGTGGTGGAAGTAAGTACTTTAGAGAGTAACACAGAAGCCTAGGAAATATTTCCCTCAGGTTGGGCACACAAAAAATCACAAATAGACAATTACTGACCTTTTGTAAAATCTTTGGTGTGTCAGTCTGGCACAGGAAAAATTGTCTTGATGAGGGAGAACAGCTCCTCAGCCCTGATTTTCCTACATCCCATATGAATGTCCTGCTCACAGGTTACTGTTTATTTCTCTCTTCCCCTTCCCAAAAGATGTTTGCACTGAATTGTCTCCCGCAGAACAGGCCTTGCTGAAGCTGATTTCTGCCCTTTTTTTAAAGAATATGCACTTCCTTCCAAAAAGAAAAAAATCCTCACCAGCTTTATTCTCAAGTTTTTAAAGATAATACATTAAAATTGTAAGTGTAGTACATATACAGCATGAATGAATGAATATTCATTGCTAATGCAGATGGGAAAAACCACAAGATGTTATTTTCTTTTTTAAGGCAAGTCCGTTATTAAACAAGGGAGCAGAAGGAATATGGCATATTATATAGCCAATATTGAATAGAAAACTCTTAAAATAAACAGAATGTAAGTCACCCAGAAATAGAAATTCTTTTTTCCAAATTATTTCTCAGTCTTATGAGTAATGAAGGCAGGAAGTGAAATCACAGCAGTTTTCTGAAGGATTTCAAAATAATAATAAAAAAGTTATGACTAATGCTGCTATACATGTTTATTTGCGGGTTTCATTTTTACTTCTTTCAAATTAAAATAAAAAACAAACAAAAAGGCTTTGCGCAAGCTATTTGCATCTGGCAGAAACAGTAAACAGCAAAATTTCAAGAGCCTGTTATGCTGCTTTCCTCATTACTCTGCGTTCCCACTTCAGAATTCTGGAAAGCCCAAAGCCATAGCAAATTGTGCCTGAAATCGATTCATTGGCAGCACAGATTTTGAGTTTCCAAATATACCCTGCTGAGATCGCTGTTGATGAAATCAGCTTTTGTCAAACGCAGAGACAAATCTGTGCTTACGACTTGAGCGGGCACCTGAGTGCCAGTCTATAAGGGGAAGAGCAGCACTCCTCAGGCATCCAGAATTTGTCATTGAAACTATCCAGCACTGGGGCATGACTCACTGTGAAACTTGTCGCTTCGTTCAGCTGTAAAATGTAGGAGGCCTTGTTTTCAGTGCACATCTGATCATAAACAGTTACTTTTAAATCGATATTTTAAAAATAGGAATCGGGCTCATCTGCTTGTCATACTGAAACACAGAATTTTCCACATGGATTTCAGGCAGTGCCTGGTCTTGACCACATCTAGATTTATGCTTGCTAAAATGCAGACACAACTCCGTAAATGGACTGGCCTCCTTTGAGCCAGCTGTGAAACCTGCTCTACACACATGCAAAAAAAAAAAAAAAAAAAAAAACTTCATTCTTGTCTTAATGATTCTGATACAAAAAGTATCTTGTATCGCCCCACAAACAACTGTCTCCCCTACAAAGCTGGTGTCTTGTCTCCTTGAAGTCAATTTGCTCTGCACTGTCTTTCAAGACAGGGTATCCTGCTGTAAGGTCAGTGTGGATTTTGATGAACTACCCCCTTTCAGGTAGCTAATCCAAATTGACCTCTGTGGTGGCCTTAGTGCCTTCCCCTTGAGTAGATAATCCTTCACTGGAAACTTGGTAGACACCCAAGGCTTACTGTTTCTGTGGCTATAATGGCCCTGGCTCTGTGTCCTTGCTATTTCTCTTTGCATATTTGCGTGGTTACACCAGGAGACCCAGGATCCCCTTGAGCTATTGAGAGAAGTATAAACTCAGGCTCATCTTTCCAAAAAAAGTCACAGGAATGCCTATGCCTTCTTGTGGCTAAAAGTCAAACAAAAGGCAGAAGGGATAATCCTTATGCTATGGGCAGATGCTACTTCTGTGCCAAATCCAAGAAGCAGAGGCATCATTACCAAAATACTAAAGGGAAAAACAAGCTGGCTCATCCTTGTCCCCATGCATGTGTGTTCGGTAAGGAGTTGGCCTGCATTTCTGCCCAAGAGGCTGGCAGACGGTGCCAGGACATGGATAGTTTGGCTCCTACCTAGGCTGAGGCAAACATGTTTCTGGAAAGGACAAAGGCGACTAGGAGAACCAGTGAAAAGAAAATTTCACTGGAAGGCCAAGGTCAAGGGCCTGCTTTACTGCCAGCTACACACACCCCTGGAGACCCAGGCAGTGCTAAAGAGAGCACTGCAGGAAACACATCATCCAGTTAATAGAAATGCATTTACAGTGATCTGTCATGTTTGACTCTTGTCAATGCTCCTCGCTAGGGGATGTAGAAACAGCTTTTTTTTGAGTGTTAGCTCTTTACCATTGCATTTGCAGGCTCTGCTCCCTTCACAGGCTTTGACTTTTCTCCAGCTCACGATGCCTTTCAGGTCAGAAGGTCAGGGAGGTTAAAAACAGCCTCTTCTGTCACAAACTATTTCATCGTGTACTCCTACACCAAAGGAGAAGTACTAAGGCACTTTCCCTATCCGCATTAGGACTTTTCCTTCATAGTCAAATTTGCACAAGAGTTTGATAGCTACTAAGGAAGAAACCAAGACAGCCAGAGCACCACATTAAACTAGGAAAGCAACGTGAAACAAAACACAAACACAGTAGTATGTAGATAGAGAGGCTTAAAAAAGGGAGGCTGGGAGCATTCTTTCAATTTAATTAAAGATATGTAGCTACTGGGGAGGCAATTGATGTCCTACAAGAAACTCTCAATGTAAGGGAAGTCTGAACTTGGCGCTGTGTTCATAGCTGCCCCATCAAAGGAGATACTCTTTTGAGAATGCTTTGTATCATCTATTTATACCCTTGACTCAAAAAATGACTAGACGAAACTGAAAATGCTCCTTCCGCCCAAAAAAGCAGAGGTCAAGGATCTCCTGCCTAAGCAGAAACAGGAAGAATGATTCAGTAATAGACTCAGTGTTCATGATGTGAGTACTATTTGTTTCCCAAAAAGAAATGCTTTGATTCATTCAAATACATTTTCAGAGTTACTCTAATTTGAAATGATTAGCATAAGAGTTGTAGAATGTACACATTATAATAAAAGTCGATGTGACTTAAAAGTGAATGCAGGTGCTTAAAGCATCAACAATTGTGGCTCATTACACCTCAGCAGAATCAAAAAATAAATAAAATACCAGCAAGTACATTTCTACATTAAATAAGATGACAAGTCCAACCACTGTTGCTTACAGCAAAATAAGAGTACTAGGATTCATTCTAGATGAAGCATTAGCAAGACTTTTAAGTAACTGTGATTGAAGTGTATTTTTCTCTCTAAAAAAAAGACTTCTATAGACATTTTCTTCTATGTTTTATGTCCCTCTTTTATTGCAAGGTATGATATGTTAATGCTTAGTTTGTTTTAAATACCTTTATATATTATATATATTTGTCTTTATATAGAATACTGAAGGAAAGAAATAATGGACTTTCACCTTGATGCCACTGCCGGCTTATTCCTAACTTGGCTCAACTAAGTGCTCTGAGGCTAAAATCACTAAGTGTTTTCTCTGCTAGTATTTTAGAAGGAGAAATAAAGCTCTTTTTTGTTACTTTTTCAAGAGTGGAAGATGCAATCTTTTGCGCATCTACTCCCTAGCACATTTTAAAACTCTAACAGGGACTTGTTGGAGATGATCCAGTTTTGGCTTGCAGAATGATTCCCACAAAATTTGAATGGAAGTAAATTCGTAAGTGCTACAGGATACATAGCCTTATCTTTAGTACAATCTGAAGCTGTGTTTGCATGGCAAACTGTGGTTGAAGCATAGCATAACACCCTACTTTCCTCACTGAAAGGAAGGAACATGGACATCAACACAGAGTAACAAGCAAAATGTGTCTGTTTGGGATATGTATTCCCTTTTTTTCTGCTCTGCTTTCACTGCTAGTGTTTCCTAACAAACTTAAAGCCAACATAGGTTGGCCCACCTCCATGTCCATAGCATTTTGTGCAGCACCTGCAGAAAATTACTCATATATATTAGTTAATTCAAGCTTCAACCTTAACTCGGGCAAAATTACAGAAAGATTGTTTTAATATCGTTGTCTGTGAAGTCCCACAAGTCTTTGAGTATTTCTCAGGGATCCACAGAAGGTGACCAGGAATAGCAACTTAGAAATCAGGATGAAGTTCACAGATGCCCTTCAGCAATTTATATACACAAAATTTCACACTAGTTTTGTGCAAGGTTGAGCAGTCCCAAAACTGGAAAAGACTGACAAACAATTCCACAATCTGTGGAATAAATCTTTGTGATAAAGACAACAAAAGTAGTAAACACAAAATAGCTCTAAACCTAACTGTACACCAGCCATCTCATATCGTAACAGATGCATGCCTTCCATAAGGTGGCTTGGTTCTTCTAGTGCAATTGAATGTTCTGTATGAGCATCTGCCTTTGCTACCACAGATAGAGAAGCAAATGAGCCCAAAATAATTTTGTAACAGGATTGCTCACTGTATTAACAGATGATTTTTTCTGTGACATCTGACTTTTCACATTTAGGGATAACTAACAGTCACCTTGCACTACTTTAGTAAATTCTTATGACAAAGTAGCTGGTAATTTTCTTACAAATAATGATCACAAAAATAATGACTTTGTAGCATTACCAAACACACATATTCTTAATCTTTTACTAAAAAAAGTAGACCTTGATTTTATTTTACCTTTTTCCTACCTGAAAAAGAGGAATTCTTACAGCGCTCTCAACAGCAGCTTTGTAGTTGCACAATAAATGGTGAGCTTATTTTTGCTAAATGATGACTCTGGCATCATAAAGAAAGGAGTATGAGACAGAATACGATAGGTTATTATTAAGTCTGTGTGTACAGTGTGAACTTCTTGTGGCGAAAACCTGTTGTGCCAAAATCCAGCTTTCAAAAGAGGCTATTGATTTGAATTCTTTCACAATGTCTGTGTTTGTCAAACAAATTGTTCTGGTACTGCTTCTATTACTGTTGCTCTTACCACAAGGTGAACTAAGGATTTTATCTTCTTCTTTTTTTTTTTTTTTAATCAGGAAATGAGGCATCTTGACAGAGAGCATTTCTCTGCTTATCTGTCTTGCTAAGGCCTTGACCATATGCAATCTAAAATCAGCGTGATTCTCCCCAATTGCTTTGCTAGTCTTTAGACTAGGCCTTAACTATTTTCTTGGCCTACATGACCAAGCAACACCTGGGATTACAGCAAAGCTATAGAAGACACTGTGGCTGCAGCTGAAGCAAGGAGCTCTGCCCAGTGTTATGGAGCCTACACTACCTCTGCCTGTAGCCATCACAAGGGTTTCTCTGTATTTCTGTCATTTTATATAACACGAAGAGAATATCTTCTTTTAGTAGGCAGCTGGATGACTACACTCTGCCTCTGACTATGATTTTACCGGGGTTTGATTTTACTGGGGAGGAGAGAGTCTCCTTAAAATAACATTTCCCAGCTTTGCTCTCACAGCCAGACTAATCATTGAGTAACCCGGTCATGAACCCTGAAGAAAAACATGCCTATGAGTAGCAAGGGGCCTGCAAAGCAGAAACCTTTTCAGCTACATCTGACAGCTACCTGGAAGACAAGACCTCTATACTTTAATGGCTTGAAGACTCCTCAGAAGCCACTGTTAAAGGGCACCAATGTCTTCTGTAGTATTCATGGCACAGACACATATATATATAATGTGCCATGAATAGCTTTCCAGAATCTAAAACTTTTAATTACAAAGACACGTAAATGTGTTGAGAACTGTATTGCTGAGTAAATTCTAATGAGAGGAGTATATTACAAGACTATTCAGGAAAACTTCACTGAGTTGGTGCCACTGAATTTGTGGTATGGATTTTTTTTGCATATGACAGAAGTGTCTTTTTAAGAATATATGAGACAGATTTTGCATATTTAGGCCCTCTCTCTGGTGAGGAAATACCATTTTTCCAGCAACACTAGGAGAACAATCAGAGCAGGCAGGGCTGAGCTGCATTACTGCAGCTCGGCCGGGAGTAGTAAAGAAAAGAGAAGAGTTCAAGAAAGCTTCCTGTAGTCATCAATCCTAAGAGTTAAATTAAATTAATCATTTAAAAATTGCAGGAAAAAAAAAAAAACAGCAGATACCCTAACGGGTTGGAAAATACCTAGGTAGGCAGCCCACACTAAACTCTGCGTCTTGATGTATACAGCTCGCTGTCCAAAGTAGCTGCTAGGAAACAAATTTAGGTGCTTACATCAGCTGCAGTTATGCCTTTGATGCTCTCAGAGGCCTGAGGACACTAGTGTCCCTCATTAAAAGAAAGAAGATCAGGGCTATTTCACTGGGTGGCAAATTAGTAGCTTCTGCTCTCAGGAAGGTTTCTAAAGAAACGGACTTCTGAGCATATTCACAACGCCACTAATTACTGAGGTGGATGCAATTTTCTATGACCGAAAGAAAAACTTAGAAAAATAGAGTCGCATTTGTATGACAGGCTCTTTAAAAACAGAAACAAGCAGCTCATCAAGAAAATCCTGTCCTGAACACTGCCTTATCCTTCCCTGAATCCAGACATGTGCAATCTCCTAGAGTCAGAGCCAGAGATCTAGTGAGAGCCCATGTCTGGCCAGCATGGCCCATGACTAACTGAGAGAACAGAAACACAGGAGGTCAAATTAATGCCTATTAAACAGCAATTATGAATTAACACTGGCAGGTTTTAGATCACAAATAAAACTGCCTCTGGAGAAAATCCTCCTCTTAATTCCAAAAGGTGCTAAATCCCCAAAGCGTATGGAAAATTAAGTGTGTACCTTTTCCCACGGAACAATTCCCCCTCTCCTAGTTTCTACAAATAATTCCACGAGGTACACAATATATGCCAACATATTGGAGCTTCAAGAAAAGATGTAAGCTTTAATTCTGAAAGTTCATACAAGAAGTCCATATTTTTACAGTTTCATTCCTGGCACACACTATTTGAACCATTCAAAATGAAGGGGAAACATTTTCAAATACATTTTAAGGAATACACATTCATTTTAGTTCTTTTAAAAATAATGCTTGTATTACACTTCTTTTTTTTAAATGTAAATTATTTGGGGGTGTGCTGGGAAAATCACTGTGAAGTTCCACATAAATAGGTGACTGTAACAGAAATAGTAATTAATATCACCTGCTATTATCGAGTGAGATACTGCAACACGCCTATTCACATTCACATAAGGCGCTTTCAAGGTTAAATGAAATGAATGAAAACACATCTGTGAGTAAGTGCAATCTATAGCGCATCTCCAGAACTATCTTGCAAAGTTCCAGGAAATCACACAAGTGTTGACAAGGCAATGTGTAACCTTTAGCAGGCAAACTATGCTAAACATTACAAAAAATTCCCACTGCTTTGAAGGAGATTTAAATGAGGCTGTATTTGAGCATTTTTATGCTCAAAAATACGAGTATTTTTAGTCCTGTAATTCTAAACTTCGGTATGAATAGAGTAATTCTGCATATGATTAAATGAGCTTGTTGGTTAAAATTAAGCCAAAGCACCGTATCTCTGCAAAAATTTACAATTATGATGCATGTCTATGCCTCTTTCTGTGAAACTTTGTAATTGCATCTAGAATTTTTCAGCTTACAGATAGTATAAAAAATTGCCTGAGAGAAAAGATGAGACCAAATGATTTTTCTATATATTTTATCATATTTTCTTGCATATGTTGGCATACTCCAGTTTCACTTTTGTCATCGCAATCAAAGGCACAGTTAAGGTTAAGGAAATTCTTGGCAACTGTGTTTCCTACTGGCACAATTTCTCCATGGATTATTTGCACCAGCTCTAAACTAAAATATGAGGGTGAAACGATTTCTCAAGATTTTTACAAACTTCTCCTCTAATGGTAACTACATTTTTGGATAACTTGATATGGCAAGGGATGAAAGAGCTCAAGCCAGGCTTTAGAAGACTGAGGCAGGGAAAGCAGCACAGAGAGGGACAGAAGATTCCTAAAGGAGCTGAAAGAACAGTCTGGAGATAGCACAGGCCTTCCTAGGAATACGGAATTCCTGCAGCAGGTTGGTCCATTAGTCCAGCATCTTACATCGGATAGATGAAACCCTCGAATGCCCCAGAGACGATGCAGGAATTCTTGTAAAGACAGTTATGGAATAAGTTGTCCTTAAACATAGTTTCTTCCTTCATGCCATTTAACGGCCATTTCATGACATGAGTCACTGTTTCATTTTATCTACTATAATTATGGATTGATTTTGTTCTCTTTCCTACAAATTAGCACTTCAGAGCATTTTACGTTTTGATTCTACATATTAATGCCACACAGTTACACTAACACTGGTGCTGATGCACTGGCAAATACGCATTGAGCTTTCTCCCCTCAAGCAAGAAGGAAGCTAACAGGTGTCAGAAGGCTTTATTTTCTGGAAAGAAAGGAGTTATTCTCTGAGACCAAAGAATCTGTACGGTCTTTTTTCCCTTTTGAAGCCTCTGAATAACAATAATCCTCCTTCCTGGCTAAAGAGGACTGGATGTTCCCTGAGGAGTTCGAAAGGAGAAGATTACTGAAGAATGATAGGGTGACCATCCAAACGTGCTTGGTACATACAGCTGGGCTGAGAATTGGAGGTAAAGCTTGGGAGCCTGTCTCAGGATGGCTTGGGCTACTTGGAATAAATTCCCTACTCGCTCCCTAGCAGGAGAACAAAATGCTGACACTGTAAATACTATTCAAAACGTCTTCTTCATGCCAACATTTTAATAGACACATTTAATAACACAGTCAGAATTGTGTAACATCAGGTGCCAGTGTGTACATTAATCTAGTTTTATGCACACAAGACAGCAGGATGTGCATCTTTGCACAGAATTGATAGAATGCAGCGAGAAGCTACCTACGAGCCATTTTCTGTGCAGAGGAATTTTCACAAATAATTTAAGAAGTCGGGCGCATGCCCCAAAGATAGTTTGCAAAGGTCTTAGACGTAAGAATTTATATGTGCAGATTCATGTATGCTAACTGAACCCCTTTCTAAAATAAGTAGGCTCTTAGTTGCCTTATGAGTAAATGTACATTCACCTCAATATACTTTTTAACTACCAGCAGTAACATCAATGTGCAAATTATTTTTCACAGCATATTGTTCTAAGCTCTTTTCTTCTTACAGCCACAACAGGCAACAGCAAGCTCTTTGTCCTGATTTCTGAAGTGCATCTGCACTCATTTAAAATGGTAGTCAGATTTGGTTAGAGTATTTCCCTTCCGACCACTTGGCATTTATCTAGCTTGTTGGCTTTCAGAAAGGGAATGCAGTGGGTTTCTAGTGCTTTTTAATTTTTTAAAGAAGAAGACACTGCATGTTTAAGAAGCAAAACACTGATAGAATTACTCATTGTTTATAGAAAGTGGTAAAATCAACACAAACCTAACAGAAAATTAACTTTGAATTCTATCTGAGTGGCTGTATTTCACCTGCTCTTTACTAAAATGTGAAAGGAAGTTAATATTCCTGGATGCTTTCATCAACTTGCTTTGCTTTCTGAAGTGAACGGTCATAAAAGAAACCTTAATCAGCCCTCGTGCTTCTTTAGTATATACCAAATGACATTTGATAAATGTAGAATTAGAGCAAATAAGGCAGTTGCTTCCTAGTTCTTAAAGCTAGATAGGATGTAAAGAAATCTCAAGCAGGGCTGAAGTGTGATCTGCAACACCTAACACAGGTTGATCCCTAATTTGATAAAAATAATTCAGGGACTAGTCCCAGAAAATAAAACGCTGAAGAGTCAATTTGTATAGAACGATTAATTTCCCATTTTAAACAAATTGAGCAAAATCAGGAAGTCAGCTGCCCCTCACTGAATGGCCTGTTAATAGATCACTCAGTAAAAAGAGCTACATGACAGTGCTCCACTGCTAGGAGCCAGGGAAGGCACAGTTATTGCGAGCCTGGAGGGAGTTACCTACAAGCTGTATTTACACTGTGCATGTGTAGATGCGGAGGAACTGGCCTGAGTGCTCCTGGCTTCCCTGCGAGAGCCTCGCCAGGACACGCTTGGCTTGGGGAAGCCGGCACAAGCGGTACCGGGCACGCTCGTAGGTAGCTCCGTGTCTCGCCATGATTGTGTTGCTGAGCATCCTGGGTGAAGAACAACTGGCCTGAATGATTTTGTGGCAGGACTCTTTCTCCTGTGGAGAAATTAGAGAGTCCTCAGGCTGGAGGGGAACGCAAGGCGTCAAGTTTCCCATGCCGGGAGGCAGGATCAGCTGAACATGCCTGTCCTGTCTGACCTGTTCTTGAAGAGCTGGGCTACAGGAAATCTGCACTGCACAGCATTACTGCTAGGAAGTTTCTCCTGATGTTTAACCTGAATATCCCTGCACCTTAAGCTCATTATTTCTTATCCTATCCATCACACACACAGGAAACAAGCTGCTGCTTTGTACTTTACAGAGGTTTTGGATGGTTCAGAAGCTTTTGATATGCCTCACCTATCCTTTTTTTCCCAGGTCAAACAGTTCCATTTCTTCCAGTTTTTCCTTGTAGATCATATTTTCTATATTTCTGATTGTACTTGTTGCTTTATACTGGGATCTCCTCAGTCAGTTCATGATTCTCTTGCAATACAGAATCGAAAACGAAACATGATTCTCCCTTGGAGGCCTCACCACCATGGAGGCAAGATTGCTGCAGGCGTCTTGCAGATTTGAGAGGACTCGAGAGCGTGCAGTGAAGGCAGCCAAGATTTTGCATAGCTGGTCAGGCAACAGTCTTCAAATTGCCTGTTAACTGCCCTATCCACTTCAAGATGACCGTGTTCCTGCCAGTTCCTGCCTGCTTCCCCGGCTCCCGCTCTCCAAAGCTGCCACCACCCTGGTGTCCCTAGTGTCCCTGTCGCTGACAGAAGGGCCTGTGCTCTCCATGCTTGGAGGGACTCAAGCCCCAACCGGGCATGAGCCTGAGCAACTTGCTTGGGGTGGTCCTGCTCTTGGGGCAAGGACAGGACCATCTCCAGGGACCTCTTCCAACCTCAGCCGTGCTGCGTTTCTGCACCATAAGCATTTCGCAGCCTGGCTCACAACAAGCAAGACATCCCAGGGAAAGGTGCTTGGGAAACCTCACTCGGATGACACATTAAGCCACAATTCTCCTGCTCATCTGAAGGAGCAGGAGAGGGAGAAAGACTGTGTGTGCTGAGGCAACACCCAGCACGTACGACACACTTCACAGCACAACTGCAAAACACATTCCTGGCCCTGAAGTTTAGCCGTAATACAGAGGGCTAAAAAAGATAAAGGCTAGCATTAGGGGGAGGACAAAGAAAAAGAAAAACTTGCTAGACCAATTTTCAATTTATCTTTTTACTTTGTGTGCGGATGAATATGTGTGTATTTACAGGCACTGAGGAGCTGAGCCATTGCTGGCTACATCAAACTGCTGTCTTTACCTTTGCTGCTCACACACCGGCTAAGCTGGCAGACTTGACGCCGCTACCCACCTCAGCGTGGCCTCAGCTTTCACCTTGTTTTTATCGTTCATTATGTTAGACTGGTGCATTTTTCTGTAGTTTTCATATTTTAGTCTGTAAATTGCTCTTACATATGCAGAACTGAAAGACATGAGATGATAAAAACTGTAACATATCCTTCATTTAAGCAAAATAAGCCATATCCAGGGTTATAAAGCAAAAACTTTTTTGTTGGGCAGAGATTCAATGGAAAAATACAGAACATTCCATGTGCCCTTTGCAGCCTTCACTGGGCGGGGGCTTTATCAAACCCTGCAGACAGCCCATTGAAATGTCTGGTTCACCTGGCAGCTTTGAAAATTAAAGTCACAAAATTGAAGGAAAAAAAGTCCAACACAGCATTTCTTTACACAAGGAGTTTTATCCTCAGAAGTTCTTGGAATGTATTCTAAATACACTTTTTTTAAAAGCCTTGCAAGCCAATTGCAATAAAGCCCTTGCTTGCTGTCACTTTGTAATCATATTTAATGCTTTTTAATGCCTTTTTTTTTTCTTTTTAAAAAATTCTGGCTTACAATATTTCTTGCTCCAATATATTCCTCTTAATTTCAGAATACTTAAAATTTAGAAAGCAGATACTGGTAGCATGGGCCTACAACCCAATATAATTGAAATGAAGAAACTGATGACAATTTCTTGATGCATGCAGGGTAACAAAACCCCGTACAGTGAGATTCGTACGCAGCCATAGGAAACGTTTTGTAACTTTTGGCTGGAGGTGAATATGTGAAGCCTTTTAGACTTGTTTTGAAATTCTTACTTCTTTCCTGGACTTGGCATTTACTAAAAAACCTAAATGGGTCTAATGCTGGCATCAGGAGTAAAGCCTGAAGCTGAGTTAGCAACCCGACAGCAGAGGCACGAGTCTAACCAAGTCTTCTGCCTTGGAGCGTCTGGATTTGTATCACCTGCATATTTTTATCCTACTGTAAATGCAATATTACGCACATAGTATTTTCTTCCTTTTAGGCTTCTTTTTTTCTTGACTGAGATCTCATGGTAATGAGCTCCATAGTTTATATATAGATTGCATTAAAGGATGTTTACTTTTAGGACTGTAAAACATTTTTTCTTTGCAATTTAATGGAAAGTTTTTGGTTTAGAAATTACAGGAGAACATAAAGATGGCCACCTAGTTTCCTTTTTGTTTGATGTTCCTTATATTCCATTTTTCTGTCCCTTACCCTGTCCACCCGGTTTTCAATCAGCCAGCAGTTTCTCAAAGAATACCTTCATCTCTCTTGCAGTAATTTCCACACTGAAATATGTAGTATATTATGTGCTTGGTGCTTCCAAGGACACAGACCAAAGAAAATTTTGCTTCTGTACATCCTGAATAAAGATTTCTCTTCTAGTCTAGTTTACTCTTGCTTCGGGATTTGGCCCAGTGCATCATTCTGAGTAAATCTACCATTCTTTTTTCAGGAAGTTATTAAAGTGAAGATGGAGAAGCCCTGCAAAATCTGCTTATTCAGAAATTTGTATTTCATTTTGGGGAAATCTGTAAAATACTTACATTTTATTTCTTATGTTTGCAGGATTTTCAGAGAAAAGTACTATATCAAAACAAAACAAGGCTGTCTGGGAAAAAAAATAAGAAGTTGGAAATATGCTTAGCATTATGCAAAAGAGTATTAATTTCATACTTTGGAATTAGTCCTCACTCACATGAATAGTTGTCCTGAAGACACCTACAGTGCACCATGTATTTTAGTGTTTCCATAAGGAGCTTCTTTCACTACTTCTCCCATGGCTAAACCTATAATCCTTGCAGAAATTCTCAGGTCCTTCCTGACAACTGGGTCTCTCACAACATACCTTGCTGAGGTTGCCCAAATCTGTATTTAATGATGTTAACCTCTTTTCAATGATGACATGTATTGTGCAAATATAAGAGAAAAATGGTCCTCATAGCATCTCAAATGGACATAATTCCTTACAGGAACAAGTAGGATAGGATAATTGCTTGTATTTGGACACTGTGCATTGTAGATTCAGGAGTCTCTGATGCCTCCAAATGATTTTCAAAATTTACTGCTGCTGTTACCTTCTTGGTTCTTGATAGAGTGAATAAGGTAATGCTAATATTTGAGATGTACAGGAATTATTTTATAATTATGCATCTATACCAGGATGCATAACAGATTGTTTTCTGTAGCATATACAAAATAATTCTTGCCTCTTTTTGGCACTAGAGTCCCATGTTTTAGGCAGCAAATACAGAAGATTTTTTAACAGAAATTTTAAAGAATGATGTGAAGATACTTCTCACAGAATCTGTGAGAATGGTGAAAGGTCTGGAAAAACACATTATCTCGCTTGTGTTTGTCTTCAGTACACCACAGTTCCAGCTGCCAGGAATGCTCTAGGAGAGGTATCTTGCTGGGAAGCAACTAGTTGAGAGACCCTGTGGGGTTCCCTATAATCTTGTCCTGTACTCTTTCTCGGCTTTAAGTGATATTTCAGTGTAAAAAAAAAAAAAAGGATTTATTCATTTAAATGCTAAGACTTCCCTAGATATATATAGGATCATCTAATTGATTACCTATACTCTTCATGTAAATAAAGCCTGTTAAAGAGATGCTCTGCCATTGAACTGTAAGTTACATCATGTAAAGCATGAAGATTCAGCCCTTGACTTGCAGCAGTCTCCATAAAAGTATTGTTTTCACTTGTTTTGGTATAGCACTGAAATTGTATTAAGATGCTCATTAAAGGATGATAGCACTTTGTGCTAAGAATTAATTTTACACAGAAGATACAAAGTAAGAAGCAATGAACAATCTTAGTTTCATACACAAAGTGTAAGATGGTGGAAGAGGTAAGAAAAGTATTATTATTCCCCAAGAATCCACACATTTTTATTTGAAAAACAGTTTATTTCTGCGATATTACCTATTTCCCCAAGTACCATTGTAGTTCTGGGAAAATTCAAGTGAGATATGGAATCCAAATACATGGACAAAGTCTAGACTCAAATTATTTGCAATACAAATCAGTTCTTTTCTCCCTCTTTATTGGAAATTTGGTGTGGTTGCAGCTAGCGTACTTCAGGGATAGCTCTAGATATATTGCATGACTGTATAATTAAGCAAGTCATATCTTTTTTCCTGTGCAAAACATGGGGAAATGTTTCTGAGGCAGGAGATTTTCCCTGCAGTTTGAAGGCCCCTGACTACCTATCGCTGCAGCTCATGCTCTGAAATATCCCGTCATTTGAAAAACCTTTTCATCCGTGGTCACAGATTGGGCCAGACCACCCAATCCCATTTCCTCCAGGCCCTCTGCATGCCAAAATATGGCAAAGGGCTCATGGAAGCAAACTGTAGCATGCAGAGATGAAGGGGTTCTCCAAAGACACCACGAATGTTAGAAGAACAAGTGAATGAGATGTGGTAGCATCAAGGGTGAACCCCATTATGTGATCAAGCTCCTTCCTTAGTTTTAGGTAATCTGACACTTCCAAGACACATAGTCAGCAGCATATTCATAAGCAAACGACAACAGTGTATAAACAAATATTCAACACACAAGCAGGTTTTGCACACTCATAGGTTTTGAGTTGGAGCCTACATGCTATTTTTCTATTTGTTTCCTTTATAGCTCTTATAAGCAAATGGTACATGCTCATGGATTTACTATAATAAGGACAGATTTATTTTTGTAAGAGCAAAAAGCATCAATTAACTGTAAATTTACTTTGAAGCAGCTGATTCATAATTTACTTTTAATAGTAAAAGAGTAAGGAATAGCGGCAACAACTGTATTTTTAGTATTCCTACGCACAATTAGTTTTCTAGCAAGCAGATTAACTTGCAACTGCATGACAAACCCTTCAAGAGCTGTGTGGATATATTTCATTATTCAGGGTTGATTTCTCACCTCACCCTAGACAATGACTAATTCTCCACACATCTCCTTGAATTCAGAATTTCAGTCACTGAGTTTCCTACATGGGCAATGTAACTCACAAACACCTGCATTATAGGGCAGCTGATGGGACTAAGCAGCATGACTTTGGGTAATGTAATAGTCCCTTTAGGGACTTATGACATGCAATTATTGAAGGGGGAACAAAAAAGTAACTTTTAAATAAATCATTAACAGAAGTTGTCATTTGCATCTCGTGCTATTGAATTGAATTGCCTGAAACTGTAACCTAAATTCTCACAAGAACTTTGTGGTATTTACTGAAAAAAAAATCTTAAACACATGCTAAAAATTAAAACTTTATATGATACTGCTCCTGGACACTGTTCAGTGCCCACCTCAGCTTTCACAAAACTGGCTTGGCCGTATTCATATTGTCCTAGAGTTGGCACAACAGACACATCCTCAGGTAATTATATATCCCCTGGAGGAGGCAGTCTGCAGCACACACTGGGCCAAAGATCCTTCCAGCCTCTCTGCTCCTCAACTTCTTCTCAACCAGCCCAATGTGCTCCGTGAAAGATGGATTCAAACCTAACCAAGAGCTTGGGAATTAATTCCAGGTACTGCCAAACAGGGAACTATCTTGAAGAGACATTCATGAGCCATGCACAAGCCACCGTGCAGCCCCCGGCCTGCTCTCCACAGCCTGCACAACCAAGGAACATACGAGCGTTTACGTTGCAATCAAAGCACAGCCAAAGCATTGTCTCTCTACAATAAGAACACTAACAGAGAATAAAAAAAGGAGGACAGGTTCAGTAATATGTGACAGGAAATGCAGATCAATACCCTGGAGCTTGAGCAGTGGCCGGAAGGATGTGGCAGCCACCCACCCGTGCGGAGTGCCACAAGGCTGCCGAGGGCCTTGGGCTGCAGGATGTCTCCCCGCGCTCAGTGAGCTTCGCCTGCCGCCACGAGTGCAGGAAGCTTCCTTGGGTATTTCCTTGTAATATTTTCTAATATCATGTTCAAGCGCATCACTTTTAGCATCCTATCTGTTCCTTGCCAAACACAGCTAACTGTGCAGAGTTCCTACACAGGCTAATGTGCACACATAGTTCTGCAAGCTCCCACAAGCTCTTTCTTTTGCCGGTCATTGAACATGTCACCATTTCACACTCAGAGCGTCCTTTCAGCTCATGCTGAAATCCCGGAATGGCAGGAGGGCTCAGCTGTGTGTGACAAGTGTTGACTCGTACTCTGGTCTCTGTGAGAAGGGGCAGCACTCCCAGAGCAAGGCCTGCCATTCCCAGTGAACTGGGACTCGGCTGGCGACTGAATCGGGAATCTCCTGGCGTGCCCACAGCCACATGTATCTTAACATAGCCTGCATATAAGCTGCATATATTTCCTGTAAGCTGAAAGGCTATTTCAAGCTCTTTTGCATTGCTATTCCATCTCCATTATGTCTATATGGACAACCTGTTGATCTTAGCTTAAGCTTGTGTCTAAAAGGTGACTTTTTTTTCTTCCATTTTTTTTTTCTTGAACATGCAAAGGAGGAAAATAGCAGCTCAGGAGGCTAGCCCCTTGATACCTTACAAGCAGTGTTTAGTTAGCACGTGGGAAAAAGCGTGTCATATTCAAAGATATCAGCGTTTGCTTTACATGTAATGGAAAAATCAGGGAGCTAAAGAATGAGGGCTGCCACGGCTCATATTTCATACCAGGAAGAGAACAGAGCTTTTCATGCATGGCTCTGGGGGAGTTTAGCATGATCAGTATGACGAATGAAAGGTCATTTCATGCCAAAGACCAAACCATAAGAAAAAGTATCATTCTTGACCAAAAATCACATGAGGCTTAATACTGATCTGAACTTAGTGAAAGATAATCTTGCTTTGAGACTGCAATAGTTAGCCTTGAGTGACCTAGTTGCTTTAAAATCTCAGAGTGCGGAATAAATTGTTTTGGGGTTTAACATACTGCCAAGTTCTTCCGGTCCTTTCAGCTGAGGCATTCAGTAGGCAAGACACTGCCTTTCCGAAGCGCAGTGTCGATCTGTAACATATGTTATATCACTTACGAAGTTCTCAAGTACAAATGTTCAATAGTGCTAATCAACTGGAGACTACTTGCCGTGTATGGTTTATAAAACCAGACAGCAATGCATAAAACTAATGGAAAGAACAAATGGCATTTGCTAAGCTCAGCTGTTGGCAAACTCACTTCGCTTTTAGCAGAGGAAAGCATATGCAAACAGAAGGATCTTAAGCAAGCACAGAACAAAGTTAAGTCCTTGGTGGCTTTTATTTTAAGAATGTTTGCCTTAATAGTTAAGCAATTAGCTTTATTTATCCATGACCTGCTATCTATACTGAAGCACAAAAGCTATAGTTTATTAAAAGAGAAATTGAGGTACATAATGCCATGTTAATAGCAGTTTTATTCCCACCACAAAAACTCAAAAGTGCAGGGTTAATATGGAAATGAAAAACTGCGTCCTTAAAAAAGAAAGTTTCCAAATGTATCTACATAATAGGCTGCCACTTTCCTGCTCCAAAACACAGCGCCTGATCTCCAAAGTTTTTGAATATTGCTTACATGCTCAATCAGCAAAGGCAGCCTCAGACACACAACATTTAGGCAAGGCCAATGTTTCTTCAGAGGAGAAGTGACTCTCTTTTCTGAAGACAAGAGCTTATTTTCCTTTGGAAACAAAATCTATCTGGACACTGTAAGTCTTTGCTTCTAGGAGACACTTCTAGAAATCACTTCACATAGACCAGTGCATGGTAAGGATAGGATTGTCTAACATTACCCTCCTCATTTATGAGATTGCAGTGTCGCCTTTTCCCCCCGTCACCCACTGTTGTTCTAATGGAGGTGCATGATAGCGGGGCTGCTGATGCAGCGGTTAGTGAAGCCTCCTTGTCTCGAGGAGATGAGAATGAAAACGCTGTGTTGCAGAAGTGCAAGCTATTGATAATGTGGAAAATTAGAAAAGGTTAAATTTGTATCTTTGCAGAGCCACTGTGCAAGTTATGATTCTGGTTATATCAGGCTGGTTGTGGTTTTAAAGGCCAAAAGTGTCTCTTATCTCAGGCCAGCTGTTCTATATTTGATAAAGCTCTATTCTGGGTGGGGGTTATGGTCTGCAAGAAGGTAATGGGGGTTACTGTTTTGTTTTTTTTGAAGCTTTTCCTGACATCATGTATTGCACCAGAGAAATAGAAGGTCTTAAGTACAGAATACACAAAGAGATGGTTTTGAAGAGTTAACATTACAAGTAAGTGTTTAAAAATACCTGCTGGGCAGGTAGTGGCAAAGCAAACAAAGCTGCAAGCAGAGCAAACCCAAAGACTTCAGCTGAACTTATAAATAAAAAGCACGTGAGACAGTTCTCTAGTCTAAACACCAGCTGATCAGCAGCAGCTGCACCCTTGAGCTCCCGAAAACAGGCTCACCCCACGTACTAGCCACAGCCTCCCACACATCCCTCCGGACCCGCTGCCACGTCCTGTGAACTGCCAGCAACAACTCCAGCAGCTTAACCGTGTCGGCCATGGACACCCAGGAACATTCCTTGCCACTGCTGAATTTCCTGGTATAATTTAGTGGCTCGAACACCAGAGATGGTGAGATGTGGAGCAGAGGCTGGTGGTCTGCAGCCGTGGAGCCTCCACGAGCAGCTCTGGCAGACAGCAGCGCGCCGAGCTCCCGCACGACACGGGCAGCGCTCCTTTCTCTGGAGCTGTTATCGATGCACCGTTTTTTATAGCAGCCCATAGGGATGCAATTTCATGTACACTTCAAGTTTGCATAAGCAAGAAATCCTACCATCTGGCCCCTTGTTCCTGTGCTTCCTGCTCCTTTGGGCTGACGTGCGTGTTGCTGTGGCCTCAGAGCAGACGGCTCCGGGAAGTGACAGAGGCTCAAACGAAGCCTTTTGCCGACCTGCTGGCTGCTCACCGGCCCCTCTGTCTGCATCACAGCCTCAGCAAAACTCTTCTCTTAGGTGCTCTAGCGGCCACCTCCTGCCAGCTGCCATCGGGCCCTTCCAAAGTGCCACCTCTGGAGCAGAGCTTATGGCCCCGTGCTGGTTAGATACCCACCAGAAATTGCTCGACAACAAATATGAAACAAACTTCCTTGCCTCAAGCACACAAAACAGCCGTAGTGCCACTGCAAACATAAAGCAGTTTTATTTACTTTACTACTACCTGTCTTATTTTAAAGCTTGCACTATTTCACTTCAGTTTGCCTCATTTCGCTGACCAGAAAGGTAAGGTTGGCTCCAGCTGCCTGCACACACAGTCAGTCATTGCGCACCCTTCCTTCAGAGAAAGACCCCTGCAAATTAAAGGCCCTTTTTCTAAATGTGTCATATGTTTTGCTGCAATGCTGGATTTGCCAAGGTGAAACGGCTTACTGGCAATCATCCCTGTTCCCAGCACTGCCAAGACATAATTGACATTTCAGGATGCAGCAGAGGCAGAAGGTTGGTGACCTTGCTTGGTGTAACCTAGCCAAGAGGCTGATGCTATTTGTGAGGGGAGCACAGCATCTTATTTTCTGATGCAGTAAAACTTAGAATTTAGAATTGCAAAGAAATGAATTTTCGGTTTTAAAAGCACCCTCCCTAATGACCTAGCCCCAGGGCCTGTGCTCCTTGACCTCACACTGTGTTGCACGTAAGGTTCACTCAGTGCTTCACATACCCAGCATCACATCACATTGCATTTCTGTGGCCAGCGAGTCAGTAAAACAACAACTAACAGGACGGAGTTAAGAAAACAGCCCAACAATGGTGAGGTACCAAGTGCTCTTCTCAGAGCAGATAACTTGTCTCTGGAAGAAGGGAGGAGGGGGCAGAGCGGGAAGGCGCCGCTGAGGCGAGCGCACGCCAGCCGTGACTCAGCAGCCCTGCTGGACGCGGCCCAGCGTGACGCAGCAGCCGCCACGCGCGCGGCCTGAATCCACCCCTCGCACATGTCTCGAGTCCCGCCTGCGGCCGGCGGCGTCTCCGTCTGAAACAGCCCTGCCTGCCAGGAGAGCAGACCGCTTTCCTCCAGGCCCCCGTTCAGCTTTGCTGCACCTAGATTGTTTTTCACTCACGTGAACAAACAGACCGTGTTTGGCCCACGCATCTGGCCACATTTACTTGGGGAAGGAGAAGCAGACACAAGCAGTCAGGGACCGTGACCGACTACATGGGATGCAGGAACTTGAGAGGTGGTTGCTCTTCAGGAAAGGCATATCGGCACATCTCGGAGCAAGTGCCCACTGCTGGAACAAGGACTCCAGAAATAGGAAGCTGGAGACGTGACAATTATTACCCTGGGGAGTCTGGGTAAAAACAAACCAAAACAAAACCTCAAGCAGACAGCAATCCTCTTCTCTTTTCTAAATAAAACCTAAAAATCTCTTTGATGAAGGGGAATGTGGTGATCTGCTTGTGGTACAGTGGGAAGGCCGAGGTCTGCATGTCTGGATATATGTCTTCTATTTCTATCTTGTTGTTGACCTGCTGAGGGACTTTAGCAAAGTTACTTCCCACTGTTCACTGTCTTTTATTTGCCTGCAAATACCATTTGGAACAGGGTCTCTTATTTAATATACTGCGGCTCGTGAAGGTTGAGGATGAAGAGACCATAATGACTCGGCCGCAGAGCAAGCAGCAGCCGGAGCTGCCGGTAAAACCTCTGGGGCCGCGTGGCGAGCGGGGCGCAGTGCGACTGCCGCTCCCGAGCTCCCGGAGCCCGGGCTCTAAATGCCAAACACCGCAGCTTTCCGTGCAGCGCTCCAGCAGATCGTTTCTCCCTTTGGCTAGAAGTCAGTATCACAAACACACAGAGGAAGAAAAAGTAAAAAGTGTGAGCCGCACTGCTGCAAACCAGCAAGGCCTGATTCCTGCTCGCGCTGGAACCGGGCGGCAGCAGGAGGCCGCGCTGGCCGCTGCCCCTGCACGGCCACAGTTTATTTGGTGTGGGGTTTTGCTAACTGCACGCGTCTGTGACACGAAACCGGCGCAGGACAAACGAGAACGTTATGTAAGGTCCCCCTTCAGGAAAGCATTAATCCACACAGTTAAATCTCGCCTGGTGCAGATAGCACTTAAGTATGTTCTAAACTGCAATCCTGAAGTAGGGTGCGGGGCCAAGAGGTTATTAATATATTCCTGGAGCCACCGACTGCTGGCTTCTTGCAGCAGAGAAACCACGAAGAAACTACTTTCAAAATTAATGACAAAGAGTCAAAATCCGAGTTTTACTTTGCTTTGTTTTTAATTTTATTATTCTCATTCTATGATTCTTCTGCCTTTTTTTTTGTGTGATGTTTTCATGTTGTTTTAGTGATCTCTTTTGGCCATGTATTTTGATTTCTGTAGTAACTCCCCCTTGCTGCTTAACTATAGATTCACCGTGTTTTCATTTATAATCCTCTGTTCATAAACACCTTACACACGGCAATATGTAGGTGCTCTGTAAAAGGATGCCGAATAGGTACGCGCTTGTGAAATGTTTAAAAGGATAGAAAAAGGCAGAACTGAATCTGTCTGAAGATATCTATGCAGCAGACTATCATTACACATGATTTTGGGACCATGATTTTTTTCCTGCAGTTAACTTTGCAGGCTCCATTTTGGAAAACCAGGGTGAGCTAGAAACAGAGGACAGTTTGCTCCATTTTGAACAGTTGGGAGCACAAGATTCGCATCCCCTCAATTTCCCACTGGCAGCAACTCAAAGCCGTGCTGCAGAAAGAAGGGTAATTAGGTCAGTGCCCTTCTTCTCTCTTTATAACAAGGAAAACTCAATCTCTTTGCTTTTTTTTCCATTAGAAATGCAAGCCCTTGTGTGCTCTAAGCTTCCATATTACCTCCAGCAGCACCGCACTGGTGACAGTGCAAGAGATAAGACAGAACTGAGTCGCTCTGAGGATTTTATGTTACAGTCTCATCTTTTTTTTTTTTTTGCTTTTCTTAAAAGTCTCTTCAAAACATGCGCAGGCAAGTGATGCTACATAATGGAGCTCTTTGCTGCAGAGGCTGTAAGATCTAACAAGTTTGGTGTGTTTGGAATAGGTTATGTCCATTTTCCCCTAAACAACTTAGGTCAATGCACAGAAAAAAATAAAAGCAGAGGACAAAATTCATCTGTGCCTACAAGACACCTCTTAGACCAAAACATTTTCTGACATTTTAATTCTATGGGCTAAAGGCAGGTTATGCTTTTCTATTGCATTCCTGGATCCATTCATAATCCAGGCAGAGCTACCCTGAAAATCCTCAGCAGCAGGAGTAAGAAACAGCATATTCTGCGGAGACATATATAAAACAAGCAAATACAAGAGCCAGTCAACAAATGGTTCATTCCTGAAGCAGATGTTTCTGCCTGGAAGATATTTGGATCTTTGTTTTTTAAGAAACCAGATCACTAAACTTGCAAAGAAATTTGCAAGAGATAATTCATGGCATAATGGAGATAATTGATGACTGTTCTGGGACCATTAAACCCTTTTCATTTGCTACACTATAGGCAAGATTTTAACTCCTCTTCAGATGTAGAAAGCCTATTCACTGACACACTGAGTCACTAATTGCCTTTAAAGTTTCATTAAAAACAGATGCCATGCTAAAGAGCAAATATTAGTCACACTCTGATCAAGGTGCAGCTAGATATTCTGAGCATGTACTGATAAGATGGCTAATGATGGAGAAAACAGCTGCTAATGCAGTGATTGCATTCTCTCCTGTACAGTCACAATTAATATTGATAAACTTAAAGTGCTTAGTGGAAATGCACCATGTCGGCTGGATAATCAGAATGCTGACGGAGGAAGGAAAAAAAAAAAAAAAGATTATGATAAGACAAAAAATGGATCCAAGCATGAACCATTGCCACTGAGCTTGTTTTCTTCTTCTTTCTGGCTTCTAAAAATGATAAAACTGGTGTCTGGCAGAGGCACATTCATGCATACATGCTATTTAAAATTTGCTAAATATTTCAAGTTAAGAAACACTTATACTAATTAGTAATGAGAAGTAGCAGGATGCAAGACCTGGCATAATCAGGGCTTCTGTTGTTGCATTGACAAGTATTTTGCTTTATCTAGATCACTATGTTTAATTAAGCATTTCAAGCAAGGCATTGCCAGTGCAATTGCTTCCGATGAACATAGGCTTTCTAGAATTACTTTATGCAAGAGAACTTCTGGCCTTGACCCATTTATCACAGACATCTTTTACAGTAGTATGTTTTGGTGTAACTAATTGATTCAGCTGGTTATTCACACGTTACATGGAGACAAGAAAAGAGTCATATAAGATACCATACAGGAATAAGAAAGGTATTGTCCCTCAAAAGGGTTGGAACAGGGTCTGGAGAACAGGCCAGAGCACAAATGGAGTCTCAGTACTTGTCTATGCTTGAAAAGAAACAGCAACTGCTGCTCCGGGACAATTTCTGGACAATTTCTTCTTAATCCTCTGCCTTCTTCCCATGTTATTCAACATATTTTGTGTCTGGTCCAAGCTAGAGTGGAATAAAACAATTTTCTTCTGTAATGAAAGCCTAAAGAGGCGAACAAATCACTAAAGTATAATCTAAAACATAACTTTGCAGGATATTACTCCACAGTAGCAGCCCATGGGCATATCTGAAGCATATGTGGAAATATTCAGGAGTAACCAGTATATAGGCAGGATGTAGGCAGGCTCCTAGGGAAACATGCAGAAGCACTGGTGTCTACTGTATCCCTTGGAAATCGTTTATTTATTAAGAAGCCTGGTGATGGATAGAGGCATGACATGTGAAGCATCACTTATGGCTGCTTAGAAGAGTGCCTGCCTCACTTTCTTTGATCTGCCCAACATACGTTATAAATGTTATGTCAAGAGTTGTGCAACTGTGTCGCCTTGCTGCGTTCTCTGCACAAGCCCTAATTTGGTTTCAAAATTGTTTTAGCATGAATTGTAGGCCTACGAAAACACACAGATTTCTCAAATGTTCTTAATTTTGAGATGACATTTTAGAAGAGTGTATTAGGAGATGCTGTTACAGCAAAACTCTTCGGTTCTCTCTTGATCTGGTTCAAATTATCAGTGATCCACTAGTTTCTTCAGATCTGCTCCACTTGCCTTTTCGTGATGGAAATACTCAACACCCCATGAAAAACTTGTTCACCCTTCTGCACCTCATCTTTCCACTTTCCACTTTCATATCTCTCTTGAGACATAGAAGGAAAATAATGACTTTATTACTCCGAGTGCTGCAGGATTGTAAGTGTTCTGGTAGCTTTGTTTCATGTTTTTCCACCTCTCCACCTGTGATTAGTCTTCCAAAACATTTCATTTTCTATCCCAAGGTAATAAGAACTTTGAAGATGTCAAGGCTGCTAAATACTCCTAAATCTATCTGGGTTTAGGACTTTGAGCACATTATGGGTTCCTGAGTACTGAGACACGGCAATTTTTAGCAAGAAGTGTTGATGTCTTTGCTGAGCATGGAAAGTGTGTTGCAACATATAAAATCTTGTTTTCGCAACAGTTAAATTTAACTCCATGTCTCCGAGCCAATTAAGTTGTACTGTGTAGTTTTAAATCAGCGTGGTTTGCTTGGGAAAAGGAAATAGCATCCTTCCAAATATAATTACAGAATCTAAGTGTTAATTTCTCATTTGGACAGTTTGCCATAAAAAGTTTGTTTCCTCGTTATCTGTTAATGACCCACACAGGGCCTGTCTTCATATTGTTTTAGACACAGATTTGGACTTCCCAGGGAACTGAGGATGCCTTAGGCCTCTCTAGTTTTTCTCATTAGCAGCAGCTAGCACAGAGTAAACTCCATGTGCTGCAAGGGCGGGTAGAGTTTTGGCCAGACTGGGGCTAACGCTGTTGCAATACGGCCAGCTAATCTTGTTCAGGCAGCCCATAAAGGTTTCCCGCGGACAGTGCTGACACACATGCTGCAGCTTTCTGACAGGCGCTTTATCTGTCGGCCTCGTCTTGTTCATGAGATGTTTCCCATAGAGAAATCTCATGCCCAACTGACCTGTGGACGTATATGAAAATGCAAAGGCAGAGTCTAATGCAAAAGTTATTATCAAAAACAACTGATTTCTTTTAAACATTCCGTTGACTGCTGAGGAAGGAATGCTTGCTACTGCTGCACTCTGTAGCTGTGTCCTGGTTTTGCAGAATCAAGGGAAGCTTTGTTCTAATAAATATACAGGATGCAGTCCTACTTTTATCTTTTTTTAGTTGCTTAAAGTGGGATGTATTATAAACAGGACCATGGGCTTGGTCTTTTCCCGTCATTCTTATGTCTGTTAATGAAAGTAAGTGGCCTTTCAGTATATTTTTCAGTCGTACTCAGTAGTGGTTCTCCAGTAGTGGCTTTGATAGTTTATGTCCCTTGTTTGTTTTGTTCATTCTCAGTTTCTGGCAGCCACCGACTCATTGACCTGGAAGCTGCATCTGGATGATTGCTTTTAACAGCTACTGCTAGACACATCCTCCATCAGCTTACCTAATCCCTTTTTGAACCCATTTATACTCTTGGTCTCCACCACATCCTGTGGCAATGAGTTCCACAACATAATTATGTGCTGCAGGAGAAAGTACTTCCTTTTGTTTTGTTTTAAACATGCTGCCTGTTCATTTCATTCTGTACAAAGCCCCGTCCCTCTTCTTTTGAAAGGGTTACATTGTCAATGCAGTGGGTAGATTGACAAAGCTTTGAAGGGTTCAACAAGCACAAAGAATTCAGGTTCCAATACAAGAAATATCCAGACTCATCTGAATCCCAAGCAGAGCTGAAAGTTTATCAGCAGCTTTCTAACCTGGGAAGGTGTAGGCTCCATGATTTTTTAACAGAGCCTTCGCTTAAAGATCTTTCCTCAGGTTCTCTCTCTGCATCTCCTGTCTGGCCTCACGCACTCTGTCATGCACTGCTAGAAGTCCTCCGTTCATATCAGCATGTCCTACATGGTTGTTCTCTCCCTTCAAATCCCCGGCTTTGTAATAATAATCTATGAAGAGGCAGATGACCTGGAAACCTGATGAAACTGATTCTGCACCCTCCTTGCCAGGAAAATTCTTACAATATTCCCAGGAAGGCAAGCAAACCCTCACCCCTGTGTTAACACCACGGTGCAGTGACCATCTTGCCAGCCTTAACAGCGTTCAAGAAAAGTTTACTCGGCCACAGTGAAAAAGAACTGGCTCCACATGTACGAGTCCTAAATGCAGATATTTATGAATAAAACAAAGATAAATATTATTTACCATTGTGTGCAACAAAGGATATCCTCAAGAAATCAATCTATCTTCATCAGTATATTTGAAAATATGAACCTAAGACAAGCTCTGCTGCTATTACCTCATGGGCTGTGGGTTGTAAGAGAATGTGCACAGGAAGGAAGCTACACCTGTGGTTAGAAATCAATGCACAGGCTACTAACTTCAAACCTTTCTGGGAACTGGTGTAGGTCTGGGACAAGGAATGAGAAAGTTCTTCATCCTATGGGTCCTATGGTGTACTGAAGAGTACACCAAAACCAGAAGAGTTGGTTGAAAAGTTTCCTGCCTTAGAAGGAAGGTATTCTAAACTGACCAGTTTGATGGAGGAATTTATCCAGTTTTACCGTTAGCTTTCTATTAAGAAGAAATTTCATCTGTTTTGTTTTGGATAGAACAAATCAAAACCAGAAATTCAGTGCAAATTCAAAGGAGTTCAGAGTCAATTATTTCAAGGCCTTTCAGAACCAAACTGCATCAGTCTGTGATGCTATATAGCTTGAGAATCTCTTGCAGACATCATTCCGAGCCTGCCCCTTGATTAAAAGTTTGAGCCTTTAAATTTAAGAGTTTATTAAAGATATTCTCTCTCCCTCATGCCCCTCACTGGAACCCAACAGATGCCCATCACTCCATCGTGTTCATCACTGTAACTAAACAGAAGCTGAAGACATTTACACACACACACAGAAAAAGCAGACCCTAAAGCCTTTGTTCTCTAACAATTTCTCAGCTTGCACCCTCCTAGTCCTGACTGTTCTCATCACTCACTGTTCATCAAGACAGATGAAATCTGAGCATCTAAATATACACATGAAAAAGAACCTCCACCTATTCCATGGTTTAAGCCCCATATTGATCAAGTCATCTTTAAATAGCTTTGGAATAGTATATGCCTAGGAGGTGTTCATTCTTTAGAAGCAAACCTTCTCAAATTTTCTAAGCTTTCTTTGTACCTTTGGAGAACAACACTATGCAAGGAAGAGGCAGAGGCAAAGGAGAACATCAGCAAAATAGATAGTTTTGTTACTAAAACATTTACATAAAAATTCCAAAAGAACACCACAACGATAAATTACATCTCATTTAATTACAAATTGTTTCCTCGTCTTGATGGAGAGATATTGAATGCCTACCAAAACAAACAAACAAAATCTCTTTTATATGTACTAGTTATTTAAACAATTGGATGGATGGATAGATCACAAGTCTCTTAACACACTATACACAATCCTTAATAAGTGTCTTAATAGTGCATTGAACGAAGCAGACAAAAAAAAATGTCATTGACTTAGCATATTTTCCATGCTTTAGGTACAAGGATGCTGTGCTTCTTCAAACCCTCCTTTCGAAATGTTTCCTCACAGAATTACTCCAAGCTAAACCTTTGTTTTTCTCAAGAAAAAATGTCTTTTTCTTAGTATAAGACAAATATATGTGTATATATATAATATATATACATATGTATATAAGAGCTTCAGATCCAATCCTTGATTCAAGCACCCAGCCTGAGTATTCACTTGGAGCCATTACTTTTTATACATAACTAGTTCTCAGTAGAGGTTATACTGGTAGATAAGGAGGGTTACACTACTACTGTGCGGCGTCTAGTTTTGGAAATGCAAAGATCTCCATTTCCGGGTTAGAGGAAGCCATCACTGTATCTTTAAGGCACTGGGTTTGAATTTACAAAGCAGAAAAAGTTTCTGGAAGAAACACCACCTGACCCATGATACTCAAAGAATTGGCTTTTTTCAGCAACAGGACTAAACACCCCTTCCTCAGTAGGTCAAAGCTCAAGAGGAAGAACCATTTTGTAACCAGTGTAAGGGAAACTGAAATTTGGTTGTCAGCTCTGACGAGTACATCACATGCTTAGTCCCTTACATTACTTATTCTCTCCCTGACTCATCTTCCTCTTCTAAAAATCAAGATATTCCTAATTACCTCCTTCATATTGCAGAAGTAAGGTGAAATTCATTGGCATTTCTCAAGAGTTCAGTGCCTCTTTGGCGAGACACATCATTTGGAAAATATGAGTTGGGTTGACCAAGTTCTGTCTGGTTACTATCTGGCATCTTGCAGCTATTTAACTCTGTTTTGATTTGTATCCTACTGGCAAGAGGCAGAAGAAGCTTCCTTCGTCTTACAAGCCGTTAGGAGAAAGGACCATAAGGGGAGCCTGACTCCTTTTTGTAGGATGTATTCTGTAGGTTCCTTTTGCTTCCCAAAGGAGAAAAAAACTTGTCTATTTTATTTTATTTTATTTTATTTTATTTTATTTCATTTCATTTCATTTCATTTCATTTCATTTCATTTCATTTCATTTCATTTCATTTTTAACACTATGGGTACAAGATGTTTGTTTGGGCTATTTGCCTAGTATACAAGTAATACATGCACATGGGGAGAGCAAAGCGATACCCACCCCCCCCACAAGCAACCTGCCTAATTTAAACGTTTTCCTACTCACTTCATGCAGCCAGGCCAGCGACGGGCACTGCATCAACTAAACAAGCTAAACCACTGGGGACCGAGCCTTGGGCTGAAACTCTATCTGCCACTTTTCAAGGCATGTATTGTGCGCTGAAAGGTCTACAGATGCTTCTCAGAAAGCCCTGCCAGAAACGTACAAAGCGAGTTTGTTAACCCCGAAACAATTCAACCAAGTTGGATTTAAACATATAGAATGTACATTGTTCCCTGCCACTGCGTGTTTGGGGAGGCCCAAGGGACGAACAACAGCGGAGCTGTGCTTGGGCCTCTGGCTGGGGTGTTCTTGGGTGGCTCCAGCGCGCAGGCACGGCTCGAGGGCGAAGCGAGGGATCGCACGAGGGCCCTGCGCCGCCGGCTGGCACGGCTCCCTCCAGCAGCGCCGCTCTCGCCCCGTCTCGCCCTCATGGGGGCCCTCCGGCCTCCCCTGGGGCAGACAGCGCTGCCCGCTTCCCGCCTGCACAGCAGGGACGCCTCACGATTCAGGTCTCTTCCTCCATCTCCTTAGGGCCTTTGAACCAAGGAAGTTGCTTCCATTAGGACCAGCGATGAATCCAACTGACAGCACACCTAGCTTTTTAAGAACATCAAAGAGAAGCTGAGAGAAGTGCCCCACATTTGTAGCAGAGAAGTTCCACACTGTGAAGTGGCCTCTTCCCTCCCCCTGCTGTCCTTCCTTCCTCAGGAAAACAGGCACTTCACCCAGAAATTAAAAACTCTGGAAAGGCTGTAGTGAGATCAAGTGGCCTGACACGTACGAGGATTTGTGTTATGAGGTCCCTCAGGCACAAGCAATATTGGAAAAGCATTTATTTGTGATGGGGATAAGAGCGAGCCAGCGCAGGCATCTGACCTACCACGACTGTAAGTATTTGCATGGATGCTGCCTTTCAGGTTATCGCTTTGCATGTGGAAAACAACAAAATTAAGTCTTTTAGATTCTCTCACCCACTA
Source organism: Tinamus guttatus (assembly GCF_059628265.1). Classification (NCBI taxonomy): domain Eukaryota; kingdom Metazoa; phylum Chordata; class Aves; order Tinamiformes; family Tinamidae; genus Tinamus; species Tinamus guttatus. The sequence continues at coordinate 81,762 of NW_028289347.1, forward strand.
AAGGCCAGCAGAGCTAGAGGGTTTGTCATTGGGAGGCAGCAATATGAAGACTCATTTGCAGAATTAAATATTTCCCCTCTTTGTTCTTCTACAGGGCCTTTCATTATAAACGTTAATTATAGTTGTGAATGTTTGCAAGCCAAGAAAGAAATGTTAATTAGTTATCCGGTTGGGGAAATTGAGGTATGGAGGGTCAGCTGGATCTATTTGTTTATTTCAGTGGAAGGACTTCATAACTGAGTTCAGCTTGGCACCACAATTAGGCCAAAGCTGTAAGCAAGCATTGGAAGAGCAAGAAGCTAAGCATGGAGGACCATCCATGTTCCTCACAGTTCAACCCTAGCTCACTCGCTTAAATCAGAAATATCCAGTGTTAGGATAGGAAGCATCTTCCCGAGAGGCGTTTAGCAACAGCCACAAAACTGCAAGCTAGTCCTTTGCAGCAATTCAGAGCCGAGAACATGCTGTGCGAACAGAGTGGTGCACAATGTCATTTTTAGAGAGCTGACAAACAAATGACAGCACTTAGTAGAAATACTTTACAAGAACTTAGTAGCCACAATTCTTATTATTAGCCTCAGTTCTTGGCAGAAGCAAGCAGCAGAAATCTGGGATAGATTTTCTCTTCTAGACTGAATCTAGAGCTTAAATGAACTCAAGAGTTTTAATGTTTGGAAGCTTAACCCAAAACTGCCTTTTATTTTTTTCTTTAGTCCATCTTTTTCCATGCTGGGGAAAAAAAAGAAAAAAAAAAAAACACCTTTCCCTATAATTCCAGTGAAGGTGACCCAGAAAGTACCCAGAATCTTATCATGAGTCTAGCTTTGTACACCACAGAAATCTGAGTAAGCACACGCATTTATTATTAGCAGTTGCTATTTCCTCCCTTATGACAAAAGGAACTTATTATATTTATTATATTTACATGTTCCATCCAGAATGGAACGTGTAAAACAGCTCACAGGGAAGAGGAATGATGTATACGTGATCCTATAGATGTGGGTGGATCAACACCAGCAAAACCCTATTTGGTTAGGTGTTGCCTGCAAGCAGAAGATATTGTTCCTTTCTGTGCGACTCACAGCAGACACTGCCTTTGTTACTGTACAGCATCAGACTCACCATTTTCACTCCTTTTTACAGGCGAGTCCTTACTGCATAGGCTGTGTTGGACAGTGAAAAAAATGATGGTGCACCCTCTAAATGTAATAGTTATTTTTCCTTCAGTTACTTTGAGGAAGTCTGGTTCTATAATCTTGATACAGGGAGGTAACCCTCTTGCATGACGACCAAGGAGTTAATGCAGCTTATGCAGTAAAGGTTAGTATCTAATGAAGTTAATTTTTGTATGTGATCGCCTGTACTTTCATGCACCTTCTTTGATTTTACCTTTGTGAAGTTGCTTGGTATACCTACTGATAAAGTAAACTTTGTAATCATATACGAAGGAAAACCATGCTTTTGGGGTCATCTGCTGCACAAATCTAAGGAAGGATGACTACACACAGCTAAAAAGTGCTTTAATTGCCAGGGAACTAGACTTGAAGTTCCTGCTTGCTATTAGAAATCAAAGTTAAGAATAAAGAAAATGAGGCTCAAAGTTAAGCCAAGGATTTTTTCTTTTTTCTGTTAACTAGCAACAGCACTCATTAGCTAACACATACACACGCACAAAAAATTGTTGCCAGGCATTCACAACAAGTCTCTTAATTGAATTTCACATGCTGTAACAGTCTACAACAATGTACAAATGTTGATGAACATCAGCTGAGTACTAACAGGTACTCTCATTTTTCCTAGGCGGGGAAAACTGAAGTACAGTTGTTCCTAATTTGCTAAAGGACATCTAACAAACATCCTATCAGAGATGGGAACAGAACCCACTTGCGTGTCTCTTCCAGAAGACCCCAGAAGATCCAGAGTTGTCCCTGTCTGATGGGCACAAGCTGAACTGCGCTATGCCAGGGCCTTGAGGGATACAAAGCTTTGAAGACCATATGGGTAATCTGACATTACACTATGTCATGGGTGACTTGAAATTTTAGTTTTGTTCCACCTTTGCGTTTAATGAGACTAAGTTCGGAAACTGTAGTTGGTCTCTATGCAGAGGGACTTTAAATTCACACTTTAAATTCGGTGTCCAGGTCAGCCATACCATGGTATTTTCCACACAATGAGCATGTTTACACAGCGTTGCAATTGTTTTAGCTACAGGCCTTGAATCCCATCAATTGCTATATATTAGTGCTCTACAGACCACCTGGGTGGGGGAAAGCAATGTAGTTACTTTGTAGTTTTGAAGTGACTTGAAATTACTTTTGAAGGAGCTATTCAAAGTTGGGTTGACTTTTCAATCCTCTGCCTGGGAACAAGAACATTTCTGTATTTTTTTTTCTGACTACCTCTAAGGAATTTAGTCTTTAGACAGCCCAACTATGAGGATTCCTGCTGGCAGCTCTTTTTCTTAAAGCAGACTTAATTTCCTGCCCTTTTCTGCCTTGGCTACAATGGGGGAGGGTAGCTGGTGCTTTATAGGAGTCACCAATGACAAAGAGAGACATGAATGCTAATTTTGCCAGTTCTCAGAGTTGGTCAAAGAAGGTGTTTTAAATAGGCTAGATGTCACTCTCATGCTGCTGCTCAAAGGAATTAATGGTTGGATTAAGTTTGCGAATATAAATTACAGGATTTCTAGCTTCACTTCACCATCATTCCTATCAAATTACTTTTGGTGGAGATTCAATGCCAGATGGCTCCTCAAATGTGTCAGATGTCCATGCAGAAAATTCATTTCAGGGTCACTTCTTTGTTTTGTTTCCTTGAAGACCCTTTTGATTCCTGCTCCCCATGGAGAAGGATTTTATTGAGCTCTTGGGAAAGGGAATGCTGTTTAGAGGAGACTGCTGAAAGATCAAATCTCTGAAGAGCAAGCAAACTGAACCAACTAGATGTGCAATACGCATGATTTTTTTTTTTAAAAAAAAGCATTCCAGTTTCTATTCCTTTAAATGGATTCCGTGTGAATGAAGCTCGGTCGAGACTTAGGAACATGACAATAATTTGCACGGAAGTTCTTTTGGCATTGCTAGAAAAGCTTAGAGGAGTCTGATGGCTTTATCTCAATGCTAAAATTTAAAGAATTAATTTAGTTAAACCAGAGTAAAAGTTAGTGTGAATATTTATATGTGTTGGCTAAAATTGCCCATGAGGTTTAGCTGTGCTTGTAAAAAGAAAGTAATGATGTAAGCTAAACTGATATAAGAGGTTTAAATTGCATTAAGAGTATTCACTCGAGTTTGTATAGTTTAACTAAATCATTTAAACATCTGAACTGTGCATTTAGATCAATCGTTAGCATAAAGCAAAACCCGGGTGTAAATTTTGTTACGCTGACCTGTGACTATTGGGCCTCAGTCTAGGACCAAATGGAAATGGTAGTTTCTAAAAACAGCTAATGTTGTCGTCCGTAAATATCAGCTGCCTAACTTCAGAAGTGATTAACATGAGCACTGATACTGCACTTCTCTGTCCTGACTTTAGCTCTTTAGATGTTGAGCAGCGTCGCTCTCCATTTGCATATTCGTGGGTATCCACACGCAAGGACCTGCAACAACACACCAGTCATTAAAGGACCATTAGATCAAGAACTCAGAATTTGGAAGCTGCCTAGAGCAGGAAGATTTAAATAACAGAAACAAGCATGTTGGAGGCTTCAGAAGATTAAAGGATTCTGGAGTAATTCCAAGCAATAAATCTTTTTCTCTGCATACATTGTAGCAAGTTTGATGTTGTCTGGAGCAGACTAAGAGTCAGTGTGCCAGCATCAGTATTAGAATTTGGGATTAGAATTAGCCAAAAGACTGCAAACTGTCCTTTAAATTTGCTTTCTTACCAAAATGGATTTACACCTACTAAGTCGACTTAAGTCAGATGCATTTCTGGCAAATTTTGAAAGTTGTAGCTGAGGAAGTTTTAATTATCTATCTCCTGTGTTTCGCATTTAGATCATTGTATTTAGAAAGCTAATCCTTGTGAAAACAAGTTATATTTATATATGCTGTGGGATGTGGCTAATATTAAAGAATGTGTAACTAAATCTGAGTTCAGAAAAAATACATATATATAAATAAGAGACAAATACTACTATTTTACTAGTTATATTACACTGCAATTAGTCATACCAATGGCTGCCTTGACATTACATTAATTTTCATTTTGATTACAAGTATCAAGATTGCATTGAAATTTCCCCACCAAACATTTATTTATCCCCTACTGTCTTTAAAAACTAAAAACTTCTTAAGTAAGAAATTAAAAAAAAAAAAAAAAAACTGTGAAAGGGACATTATTCTGAGTAGACAAAATGATTTAGCTGGTGAGCTGACACTGCAGGCATGCCCCCTCGGAATAACACTGCACCAAGGATGCAGCGGCCGAGTCTGCAGAAGGGATATTAAAAAAATAAAATCCTGCTGTCAGCAACTTCAGGAGGCCCCGGTATAGGCAGGATCCTGTGACACCGTTTTAAACGTTGTGTAATTAGCCTTGTCCTCAGCAGGATTCAATCAGCACCACGCTTCTAGTCTGCCGGCTGGTACTCTGCCTTCTAATGTTAACACTAAAAGAGCTGAAATGGTTTTAGCAATAGCAGGCAGGGCATCAGAATGAAGTCATGTCCCTCTCTGCGCTCTTCCCTCGCTCCAGAGGCTTCTGCAACTGGTGCATTAAAAGACCCTACGGAACCAGGGAAATTCAATATAATTAGGAACTATTCTTAGAAGTTCATCGATATTCATGCATTAGTTACAGTATTCTTCATGTACGGTATATAATATAATGCCTTTTCTGGAACCACTATTTTGTGCTGTGAGAGCAGATTAACAATAATGCAGACTGAGCTATTGCCCTAGAAAACTGACTGCAAAGCAAAAATCTGCCAGAAAAGTAGCCTTAGTGCATCCAGTTAATACACTAAGTCACAGCCACTTGTCATATGGACGTTTTTAGTGATAGAAATCTAACCTTTGACAATAAAAAATTACAACCATTTCAATCATATAAGTATTAAAAAAAAAAAAAACACCGAAACTTCACTTTTCTCTTTATATTCTTCTTGCTTCCTTAAGAGCATTTATATGATTTTAGTTAAAGACTGAAGTACATATGAGCAGTGGCTGGACACCGATGAAGTCACTGTATATTTGGAATTCTATATATAGACAGAAGCTGGTGTTCAGCATACACCACAGCTCCTAAAAAGGATACTGCCTGGACTTGAACCAAATGGGACACGGCATACTCCACACAGGCTGTTTGAAGCTGGTTAAAATCCAGCTCCTTTGGGTGTTTTGGGTGGTTTTCTTTTCCATGACTAGTTTAGAAATGCAGCCAGTAATGCTGCCTGGGCCTAAATTAATCAAGTTATGTAAATTAGAGTGGAGTGGAAAACCTGAAAGAAAGACACAGTCCACCGTGCTGAGATTATAGCTCAACAGCTTCATTTTGTTCGTATTCAGTCACCCCTGAGCCAAATGCCAAATTCTTCGGAGAGCACGTGTGAGTCAGGCTCTGGAATTAGACATGGACAGAAAGGATGCTTGCACCGCCGTGCGCTGGAGGGAGAAGAGAACGCTCCGCGCGCGCCGGGCGCCGAGCGGGACGGGCATCGGCAACACGCGGGGAGCTCCCTGCACAGGCACCCTGACATCACCGCCAACAGCCACGGGGGACTACCTGGCCAATTCGAGTTCCTCCTCTGTGGAAATCCAAGGAGTTGTTTCCAGTATCTCAGATTAGAAGTCTTCCTCACTCAATGCCACCCGCTGCGTACTCCCACTTCTCTGTCCTGCCAGCAGTTGCCATCACTGCAAGGTTTCGGTTTTGGCTCTGCTTTGGATGTCCAGCAAGGAGAGTGGTATCAAGTCTCAGGAGTACCGGAGGGGCAGAAGGAACTGAGCAGTCTTGTGTAGCTACAGCCATGGAAAAAAAAAGGAGGAAAGTGCCCAGGCTCCACGGGACTGCTGGGGAAACAGCACTGGTGGCACTAGGTGACTCTCGGCCCAAGTCTTTCCCATTCAGAAGTTGGTTTGGAAGACCATCCAAAATTCAAGTAAGGAATAAGGATTGGTGCCTCTCCTGGGCCACGGTTTGTAAAAATTGGTGTGAGAAATCTCAAAACTTCATGGGCTACAAAGTTGTGACAGTGTCCAGCTGTGTAATTGCCTCCTCTCAGGAAGTCTATCATGCAGCCACCTCACTATCTGCAATAAACAAGTGCTTAGATGTAGGACTCTTCTTCTAAATTAATCTGGATAGGAGTAAGGTGAATCTGTCTGAAAAACAAAAGCTCTTTATGGATGCAGGCACCTGCACAGCTCTCCCTGTGCTCCCATTGGTCATAGTCAGCACTATATACAAGCACCCAAATAAAAATGTAAAGAAGCAACAAGTCTTTTTACTGCCCATGACAAACCATCTTTTGCCCCTGTGAAGAACATTTAATTCAGATGGAACAAAGACAGTACAGAGACCACGTTTTTTTCCTGAAGAAATTCAAGGACAAAGCAGAAAGCAGATCTATGTCCAATCCTGACTGTTTTGTTTTAACCCTCATTACCTTTAGAAGTAGCTATAGTGAGGCTTTTTTGACGATAACACATAAAACTACCACCAAAGTTTTTAGGAAAGTTATGGCTAGAACAAAAGTGACATTCCACAAACTTTTGGCAGAGGATCCTGTCTCTGCATAGCAAGAACAAAAAAGTGGGCTTATTTACAGTAAAAGAACCAAAATAGAGAGGATGAGGATTTACATAGGTACTTACAGTGAAAAAAATCTGTAAACTTTATAAATATTTGGGATGCAATCATTAATTTTACTCATGTCCTTAAATGTAGCTTCAGTACTTGCCAAGCTGACTTCTGTTAGCAGATGTTTCTTCGCTGCAAGGATACTAACAGATGGCTACAGATAATTTCATGCACCTGGATGACTCTACTAAAGCAGATTTCTCTCTTGAACTGCCCCTTTTAAAACCATAATTAAAAACTCAATGGTCAGTTTGGTCGGTTCCAACTCTACTTTTTTGCAGGATTCAGCTTTTGCTATACGGCATCGCTGTACATAAAATACATTGCACATTCCATGAAGTTACTTCAGCTAAAGAAAAAGAGTAGTTTTATAAGCACCGGAACTAACAACGCCAGATTGCCTTCAGATTTGCATCTCTTGTTTGATCAACTTTGATGTCAAAAGGAAGCAAGGGATCCATTTGAAATCTGCCCTGTAATTAGAGAATTTATAAACTCTCTTTTTAGCGTGCATTCTCCACGAATGAAAGAATGTATTAAAAGATACAACATGATATTACAGCTTTACCTTTCACTGCTGCACTAAAGGGCTTGCCTGTTTTCACACACCTTATAGGAACTTTGCAACATCTACCTTTCTGTCGTTGAAGCTGGCTAGGGAGAGCAAAAATTAACTTGGGCCCTCACCATATATGACCACTCTGTCCGTGCTTTGTCTTCTGTAGGGCAGCTCAGTGCCTGCAACTTTTGTCATCAGCCTCCTATGCATTCCTATACAGATAAGAGCAAGATCCCTATCTTCCTGTAAATTCTGCCTATACCTGCCTATTACCTGACCTCTAGAGTGACTTTCCAGTATAACAGGCTTCTCAGAGAATGAGAGGATGAAAGCCAAACTGCAAGGTAATTTCTTGAGTTCTGTGTGACTGCTGTTCTTTTCCTTTCCTGGTGTCTCTGGCTCCATCTGCATTAATACTGTATTGATGCATCCAACCAACTTAAAGCCAGAGGAGACTGAGAGTATCTAGTCTGACTTCGAGGTCATCCAGTTATTCCCCCATAGAAGGGGGAGCGCAGGCCCACTGGCAGTTACCGCTGAGCAGCAGCTGAACTTGGGCAGCTCAGCAGACCTGTGCCTCACCTATGCCTTCTATTTATCACTTATATCTTGTTCCACCAGTCCACAAAAAAAAAATGTGTGACTTCTTTGTGGCTGCATGCAAAACAGCAGTTGTTCAGCCTGACAATATGCCATATACAGGAACGAAAATACCTCTCTACTGCTGTTTATCATCACTCCTTGGTATCTAACTCCAAAGAGTGCATTAGTCCTTTTTTTTTTTTTTTTTTTTTTTTTCCCTCCTACAGTGCCACCCTAGGAGCTTGTAATGATCTGCTTGTCCATGATGACCCCTAAATCTTTCTCTGTCACCGCTGATATGCTGAGATCAGCATCTTCCCCTACACTCAGTATGCAGCTTTGCTATCCTTGGGACTCCTCATGGGCATGGGCAGGGCTCTTTCTGTAAGCACACTCATTTCCTATTCTCTCAATATCCAGAAAATATTAAATTATCCATCATTGCTCAGCTTCTGTTTTGCTCATCCAAGAGAACTTCAAAATACACCTTGCTGTGCAGCATGGGAAATGAATTTGTCCGAGCAAATTGGTTTTAAAGACAGCAGGACTATGTGTTCTTGCTTCATTTTATTTATAGAGACAATTCAAATTTTAAGTGATAAGCTCTGGAGTGAAACCTATACTTTGTGGGTGAATGGTCCAACTCACATTCGCCTCAGTTACCCATTTCACTTGGCTTGGCCTCTAAACCTCATCTCCCCCAGACAGTCAACAAGTGCCAGCAAACATCCAGCCCATCAGCCCCTGCTACTTAATTACGAGTAATAAAACTGTCTCTAACACGTAGCTGCTGATGCTCCACTGACCAGACTAAACCAGAATGTCTAACTGCCTGCCATGAAACCCCGCTCAGGATGCCCAAAAAAACAATTTTCCCAAATCAACTGACTTTGTTCTGCACATGTTTTCATAGGACTGGTGCCAAATAAAGCCGGAGAGAGCTGAGCGATCAGGGTATCTCAGGGAAGGAAGCCTCGTCCTGCGGTTACAGCGAAGGCCTGGCAATGAGGTGGCCTTCCTCCTGCTGAGGAAGATTCCCTGCCAGACCGTGGACAACCTCAGGAGCCTCCGTTTCCCACGTTTGTAAATGAGGAGGGAAAAATTCTTCTTTGAAGGCCTATATTTAGTAGGTGCTTATTTTAACTGCAGTTACTAATAATGGCAGTTGGACAGCGACGTGTGTTTTACCACCCCAGCCCTGGCCCTTCCTCAGAGCCGCGTGCGCGCGGCTCTGCCCAGCGCAGCAAGGACAGGCCGGGCCAGGGCACTGCCGCAGCCACGAGGGCTGGCCAGGGAAAAAACTAAATTCCCACTCACTGAGCAGAAAATGAGATTTTCAACTAGATTTTTTTTTTTTAAGCCAGTATTTTCCTGAGATGTGAAACCTCATCCAGTGCTCCATTCCTTTCTATGCAGAAGTCTTTCCTGGGAAAATCTACCAGCTCCTAAGACCCAGCGAGTTTCACTTGCCAGTCAAGTTATCAGCATTATATCAAACTGTTTTGAGAAACCCCAGAAGAGAATGCACCCAAGGACATGTTTTCACTGTCATCACTGGAAAATACAGACAAAACAGCAGATGTTCCTGGGACATCAGGAGAGGATATGGACAAAAACAGCAAAGACAGGTTGAAGACGAAGATAAGGACCATGGTATCTTCAAAGAACTGTCTGGAACTGGGCAATAGGACCAAAACAGGGCCTCTGAGCCAGAATGGGGCCACATATGGAAGTGAGTTCCGAGTTGTCATGGAGTGGACACAGCAAGAGGACCACCAGGGAGTCTCAAAAGACCCCCCGAGACCACCAGAGAGACAGAGGGTGCGTGTGCACGAGGGTGGGGTATATTGTAATTAGTTCCAGGAAATAGAATGAATATGTATTATCAGTCCTACACTTTAATGCATACGTAGATAACAGAGAAATAAAGGTTTTAGCAAGTACACCTAAGGGTGTGCACAATAGCACCCCGTGCACCCAGCGCTGCAATAAAGTGAATGCCTGCTTCTTAATGCTACATTGGTGTTGAGAGGTTTATTCCTGGTTTTCAGTGCCAAAACCAGTCTCCCTGAGAAAGTAATTCTACTGTTCTTTTTTTTTTTTCCCAGATGTTGCCAGAAAAAAAAGTCTCTTAAGGATATAAGCAAAAGAAATTTAAAAGAAAAATCATTCAAAGGTAACCATTGTGACACTCTAAATTGTACATCAGTCAAGCAAAACATCTTTAATTACATCAGGATGCAGCTATCATGAACAGAACTCCTGCTGTCAATACATAGTAAATCAGTTGCAAATGGCAGCTTTTACAAGTCAATAGGTCAATTATGGACCAAAAAACAACAACAACGAAAAATGATGTCGACTCTAAAAAGCAGTTTTCATGTCAAGTTCCTTCATTTAATTCACCATTCCAATACCAAACAAACTTTAAAAACAACCAATTAATTTCAGATGCTTGTCTAAATAAATCTGGTGGTACTTGGATGCTTGCCTTACTGCCTAGACTTCCTGCTCCCTGTCAGACTTATAAGCAAAATAAATAGCATTTCCTCATCTCTTTATCATTGCTGCTAACTACAGAGCAGTAAGCAGACTTGTGCAACACAAACAACACAGGTTATGTTTCATTAGATGATTTACTTTTTTCTATACTTAAGTTAAGACTGTGGCTAGAAAAGGGTAGACATGAAGATACAACAAGAATCTATATTGATAACACTTGTATCCAGCCAGAAGCAGAGCAGGAGAGAGTATGAATGAGGAAAGTTCTGTCAAACAGAGAAGTTGACAATAGTTCATTTTTCATTGAATTTGACAAAAAATTAGGCATATAGCAGTCTGTTCTTCAAGGATGTGCTCGGATTAACTGCTTCTAGTCTGACTCAAGGGGCCGTCTACTTATAAAAGAGGAAAAGGAAAAAGGGGGGGGAAAGTTACATAATCAGTACCGATTTCCACTTTACTCCTCCTCATATTCTTCTTGCCACGCACCAACATAAAGTCAAAGTGCTTTCAAAAAACTCTCACCAATTTATCGGCTCTGGGAGCAATGCCTATTACTCAGCCCAAACACATAGAAACCCCAGGACAGGCAGGGTTATCAACCATTTTTCTGAGAAGGTCGAAGATTAGACACCCACAGGAACCCAAGATCTCCCAGGTGAAAGAACTAATGCTGTCTCAGCAGGGGAGAACCTCCCCAGGCGTCTGCAACGAAAAAATGTAATCCTAATTGGCAAGTTTCTGAGCCCAACTTCTGCAAAACCGGCAACTGGGTCGTGTAGGAGTAGAGTGCCCTCTAGAGTGTTAAGGTTGAAGTAGTTACGCGTTCAGATGGCCACCAGCAGATCATCACATTTGGTCATATCCACCTGATACAAGACATATGCCTTGCTGATCAATGTTCACTTTAATAGAGTAATTGAAATTAAAAGGTAAGTTAATTAATCAGAATATATCTGGGGCTTCCATACACCAATCATGTCATGTTGCCACATCATTTTTTTTTCCAGAAAAAAGTGAGCAGTTAAGTCTTTTGTTGGAGCTCTGAAAGACTGTGGCCTTGGTACACCTCTTAAGTGTGCTGCTAGAGCGTGCGGATCACTAGCTGAACTACTTTCGCAGACCATGAAAAAGAGTGGAGAAGACTTCTGAAGTCATAATAGCCTTCTTTGTTTCAGTGAGGTTGATGGTCTCTGGCAGAGCATCTCCCTGTACAGTGCAGATGATACTTTCCTCTCCCAAAGCCTATTTTATAGTGCTGGAGAAGAGATTATGCCCAGCCAATTAACCCATACAATTACCAGAGGGGCCAAACAGTCAGCCCACCACCTTGCACAGCTTAGAAATGAACTGTTAAGAATTTCCCCCTTTTTCCTTCCAACATCTTGTTGCAATTCAAAACAGAAAAGAAAAATCAATGACATGAAAGGGCTGTGAAACTGGAATTCCTGTTCTATCTCTAACACTTTGTGGCAATATTCAGACAACTGCTCCTTCTCCTATTACACAGCCCAAGTTGTCAGGTATGCTCAGGAAGTGTCTGAATGTCTTGCACCCTTGGAGTCCCACACAGACCTCATCACTTCCGCAGTTCTTATAATATTCTACTGAGTGCAGCAGAATCGGATGGGATTTTGTCATTCAGGAAAGACATTTAACTCAATCTTTTTGTATTATGGGTATTTTCTCTCATTAAGAGTATTTTGAAAGGTGCTGTTCAAAGGCTTTATTTAGTGCTTGGTTAATAAACATATAGATATTTAATTTATATGACATGACAAAACAACACGAGCTTTGTTTTCAGAAAGCTGTTTTTTCCATATGGGTAGTGGCATGTGAGCTTTATCCATATGCTGTTGTTTAGAAAGCATTCACACCCAAGAAACAGTAGCCAGCCACTGTCAGCCACATGCTTTCTATATATCTGCCATTAGCTTTTGCATTGTTTTCAGTGCTCTGAAGGACAGTTATCTTTCTAAGTAACTTGATGTATATCATTTTAAAGATTCCATAAAAGAACTATGATCATTTTAGCTTGACTGTGCTTTAATATATAATATAGTTGTCTAGAAATATCCCTGTACAGAAAATGAAATTACATAATCTCTCCAGTGTAGGATTTTTTTCAATGTGCCCATAATACCCACAAGTCAACATCATTCACCAGTAGCTTCCTGTGTCTTTACAGTTTCTGACTTAAACATCAGCTTAGCCTTATACATCTCATTTTACCAAAAAAGCTTTTTATTTACTACAGATCTCCAATATTGTCTTCCACTGTGATTCTTACCACATCTCCTGGTGCAAAAGCAGAAGGGTATTTTTTCTGCCAGAGTTTTCTTTTTTTGTCACCTTAAGGAGTCTCAGTAACATAACATCTTTCTTTGACTTTTTTTTTTTGAATTTTGTTTGTTTGTTTGTTTTGCAGTGGTGTAACTGCACAAGTTCCAAAGATCTGCCTGCATTAGCTACTAGCTAGGATGCAGACACACCGTGGCACTCTTTCCAAAGAGCAGAAAATGTACATTAAACAGCTAAGATATGTTGTGTTCATCTGACACAGTGCTATTTGCTTCTTCCTCCTTGCATACTTACTGCACATGTTTCCAGCAGAGACTGTTTCATACTCACCAACAACTTTGTCTTAATTCTCTCTGAGGTACAGTCCTATAGGTGAGACCAACATATGTTATGACATTGTAGTATATACTCTAGAGTATATGTTGTAAGAGACATGGACATGGTCTGTACTGTGTTTATCAACTTATAAAAGTGAAAAGTGTGTCCTTGTCCTCTAACACCTTGTTTCAGCTTCAGATCTACCTAATATTTTACAGACCCGAGCATCTCCTGTCAGGATCACTGCCTGTTACTATTATCCACAAGGTGGAGCTCCAAACGTGGACATGAGACCTGTAAGGATGCTTTTTATCTTGCTAATTACAATCATTTTTAATCTTCCCTCATTCACACAACACTACAGATCATCAGACTTGCTGGATAATTTATTTTGTTGTAAAATGAGTGTTTATTTTCAAAGTAATCATGTGAGTTTTCCTTCATGCATTTCTTTGACTTTATCTAATACCCACTTGATCTCTTGCTTAATCATAAAGCTTCTTAGATGTGAAACATCTAAGAGAACAGGAGACAAAACTGGTTCAGAGTAGTCTTACCTGCTTTTTTCAGGGGCAGTGTTTCAGGGCCAGTTCCAGGAGAGTTTTTCAGGGTAGGAGTTGCTTGTTTTTCTGACAAGGAACAGAAGAGCAGTTCTGGTATTACCTAAGGTGAGCCAAAAAAGGATATCTTTCTGAATCACCAAAGAATTCAAATGTTTTCATGAGTAATAGTATATACACTCTTTATCCATCATTAGAGACCCTGCTCAGCCTTCTTGATTCATCAGCAGCAGCACAAGGCTGAGCAAACTGGGTTTATTGTCTTCCCGGCCAAGTGGATTGGCCCCTCAACGCAGGTCACCTGCCCCTCAGAGTGAGTTTGGACAGGGGTCAAAAGCACTAGATCTGGACACAGGTGAGGTTCGCCTCTACACAGTACTAGAATACTATATCTAGAGCTTCAGTCCACATTCAGCCCAAACAAGTTAACTCTTAAGAGCTGATCTCATGAACTTTTTACTCTGGCCTACCGTGGCACTATATTGTCCCATAAAACACTGCTGAAGCAAGATCCTCTACTCTCAGCAATTCTTTTTCCCTCCTGGCAGCTATAACTAATTTAAGAAAAAAAATGCAAGATTGTTTCACTAAGGCTTATTTGAAATCTGGTAGACACCCAAGCTAAAAATATGCTCAGTGTGAAACAAAGCTCTTATTGACCCCAACCCCAGATGCGCAGGGCTCTGTGCCAACCCAGTCATTGGCAAATCAGGAGAGACCTGTTCATAGCAGAGACCTAGCAGCAGCAAGACCTCTCTTTCCGATAACTTCTAGCATACTATTTTACTACTTAACTAGATGTGTCTAAACCTCTCTGCTGTTATTTGGACCAAGATGATAATTGCTGTATCGTTTTCTGAAAAGTGATTCCTTCAGCTAAATAATCACTGCATTTCCATCACCTTGCTCTGACCTCCCATTATGAAAGCAATGACTCACTGAAGGAGAGCAATACTTTAATATTTAGAGGCCTTAGCCTTACTTGGCAGTGCATCAGGCCTATCAATCAGTTCATTTTTTTGCCCTCTGTCTCCATCAGGGCTCAGTAAATTAGGGCTTTAATTACTTCCATTTTAACTGCTGGAAAACATTAAAATTTATTTGAACCTCTGTAGATCTAGAGGTGGAGGTTTTGCTTTCAGAACAAGGCAGAGCCTCTCCAGCTCTGGCCCTTAGTGCTTCCTCCTGGCGTTTGATATCTCACTCCAAATCCTGAGGTGTCGTAAAGGCTGCCTAAATTTCTGGTCTCTAGCCCAGATTCTGGAAAGGATTCTTAGTAGATCTTTGGCCATGCTCATCCCTGATCTCAGTTATCTTAGTCTCAATATTTGTTTCTACGCAGAGAATGATCATTCACATCATGCATGAAATCCCCTACCACCCAGAGAGGAGCGGAGGCAGAACTGGGCACCTGACCTCGTGATCAACTTGCTGCTCAAACCAACGTTCACGTGGGCACGGGCACTTCCAGGTGCCTTGCTTAGTCACAAGCTGCAGTCCTCAGACACCCAATTTATTGATTGCTGAAATGTGGCCTTTGGGTACCTCTGACCTTTTTCTGGGTCTTGCTTGGACAAGCTCTGGATGCGTCCAGCAACAGCAGCTATGCAGGCAGTTTGCTAGTGAAACCTTAGGCAATGTAGGTGCTGGCTGAGGTGGGCTATTTTGAAAAGCAAAATGTTGGAGACTGCTAGCTCAGACCTTTTAGGGGAGTCCAGAGTTACTCAGAGCATGTCTATAAAACTAGGCAAATAGTTAAAATTAAAAAAAAAAAAAAAAAAAAAAGAGAGAGAGAGACCAGACCTAGCAAAGGACGGCAAAAAAAACCCCCAAAACACAGGTATAAGCCATGCTATACAGGCAGTGTCAGCTGAGATTGAGACATATAAAACACTTTGTAGTTTCAAAGTCACACTGTGTGTACATCAGAGGACAAAACAGAACAAAGCAGAAGATCCTTGGATTTGGGGGATGGCAAGCAACTTGTAAGAGATGGCACTGCAGAAGTGCTTCTGACAACTAGGGCAATGTCCTCCTGCCTCACGCTCTGGGGATGCTTACAAGGGCAGACTCACAGAGCACAACTTAGCTCCCAGGCAGAGACACCCCCCTCCTACCATGGTCTGCAGCCAGGCCTAGCAGGGCTCTCCAGAGCTGATCCCCCTGCAAAATGATGGCATTTTTCTGGAAGATGGTAAGTCACACATTGCCAGCAAACGGAGCCAAAGGAAATGCCAGAGCCCAGGGAACAAGGATAAGATCGGGAAGGAGACTCAAGGCCTGTTCAGCACCTCATGCAGCCTCATGCAGAGATGGGAAACCCATCTCACCCACAGCACTGTGCAAATCCCACCCTGGTTCTCTGCACACCGGAACCCTGTTGCTAATAAGTCCCCATCACTAAGTTTTCCTGGACTGCAAAAGCTAAAGGAAGGGAGGGGCTTGTTAGGCCAAGTCGTAGGGGTGGTTTAGAAAAATTAATTTAGCTTTCAGGTGTTTTCAGTCATCTACTATGATTTTTTTTTAAGGGTCCTCATGCTCTTATTTATGTACCTTTTCTCTGAAAAAATGAGACTTATCAGTGGGAAGTTTTAAAGCAATTAAGTGCCCTTCTTTCAAGCTAGAGGGCGTAGCTGAGCCCCCTTGAAGACAGTCTGGACTAATGACCTTCTGCACTAAGCAAGAGCCCTGCTCCCCATGCTCTTCAGCCCTGCTGCTTCTTTTCCCTTCTGCAGCCATAGAACAGTGGCTGGCTGCCCTTCTCGGAGGGGGTAGCGTGTCCTGTGCTGCTACGCTTCGCAGGAATGTGCTGTGAGGCCGTTTCGGGCCGGGCTCCCCCAGCTCAGGGAGATGCAGAGCGGGCTGAGCTGGGCCTGACACAGCGCTGCCAGCCTGTGGACGTGAGCAGAGGCAGTTCTCAGGTTCGTTTTACTCAAGTAGTATGAAAAGTGCAGCAGGAATGGCAGCAGTTCCTGGCCTGGAGCCCGGTTACTAAGTGGTAGGTTGTCAGCCCTTTGGGGAGTACCCGCTTATTGCTTTGAATTAACTCGTGTGCTGAGAGAAAGGCTCTCACTGCAGCCTGGGAGCTCTTTAGCACATGCACTCAAGTTCGAGAGAGTCCATGAGTCCAAGACCCGATATGAGATGCCTCCCTGCAGCCCAAGAGCATGTGCTCCTGCTCTCCATGGGAGAGCAGAGGGCATACCCTGTCCCTGCCTTGCTAGCAGCCTCGCACGAGCCTAGATAAAAGAAAAATAATCTAATAGGTTACAATGCAGAGGTAAAAAGGCGTCAGTGCCATTGTAATACATTCCATGTTGTAAGGAGTTAGAGCAGAAGTTTTGGTTCTATAGAAGTATTTTAAGCACCCTGAGACAATACTCTTTTTTGCCAAGAAAATTCTGCTCACGGTATGAGATATAAATACTCTAATTCCTTCGTACCTCATTATTCAATACAATTTTTCTCTCTCTCATGCAAACAGAATTTGATTTAATTGTCATCCCAATTAGTTAAAGAATATTGAAAATTTTGGCACAACCACAAAATATCTGAAAATAGGTATGGAATTATGCTATTGAATCAAATGTATTTCACCTTCAATATTTGTATACACAGTGATGAGAAGAAAAACAAACAAGCAAACAAAAAAACAACCACCAAGTTTTAAGTTAATTTTACCATAATGAGACACAGGAGCTCTACATAGCTGAGCAATGGAGCACTAGACTTCAGAATAAAGAGAAAAAATGCTCAGCTAGTAGGAGACTAGCTGAGTCAGAGAGTTATAGAAGGGTTAAATACACTGTAACATTTACACACCAAAGAAACTCAAGAAGAATACTTTATGTAACTAATAACAATAAGATAGTCGTCTTCAATTCAAGGTCCTGTTTTAATTAGAAATTAAACATGTGTTCTCGAAGTAGTAAAAAAATAAAAAAAACTAGCAATGCCATGGAGTGATTCTTCCCAGAGGTCACGAGGAGATATGAAAATCAAAACAATAAAAAATGTAATTCTTCACAGTAATGATGTTTTAGCTCTGTTTAACTGAAGGCAAAATTGAGATTACTATTGAACTCTTACAATGCAATTATTGCATCAACAGATGAGAGGATTTGGTAAATAAAAAGAGTGAGAGGTTTTCATGCTGTTAGTACTTTAACATTGACTATTTCAAGCTTTTATCAAGTAGTGATAATCAAACTTTGTTTAATAAATTCATATCCCAAAGTGTTGATTTGATGAAAATTACCTTCTCAGTAAAGGATGTAATTTTCCAGGGCTAAACTGAAGGATGTTCTGAATACTGGTAATTGCCCGATTATTTTGTACAATTATTATATTTTAACAAGCTCAACGAGTTTCAAGGCAATCGGAACACTCTGCATGGTCTGCAGATGTGTTTAATAGGAAGGCACCTGGTAGTATTTGAATTACATAGTCTTCTTGTTAGCTAGGGGAATAAGACTGATATCTTTTTTTTTTCTTGCTGAGTGTAAAAATGACAACATCGCAGTTTTCACACAACAAAACACAAAACACACCTTACTCACTTCATTTTCCATTCCAAAATACATGTTATTTTTTATAATCTATCAGAGCACAAAATGAAATCCAGGTAAAATAGCTGTTCATTCTGAGCAGCTTCTATCAAATATACTGTAACACTGGATGTAAAGTTAAAGCTGGTGCCATAGTACAACTTAATTGGGATGACACATTAGGCACTAAAAAGTATGAAGAGATGAAGCAAAGTCTGTTTCTGGCACACATCAAGAGCTCAAGATGTAAAACCCTGTGCACATAACTGGAAGTGGGATCACCCTTCTCATGGCAAACTCACCCTTTCCGCTGGTCTCTGAGAAGAGGGGGGTCTAACCTGGGCAGTTATTTGGCAGTACGTGTCTGTGTTTTGTTGAATATTTAGACTGGTAGATGGGCAGCGAGAATGAAGTTAGACAGGGATGAACTGGTGAAAAACCCAGACACAAGCTGAATGTAAACTGATGCAGAAACACTGATTCTCTCAGTCTGCTGGCAGATACTAGTAGGTTTCAGGCCTTGGAAAATTGTACAATGACATTCTCATACATTACGTTCTCCCTGTTCATCTTTCTGAAGCTGCTCATGGACTCCTCTTGGAGACTACCAGGAACAGTTACAGTCTCTTCCCCACAGCAGCAAAGCTGGGAGGAAGGTTTGATGGAAGACTTGCATGTGAGCATGAGGCTGGAAGAACACTATGTGCTACCAAAGGGAAGGACAGCTACAATAAAATGTGATAGAATAGACTGCCTCTTCTGAACAGTATTGTCCCTCTCAATGAAAATTTCAGGTAGCATAAGGCTAAAAGGGCTCTTATGTTATCCCAAGTCAGAATGATACCAATGGGCTCCACACATCTAAGTTACCCAGAGTTTAAGCCTTATGTTGACTACAGAATGAGAACTCTACCCCGAAAACAAACTGTGAGACCACATTAATTTACGTACCTGTTCACAGAGACATCGGCATTGGAAGTCTGCTGTTCTCCATAAGAGGGAGAATATGATTTGTACATTATGTACAGTATAGCAACTCCTATTAGCCAGCAAAATAATACAGTGGCAAAAAGATAAGAAATGAAAGAACCGGCTAACAGGGAAGCCACAATGCACAAGGCAAAAAATATCATCAGTAGCACTGCTGAATCCCTTACATGACTTGAGCTTTGAACACTTGGGAAGTCCACATGCACAACTAAACCCTTCCGTTATTTGTCTGCTTTTCAATAACACATTTCCTCCCTCCTTTACTTACATTCCCCCCTGCACTTTTCAAATCTCTAACTAGAATAGTAAGGAAGATGTTAAGGCTTTAGAGATGAACCTACTGAAAAATGAACATCTGTTCAAAAAGCATATAGAATCACAGAATGCTTGAGGTTGGAAGGGACCTCTAGAGATCATCTAGTCCAACCCCCCTGCACACGCAGGGTCACCTAGAGCACGTGGCACAGGACTGCGTCCAAGCGGGTTTTGAAGATCTCCAGAGAAGGAGACTCCACAACCTCTCTGGGCAGCCTGTTCCAGTGCTCTGTCACCCTCACTGGTAAGAAATTTCTCCTTAAGTTCATGTGGAACTTTTGGTGCTTCAGTTTTGGGCTGTTTCCTCTAGTTCTATCAGTGGCCACCACTGAAAAGAGGCCAGCACCATGCTTCTGTGAAAATAATACACTTTTTCTTATAGGTACTTCTGGTTAAAATATAATGTACTGCACTAGATAATCTTTGTCACCGAAAAAACTAGCTGAATGTTAATACAGAAATGAAATGGAGGTATCAAATAACCGACTGTGATTTCTATCGCTGGTGACTCTGAATGAAGAAAAACCCTGAGCAGCAAGAAACAAGCGTTACCTGGCAATACTATGGATTTATTTTTAAAGAATGACCAAATAAGCACTAGAGGTTAAGGAGGAAAGAAAACAAAAAAACAACCAGATTTGGATTGTAGTGAAGTATTTGACATGTTAATGAAATTTCCTTCTGATAAATTAATGCAAATCAGCCTTGGCAGGAACAGCCTCCTATTAAAACTGAGTTTATATATATATATGTATATAAAAAACCAAAATGATAAGTGACAATATACTGAACTGGTTAGTATTCATTAAGCATCATAGAAAAGGGATAGGAGTCAGGACATTTTTTATTTAACATCCTGATTAATGATCGAGAAGAAGAAGCAAACAACAGGTAATGAGATTCAATACCTGGGGAGATCAGTTAGCACTAGTGAGAGCTGCAAATTATTGCAAAGCAGCAGACAATAAAATCATGGGCAGAAGACAACAAAAGACACAAAACAAATAGGTAGAAATTAAATTTAATAAAAATAAATCTGGGGAAATTTAAGGCAGAAGAAACAGCATTTAGGTAAGGAAAAAAAGCTAGGAAGCAGGAACATGGGAAGAGATTTAAGCATGAGAGCAGATGACTTATTACACATCAGATTGTATTTTGAAGATGTTGCAGCTAAAATCAAAGAAATCTGAGGCTGTATCAGATGGCTGGGGACTGACAAACATTCATATCTCTGCATTAATTTGGAATACTGCGTTTAGCTGTTCCACTCTGAGCGTTTCTGCCCAGGCACTTTCAGAGGAGAATTCAGAAGAGAAAGGAGCAATAAAGGTGGTAGTGCAGGAGCTGGGTGGTTTTACTGATCTCTATGGAAAGATTGAAAGTGATATATCTCAGCTATTAAAGCAGAGCTTGGCAAAGTAACAGTTTTGAAAGGATAGGAGAGCATAGCAGTCATTTACATCTGAGGAGAAACAGAAGAGCAATATGCAGCTCAGTCTATCACACCACAAGTTAACCTGCCAAACAAGGAAAATGCAGTGTAGCTCTTCAAGAATATCTGGACCTTAACATAGATGGAAATTGCTGCCTTTGAGAATGTGAATGTAATATGAACACATTCTAATGAGAGTCCTACAGAGTTAATGAGAGTAATGATGCAACATTAATATCTGCTTGATAAATCAGTCTTACATGAAGCAAGGTTTATCATTTACCTGGGCTCAAAAAGGCAGAGTGATAGCATAAAAAGTGCGTTTCTAAACAGTTACAGATGATTATAAAGTCTGATTACATAACTCAAATAATACATAAGGCATATCAACGCCTTGCAAGGAATGTCTTAATTACTATTATGAAATGGGATTTATTAATAAAAGGAAACCGAGCATTCAGATTTACCTGGGGTCACTGCAAAGCACACAAATCAGCTGACTGATCGTGTTAAGTGATCATTTCTAGTTGATACTTCAAAATTCTTTAAAAACATCTCGATCCTAGCTAACATGGAGAAGCTTCTTGTTTCAGCATGCAGTGTGTAGAACGAGCCTACAGCTCTCCTTTGGATCCGTCCTGTGGGAGAGCACAGGCAGGTTTTGAAAATTTCAACAGGAAATAGCAACAAACTTAAGGGATTGTGTTGGGAACAGCAGACTGTAACCTTGTGCCACAATAAACCACATTTGCCAAAGCAAATTGCTTTCTATTAGCGATCACTTGCTGAATACGGTAGCAAAACTAGAATGGGGGCACAGCTTTGTAGAAGGGTTGCAGTTTTTTTTTTTTTTTTTTTTTTTTTGCTTTTCTGCCACTGTCTTTTGCAGAATCAGTTCTTATTTACAGAACGTGACATTCCTTAGAGCAGTCCTGATGTACTGCAAGGCAGGTTTCATAGGCACACTTGCTGGCCCAGACAACAGTGCAGTTATAACAAGCGATAAAAGCAAGGGCGCTTGAACTGGGATCTTAAACCTCACCTGCAGTTTGCTGATTGCAGCAGAGACAGGACTTGAAACCTGTGGTCAGAAGTAACAATTAGCTACTGCTCCAGCTTTTATAAGAGCTACCCTCTTGATGAAAACAAAAGGCTTTGAAAATTTTATCGACAAGTTCAGTTATTTTCCCCTGACAGGGTTAATAGGTAAATACAGTTTATCATGAGTTTATTTCTGGTGTGTCCTACTCTATTTATTGTGATCTTAATTCCATTTGGATATAATAGTGATGGTAATGGTATACAGAGTGAGAATAGCAGCTCACCAGATATTGCACACATCCATGCAGCAGGATAAAGATCCCTCAAAATCTCACGAAGTTCAATAGAAAGTGGAAACCCTGGAGGGTATTTTTCATCTCAAAAGAGGCCAAGTCTAATGGGAATTGAAATCCATAAGAAGTAATTCATTCAAGTTCACAGGAAAAAAATAGGTACCCCAGAGAGGTAATTTCTCCACATCATGCAGACAAGTAGGACTCCTCTGGGAGCTCCTGGAGCTTCTCCAGCTTTGGCGCAAAGTTTAGGACTGTATCACAGTAAGATATTTGTTCTGTCACATAGCCTCAGTCTTAGGGATATTTATCCATGGATAAAATCATTGCTTTGTCAAATGAGCTGTAGGAAAGTGAACATTTTGGCAAATTCATCTTTTTTTAAATCTTTCTGTGGGACATGATGTAATCTGTTCATCCACAGCAGGGTTGTGAGCTGCTATGTTTTGTATGATGCTTGTAAAAACATTTTTTTACAGGTCATCAGGAACTTTTAGCTATTCTCATTTATCCTTTTCGGGTCACCCGTGGGTTGCAAGAAGGGATTCTCCTTTTTTCTCCTTGGCTTTTATCTGCTCTAGAATGCCTTTATTGAGAAAGAACACACAAAATAATGTCAAGTATCAAGCAGGCAGTCAGATTTATTTTTTTCTCGTGTCCAGTTGTAATACCACTGTGAATCACTTTTACTCTTCTCTGAAAGATAACCTTCATTTTATGTCCTTAATCTCTGATTTTTAGTGGCTCTGGTTTATGACTTTCCTTAGAGAACACTGTTAATGGAGAGTATACTTACTAAAGTACAAGTGACAAATCTTCATTTGGGCTCCAGCAAGCATATATAAATCCTAGAAAAAAAAGATAAGCTGGATTGATAAATGTCCTGTACACATCCTGGATCCCCCTCTGACTACCAGCTTTAGCAGAGCTGCTTGTGGAGAAAGTTGCTCCTCTGCATCAGTAGAAATTGCAGAACTGGAAAGATGGATCCTACTCCAGCAGAGGTCCTGCAAATCTGTGAACTAGGCCTTTACGGGGCTGTGTCTCTCTGTCTGTCTTGAACAGAAAACAGAAATACTTTGAAAAAGATGCTGAGCACTATTAAGGGGGGCAAGACCTCTCTGGAAGCTATAAAGAAAATTCCTGAGGGCGATTATGATTCTTCAGAAAGCACTTTCCTTTGCACGTGAAAGACCATGATAAGAGTAGCAAATGTGAGTGCCCTTCCTTCATATGAGGAAGAACTTATTTACTGTGTGACAGAGCACTGGAACAGGCTGCCCAGAGAGGTTGTGGAGTCTCCTTCTCTGGAGATCTTCAAGGCCCACCTGGATGCCACCCTGTGCCATGTGCTCTAGGTGACCCTACGTGTGCAGGGGGGTTGGACTAGGTGACCTCTAGAGGTCCCTTCCAACCCTAACGATTCTGTGATTCTGTAATCACAGATCTTTGCCATGGTCTTTGCCACTCAAAATTGTAATGAACAACTGGGTAACTGGCCAGATGGATTGAGTTGTGAATACTGCAATTATTTCCAAACTGAGTAGGATCCATATGTACAGAAAAACCCATGCCGAAGCACCCCACTGTTGTTTGACACCCACCCTCCTCAAACACTATGCATCTGATGTCTAATGTGATATAGCCTTACCTAGCTAAGTCTATATTTATCTTGATAAATTTAGAGTCTTATTAATCACATCAAGCACTACCATGAATTCACATGTTGCCTACACTTAAAAATATCACAGATATATTAAAATCTTTTTAAGGAGGGTTCCAAACAACCTATTTATGGATAAGAATTGTTAGAATATGCTAAGAATAATCCAAAATTGGAAGGATTTTAATGATTAGTTATACAGATGGCATAGCAGGCTACTAAAAAAGAGATGTGTCTGAAGATAACTTAGCCTTACACTCTTTCATGGTAATCAAAAGGTGATCTTGGCTCTGCTGCATTACATTTCCAGTTAGCTAAAGTGCCAATGCTCATCCTTCTCCTGACCATCTGCACACTGGAAAAAAATCAAAACCTTAAACGCTTGGTAAAAAGTGGAGATGTTCTTACCATGACACTCCAGTTTCCAGCTGTCGCCTAAAAAACAGTGTAAAACATTATCACTGAAGGAAAACTTAGGCTACCTAAGAGAGAAGTGATGCTTATTTTCATCAAATGGAACATAATTCTGTTTTATATATAGACACATGCATGCACCTATGTATGCATGTGTGCTATCCACTCAGGCATAGGGGCAGGAGGCCTGCATGGATGAGCAAGGAGGTGCTGACAAAACTCAAACAGAAAAGGGCATTATACAGAAAGTAGAAAAAGGACAGGCTCTTTGGGAGGAATATAGGAATGTTGTCAGGGAATGCAGAGATCTGACGAGGAAAGCTAAGGCACAACTGGAGTTAAATCTGGCAAGAGATGTTAAAAACAAGAGGTTTTTGGAATATATCAATGGTAAAAGAAAGATTAGGGAAAACGTGGGCCCACTGGTGAATGCCGTGGGTGCCCTGGTTATGAAAGACACAGAAAAAGCAGAGCTATTGAATGCCTTCTGTGCTTCAATGTTTACCAAGGGCAGCCCTCTGGAATCCCAGACCCTAGAAACCAGAGAAGGTGCCTGTAGAGAGGAAGACTTGCCCTGGGCAGATGAAGATTGGGTCAGAGAGCTCTTAGGGAAACCTGACATCCACAAATCCATGGGCCCTGATGGGATGCAGCCCAGAGTGCTGCGGGAGCTGGTGGATGTCATAGCTAAGCCGCTCTCCATCATCTTCGAAAGGTCCTGGAGAACGGGGGAGGTGCCAGTGGACTGGAAGGAGGCCAATGTCCCACCAGTCTTCAAAAATGGCAAGAAGGAGGACCCAGGCAACTACAGGCTGGTCAGCCTCACCTCCATCCCTGGAAAGGTCGTGGTGCAGCTCATCCTGGCTGTTGTCTCCAAACATGTGGAGGACAAGAAGGTGCTCAAGAGTAGCATGAATTCACCAAGGGGAAATCTTGCTTGACTAACCTGATAGCCTTCTATGATGGAATGACCAGCTGGATAGATGAGAGGAGAGCGGTGGATGTCGTCTATCTCGACTTCACCAAGGCTTTTGATGCCGTCCCTCACAACATCCTCCCGGGCAAGCTCTGGAAGTGTGGGATAGATGAGTGCACAGTGAGGTGGATTAGGAACTGGCTGGATGGCAGAGCTCAGAGGGTGGTGATCAGCGGTGCAGAGTCTAGTTGGAGGCCTGTAGCTAGCAGGGTCCCCCAGGGGTCAGTCCTTGGTCCAGTCCTGTTCAATTTATTCATCAATGACCTGCATGAAGGCACAGAGTGCTCCCTCAGCAAGTTTGCTGATGATACCAAACTGGGAGGAGTAGCTGGTACCCCAGAGGGCTGCGCTGCCATCCAGAGGGACCTGGACAGACTGGACAACTGGGTGATGAAAAACCTCATGAAATTCAACAAGGCCAAGTGCAGGGTCCTGCATCTGGGGAGGAATAACCCCAGACACCAGTACAGGCTGGGGACTGACCTTCTGGAGAGCAGCTCTGCAGAGAGGGACCTGGGTGTCATGGTGGATGACAAGTTGACCATGAGGCAGCAGTGTGCCCTCGTGGCCAAGAAGGCCAATGGGATCCTGGGGTGTGTTAAGAAGAGCGTCTCCAGCAGGTCGAGGGAGGTGATCCTGCCCCTCTACTCAGCCCTGGTGAGGCCACATCTGGAGTATTGTGTCCAGTTCTGGGCTCCACAGTACAAGAGGGATGTGGAGCTGCTGGAGAGAGTCCAGTGCAGGGCCACAAGGATGATCAGGGGCCTGGAACATCTGCCCTATGAGGAGAGGCTGAGGGAGCTGGGCCTGTTCAGCCTGGAGAAGAGAAGGCTGAGAGGGGACCTGATCAGTGTCTATAAGTACCTCAAGGGAGGCAGTGAGGAGGATGGTGCTGGCCTCTTTTCACTGGTGGTCACCAACAGAACTAGAGATAGTGGCCACAAACCGAAACACCAAAAGTTCCACAGGAACTTAAGGAAAAATTTCTTAACAGTGAGGGTGACAGAGCACTGGAACAGACTGCCCAGAGAGGTTGTGGAGTCTCCTTCTCTGGAGATCTTCCAAACCCGCTTGGACGCAGTCCTGTGCCACGTGCTCTAGGTGACCCTGCGTGTGCAGGGGGGTTGGACTAGATGACCTCTAGAGGTCCCTTCCAACCTTAAGCATTCTATGATTCTACAATCCTTTAATTCTAGAGAAGAATATCCATTATTTTCCACTTGGAAACTGTTTCATATCTCACTAAGACAATCCATGGTTGTCTAGCCCTTACTAGTCCTGAAGCTGCCCTTATTTCAAATTGGTCAAAATCTGGAATCTGGTCTGGCACTGTTTCTTTTTAATTTTTTTTATTGCACCAAAAATGCACTTGGATCTAGTATAAGGTGTTTCTAGCTAAATTGAAAGTGATTAGAAATGTTTTGACTACTAACATGTTTCCATACATGGAAACACATGCCAGCAAAACAATTGCTTTTGCAGCTATAAATTGTTCTGTTGGGGACAGCAATATAAACTACACTGGTGAAATCACCCTTTCACCGGTAACAAGTGCACCTGAACTAGCCATGCCAAAAAAAATTGTCAGAGGAGATGAAATTTCGGCTGATTTGTGCTTGGATCATCAGGTGGAAATCAACAGAGAAATAACTTTTTACTTGGGCATTCTGGCAGGAGATTCTGCTGGACTGAGCTGGTCTGTGGCTGAAATCGGATAAGCTTGGTTCTATCAACACTTTAAAAATTATTCAAACCTTTCACAGATTTAGGGAAAAGATGTACTTTTGCTAAGTTCTTTGTACTGCATGTGATCAGTACAGAGGCAGGTCCTAATAAAAAAATGCTCCTTAAATGAGTTTCTGAGGCTTGAGGGTGAGGAAGCTTTCTCTCTGAAGCACAGAAATCTTTTTTTTCTTTTCCCTCATTCAAAGGAGCCAAAGACCTTGTTAACTGTGTTTCTTTTTTTGATTTCTTTTGAACAGACATAATGACAACAGTACTGTCTAATAGAAACTGTGAGTGAGAGCAGATCAGCTCCATTTGGAACTCTGGAAAGAACAGGCTGATCAGACCTTACAGGGAGACAGTGTTAGCTAAATATCAGCCTTCTTTATGTGCAAGGTGCAAGGCAGTAAATTCAATTTCTTCCTCTTCCACTATTATTTCCACCCACGCAAAGAAACTAATTGTATGACTCTGCACACTGCAGATGCAGGCAAACAGAAGACATTTGCAGGCTAAGCCTCATCTCTGTGCTAACAGAAAATGATTACGCTCGTTTTAGTGCACAATCCCCCAGTCACACTTAGCAATCTATACAGGGATATGTCCAGACGGATGCAATATTGCTGGTGTTTAAAAAGATCCAAGGGGATTTAAGTACTTAAATGTCACTGAAAGTTGAAGGGAATTAGACCTATCCTTCCTTGCCTCTTTTTAGAGTTTAAACAATGACACACTTGCTCCTCCACACATGCTTGCAAGGGTAGTGCTTTGGGGTGATGCCTCAGATAGGCTTTTTGAGCAGTGCGAAACACTGGGCAGACACAACTGCCACTGGCTTTGCTGAGAAAGGAGAATAGCGAGCATAGCTAAAAGCACCTGTATGTGCCTGAACACGGACACTGGCTTAGAATCTCATTGGGTATAAAATAACAGTGGTGAAATCAAGGATCTAAGGGGATTAACATGAATTGCAGAGCAGCTGAACTGTGGGTATCTGGAAATGATGGCCTTTAGATTTTGTAATTACAATTCTGATAGGAAGGGAAGATATGAAAGATTAAGAAAGCAATGATTTTTGGTATAAAACAAACCAAATCTGACTCATCAGCATGAGCAGCACAAGGATCTTTAAAGTTTGTCCTTTAAAAGCAGTATAATGCAACTGAGAACTCCTTTGACAAAGAAGAGAGATGCATAAAAGCAACTCTTTCCTGTTGGGGTCTGTTTGCAATCTGCCATCTCTTTCTTTTCTCTTCCTTCCCACTTCTAGGTCGTAGTGCCTGACTCATTATCTTGGGCCAGCTGGAATTCTCAGGTACCCCGCTGAATATTTAGAATGAGCCTATAAAGGCAATGGAGTCATAAAAATATGTATGTCAAAACAAAGAACAGCAAACTTATCATCTTTGGACTGTTCTTCGGTCCCCATGCATTTGTATAGCACTGTAATATGGAAGCAAATAATTAGAATATGTTATGGTCTAGCTCCTTCTTTTAAATATATAACAGTCCCTGAACTTCATAAGAGGACTAAGGTCACACAGCTTCTAAATGTCTAAATATCTAAAATGTTTGGCAACATCATGAAACTAACTTATAGCAATAGCAGATGACCAAATGTATAGGACTTGCTCTGTGCTTTGTAAATGTTGTTTCCCTTCCCGGGAGGGAAACCTTTACCCTTTCCTAGGGGAAAGTGATTCACTGCATTAGGCTGAGATCCAGTACCCTCCAATGTAAGCACCTCATGAAATCCAGTTGCATGCTGTATGGAAATCCAGGTATGGCTCATGACACTATACAGAACTTCAGGCAGATATTTACAATAACTGAAGAGAACTCTAAAATCACACACATCCTTACTCTGTGCTAAATAATCCTGGAGTATCAGTCCTTTTCGATTCAGCAAGGCACCTAGTCATGTGCTTAATCCCAGATATGTGCTTAAGCAGGACAAGGGAGTGATTTAAGCGAGCGAGTGAGATTAAGCATCCATTTAAGGTTTCATGTGGCCTGCAGCATGTACTTAAATTACTTGCCAAACTAAAGACAGAATTGCCATTCAAGCGAATTTTGCCTGCAGTCTGAGGGTTGTGTGTTTCTTTCTAGAGAACAACCCTGGAAATTGAAGATATTTGTAAAATTTTCTATGGTGAACACTGGATTGGAGGGTGTCATTGTTTGAATGGAGGGTTAACGTGATGCACATTCAGGCAGTTTTTTCAAAAGCACTGAACAGCTGGGCCCAGCTATGCTCAGTACTGCTGAATACCAGACCAAAATCGAATAGATGAAGGGAATATTCATGCTGCCTAACTCTAGACCTACAGTTTGAACATCTGAATTAGGCACCTGGTTCAGAAGTTAGTTGCTACATTCTCAGACAAATATTATTCGCAGCATTATTTAGGGTAACCTCTACTTCCACTGATTTGGAAAGAAACCTGAAGACCAGGTCAAACCAGACTATTATGAATAGCTTTCCCCCAAGAATTTCAAATTGGGTGCTCAAAGCCTTGGCAGAAATTTAGACCGGAGTGTCTTTAAAAGAGACCTAAGACCCAGTATTTACAGTGTCTGATGATACAATACTTACCTACTAATTTTGAATCCAGTATTTTATAACTGTCTGAATCCTTCCATTAAAAGTTCTCCAAACATTTATGATGACTTTTTTCATAATAAAAATAGGGTTATTTTTCCATAAATACAGAATTCTTAGACAGAATGTGTACCCCAGCTGTTACAAGGATGATCAGATGAAATCTCCTTTTCTCCCTGCCCCCACCAAAACTAACTGCACTATTAATAGTATATTGATGCAAAATCTGAGCAAATATATAGCTTTGTCTATTCTAGCGTATTAGTACTGCTGCTTCTTCCTCATTCTTGTTCCTGCTAAGAATCTGCCATCAAAGTGCGCTTACACAGATTCATGTAAACAAGTGTGTGGATTTTCTTTATATAAAGGTGTAAGCAGTGAACAGCATTGACTTCAGAGATTTTGATGTTAGTCACTGATTAACAAGAATTTTTCATATCTATAGGTATTTCCAGAAAAGTTTCTTTCAAGTATGGTGATCACTATAAATCAGAATAACTGAATAATAGTGTGAAAATGAGAAATTAATAGCTACCTTTTTAACTATTGAGTTTTCATTGTGTTTATTACAAACTGTGAATCTGAGTTACCTATTGAATTGTGACACCTTTACTTTCTGGATATCCATGGTGCTGTGGATCACACTTTCATTATTCTTGAAATGTAGGACTTTAGCACCAATTCACTACATCTAATGGAGCTGCCATATGGCTTTATTCTTTGCCTGACCTTTACAAGACTGGTTCACAGGAGCACTATGTGAATCAGTATATGCAAAGCTGCACGTCCTTGGTTCTAAAGTGCTTTTCCTTATCAGGATATATGGCACTGTATTATGCTTCATGTTTATGATTTGAAACACTGACTGATAACATACAGGCACAGTCAAACAAAATGGTACAACGTGAAACAACAACCAACTCATTTGTTTGGGGGAAAGAATATGACATCAGAAAGAAAGAGCTATATACTCAGCTATATTTGATTGGAGGTAGTCAAATAGCTGAAATAATACAACCATTAAGATCTGTTTTTCTGATAACTACCCATATCCACATAATAATATCTATTTATTTTTCTCTCTTATCTTAGTGGAACTTTGAATGTATCTGACCTATTTTTTTCCATTGGGTATTTACTGTGTTGTTGGAAGCAAAATTTCTCGTTCTTTCTAGTCACATTAACCTCATCAACTGTAATAAGAGAAGCAATATTTTTAATGAGTACTTGTGCTATTAAATAGAAAAATGTTTACTGAAATGATTTTTCAAGTGCCTAGCCAGACAGGAATTTGAGCCTTTTCAGTCTGAAGTATAAATATTACTGATTCAGAGCAAAGGACTCATTTCTAGAGTCGGCCCTTTTCAGAATGTTGTTTTAACTGGGCAGTTCTCTTAGGATCTCTGGAAATGGGCTTTCTAAATGGAAAGATCTGATCATCGAGAAATACTATTCTGCTTCTGCACAAACACAAAAATTATGGTTGCAGATTAATTACCAGAAAGTCTTTTCCTATAAGTTTTAGATTATAATTATTTCCAGATCTGACCTAATTTGGACGTCATCTTTCCTTAGGTTTGTAATATTTGGGGGAAAAAATCACTGATAAGAGTTTGGTTTGCTGTTGCAGAAGGAATTTCTCAGATCTAACACCACTTCTTCTGTTACACTCAAGCGCACAGAGTTAAGCCTGATTGACACTTCTGTGGAACTATAATCTGTATGTAAAATATACAACAATTCATGAAAGGAGGCTGTAGTGAGGCAGGGGTTGATCTGTTCTCCAGAATAACTACCGACAGGACAAGAGAAAATGGCTTCAGGTTGTGTTAGGGGAGGTCCAGGGATTAGGAAGAATTTCTACAGGGAGTGGTGAAGCATTGGAACAGGCTGTCCAGGGAAGTGGCGGAGCCACCGTCCGTGGCAGCAATCAAGAAACGTGTAGATGAGGCACTTAGGGACATGGTTTGGCAGGCTTGGTGTCAAAGGGCTTGTGGTTGTACTCAGTGATCTTGAGGGTCTTTTCCAACCATAATGATTCTGTGTTTCTGTCATTCAGATGTTTGCCTTTCCCATGAATGTGCTCTTTACATAAACACACTGTACCTACTCCTAATTTCTGATATGAGAAATATACAAACACCTTTTAAATTATATTAAGATCCCCTGTTCTCTTTAAAAATATTTTTCTTTATATTGAAAATGCTTATGATTATTTTCAGCCTGATACTATTTTGGGGGAGCATTTTTTAAGGCAGGTTTGTTAACAACTGTAGTTACGTAAGGCTTGAGAAGCAAACTAAAGGCAGTTGATAAATCTTCAAACCACGGAAGATAAAACTTTGGAAAGCTCAGACTTGTTAAGCTCAGCATCTCCCTGAACATGATGTCTTCTTGGTCCAACAGTGAGAGATGGGGAAGTTTCACAGATAAAGCCACATCTCTGAGGCCTTGTCTGGGCACCAGTGCAAGAGAGTAGACCACACAACACCCTGAACTCTACACAACCGCTTTGTGGTTCCTAAGGAGCTGTTTGCCACACATTGCAGGGGCAGCCTCGGGTCCACAGCCACAAGCCTCTCCTTTCCGTATACAACGGGGACTTGAGAGAGAGAGGCAGGTCAGGAAACATGTTCCTCTGTACAGACCAGCATATCTCACCTAAAGCAACAGTTCTCCATAGCTGTTTACATTAAGGTTATCTAAGGACTTGTTTCTTTACTGTCTTGAAACTTGCGGATACAAAAAACATTTCAACCAATACTACTTTGATGCAAGGGAATAAGATCTAAATATTTAATTTAAGCCCCTTGACTCATTCTTCTGTGTATTTATTTATACTTCTTCCAGCTCCTTTATACCTATATGTAAGACAGAAGAGTGCTGCACTTCAGACTCACAGTCGGACAAATACTGCAGTTAGTGGTGTCAGCAACTAAACTGACTTTGACTTTGGTCAGGAAAGCTAAGCACTCTGGTGTTCATTCTTGTGAAGAAATCCTCTGCAATTCTTCATTTCCAATAAATTACACATTTTCTCCACCCACTCCCTCTTTATCAAGCCATTACTTTTCATTCTAAACTGTATTTCCCAGTGAATTTAAGCCATTGGCTTGATTTTAGCTTATTGTTTTCTTTACAAAGGTTAAGACCACACACTCTGAGCTCTGCTAACACACTGTATTATGCTACTAGTAGACAAGTTTTAACATCACATCACATACAATTGCAGTTGCTGTTGGAACATGCCTTTTAAAAAATACCTTTATTGGATGAAATTGTCTATTTCCCAAGAAAAATCTGGTTCTTTAATATAATTTATTAGGCCTTTTAAAATTCTGTCTGTTCAATAAAATCTTTGCTATATTATAAATACCTGTAAAGAAAATATAATTTAAAATTTTGAGAGAAAACTTTTTTTTTCCTTTTACATTTTTCACAAAACCCACACAGGTACCAAGGAAAGACCAACAATAAAAATAATTTACTCCTGTACAATCTCCTCTGGGTTGGAAACATTCAAAAAAGAGACTTTAAAGTTGTCCTCTGATGAAACTTTGGCTACAACATGGGAACTAAACTTAAAACAAAGGAGGGTCCTATGTTTTCCCCCTGTTTAATCTGAGTGCTCCTTTCAAGGGGTGATTGCTAGTACTTTCCTCACCTTGTCATACCTGATTGACGACTGGCTAAAACTGCTGTTCTCTGAAGGAAGCAGCCTCTAAGCTTCATTGCACAGAAGTAAAGCTCATCCTAACACATCATATAGGAATATTTTTGTAGAAATTAACTCCCAATTCTGAAAAAATCATCAGTGGAAATATGTTAGTGCTCTCAATGTCCAGTAGCAGCTATTAGAAATTTTAACATTTTGCTTGCTCAATAGTTACCAATCGCCATAAGAAAGCTTCTGAATTGGACGACTTCTGTATTTTTTATCACTTCTTGTTCTAAGCAAATTGCTTAGTACAGAAAGAGTGATTTAGTCTAAGAGATATCCAATCTCAGAGTTGCTATTTTTGAAGTATGATAACATGGAGTAGAAATATAGAAGAATTCTTCAAATCAGCTAAGCTAAATTTACCCAAAGCTGGCAAAAATGCAGAGTTAGCTCAAGATTGGCACTAGAATGAATGAATAAGTAGAGATTTTCAAATCGTAAATTTGGTAAGGCAAGATTTAAAGTCGTCTTTAAGCAGTCCTGATTAATTATAAGATAAGTACTGTCTTAAATTAAAAGATCTAGGAGGAATTTTGAGAAATCACTGTCCAGGGTAATGATTTATCAACATCCCTTAAAGAAACAGACAGTGAAAGACAACAAGTATATCTTGAACGCTTGGA
The DNA here is from genome assembly GCF_059628265.1 of Tinamus guttatus. Lineage (NCBI taxonomy): Eukaryota > Metazoa > Chordata > Aves > Tinamiformes > Tinamidae > Tinamus > Tinamus guttatus. The sequence goes on from NW_028289347.1 coordinate 115,736, forward strand.
AAATATATTTCAATAGATAGATAGGAGAAACAGACAGGGAGAAAAAGAAGTAAAACTTAGTCGGTATTTATTCCTTTTATCTTTAGCACTGTAATTTGGTACAGGGTTTTTTCTTCCATTAGGAATCTTTATTTCCTTCATCTAGATACCCCCAAATTCTGACTGTCCAGTATTATACTACTTTTTCATTATGAAAACAAAATAATAAGCCAATATTGACTTTAAATTTAGAGGGGCATGTATGGAAAACTATTTCTCTAACAAACACTTCCAGTCACATCATTCTACTCCAGCTTTCATTTTTTTTCACCTGCGATAGGGTGATCGACCTTTCTTACCAGGGTTCTTCTCCCTTTGCTATCCCTTTTCTTCTCACTACAGATTTTCCCCACATTTCTCACTATTCATTTTTTTCCCCTATTATATCTTTCCATTTTTTCTTTCCTACAAGTGCTACTGTGAGGGAGCAGCCTGCTCATGCTTCTCCCTCAGAGTTACTTCTATTTCCTTCTCTTTTACCTTTTCCTTTCTCCTCCACATCCCAAGCAGTCTTTCTTTCTACTGACTCCTTTCTCTTGATACTTGTATCTCAAGCCTCTCCCATTCACTTTCCTTTAACTTGCTAAATATTTAGGAAACATTCCAATGGCCAGTCTCTAAGTGGACTTTGCAGAAATAGTTCCCCTTTCCACTTTGGCCACAGATCAAGGAGAAGGCAGATTCGTTGTCTTGACTGTCGAGGATGCAGACATCTCAGGAGATTTTTGTATTACTTAAGTTTAGAAACCTAACTGAGGCTCCATATGTAAAAGGTCAGTCCCCCAAAACTCCTACAGTAAAAAATAAAATATATGGGTACTCCATCAGGTAATTCAGGACCAGCGTAAAAACTAGCCAAGTGCTTTGAAATGTTACTTACAGGAGCCTCTGTCTTCATTAACTATATACAGCCTACAAAGACTAAGGTTTCAATTCAGGCACTTCATTTGAGTTAAAATTAGGTGGCAAGAATGCTATCCCCTGGTTTGGCATGCCTCATTTGGGGCTCCTTTGTGTTAGTATCTACATGCCTGTAGCATACGTCAGAAATAACTTCATTACTGTGTGCTTAGAAAAAAGCTTCTTTCCAATAATGGATAGTAAATGAGTGGTTGGCATTTTCCTACAATGCTCCAACCCAATTCCAGGTTTACAGTTGTTCCTTTCCTAGAGAACAGAAGGTTGCATTGTTTGGAAAAGGGACAAAAAAAAAAAAACTGTGACAGAAGCAGGACTGGTTGCCAGTCTTAAATCCTGAATAAATGCCAAGCATAAAAAAGACTGCAATATCTATTACAAATCCAGAGATGAGTGTATCTCCCTATAGCTTTGGCTGTTCAGTTCAAAACTGCTTGGTAACTCAGGTTTTGAATCTTACTGCATGCTAAGGGAATAGGGTGGAAGAAAAAGCAATGTGAAAACTGTTTAAAATAGAGCATTAGGGTTCTTCGTTTTTTTTTTTTTTTTTTTTTTTTTTTTCCCCTGGGGGAATACTGTTGTGTTTCATGCCTGAAGGGGCAAGTCTATTCTGATGGCAATGAATAAAGGCTTTGAAGAAAGCTATTACTAAAAAGCATCAGTTTACTGCCTTATCCTCCCACACCTATTTTTGTCCTCTTCCTGATATTTGTATTAAATATGAAGCAATCAAAGCAGCAATCACACAACTAGAGCATACAATAGACTTCTGGAAAAAAAAAATGTGGAGGTGGGGTGGGGAGCATGAATATTTCCAACTCAGCACCATACCCTATAGTTTAGTTTCCTTCATTCAGAATATCAACCAAGGCCTGCAGCAGTCTGTCATCTCTATGCTTGTATGGTTTGGCGTTGTAAAAAAGATCAACGTAGTCACTGTACAGACTTTCTTCTGAGTCTTTTAGCTGAAAAGGCTTGTTTAACTTTTCGAGGGCTTGATAGAACTGTTCGTATGGAATATTTAACTTCTCACTTGCAGCCTTCTCGGGAAGGCGCTTCTGAGCCATCTGCCTGCTAAAGGCACTTTGCAGCAGGTGCAGCATGGCCTTGGATGGAATTTTATCTTCTGCTTTGGCACTGCTGCTACTGGTGCCTTCTGTGACTTTGGGATTTTCGCTCAGGTACTCCACTGTGGTATGATCCTAAAATACAGAATAGTATAAAGAAGGTTAGGTGTCAATGAAAAGTTGACTAGAGCTATATTTACTCTAAATAGCAATTTTTTGTGTGTGTGTGCAAAGAGATGCTATTTTTTTTTCACATGGGACTACTAGCATCTAGAAAAAAATTAGATCATTATATAACAAATCTGACTATTGAAAGCACTACAGATACAGTTAACTAAATCCCTCTGAATCAGAGAATCTCTGATTTTGTGCTGCCATTAGTTACACACTTTATTCCAAACTTCCAGCAAGCAGGCTCTTTTGGGGTCTGAGACTTGCTTTCACTGGAATTATGATAAATGCTGTGTATCTGTTAGAGGAATAATCTTCCTTCATTGCACCACTCAGCTGCACTAGATATTGAGCTGACAGCTGTAGTGCCAATAGTCTCTTAACATCCAAAAGCCCTTAGATGTTGGTATATGAAAACAGAGTCGAAAGAAAATATATCAGTTGTTGAAATGGACATAACCACAGTGCTCACACTTCCATGTGATTAAGGGGTAGAGAAAAGAATACAGAATGAATGAGTGTCCTCTCACTAGAAAAGAAATACCATATTCTTATAAATTGAAAAATAGATAAGGAAGTAAATTAGCTTAATATTACCTCTACAAGGTCTGTCATCTTCTCCACTCCCCTTCTATCATTTTGCACAGCATTGTAGGATGTGTACACACGTGGCTGCTTCATGTGCTCAGGCTGGGTAGACGTGCCATGCAAAATCAGTTTCCAATTTACAATTCTCCCTTCATTTTGTATTCTTCTGGACTAGAAGGCAAGGATGGCATTAGGATAGGTTCTCAGGAAGTATGAAGTAAGAAGTAAGAAAATGAAATGGAAGATACTTGATCTGAAGTTAGACAGAAGACACTAAAATAAACTACAGGGCTTTCAGTATTTAAAATTAGACAATGACTTATAAGCACCAAAGGACATTATAAACAGAATATGTCAGAATGTGGAATTTAACACAAAGTCTTGACTATTTCAAATACTCATATTCTAATGCAACATATTTATATATGAATCATGTAAGCATTAAAGGAATTTATTCTGTGTTATTAGGGTTTGTTCTCAAGTCAGTCTCTGGCAACATCGCCACAACAGTTGCCACTGAAACAGTCATTTGCAGTAATATTCCATAGTGGTTGATGTACAGCAGTAGTCTGAAACACAGCTTGTGGAGTACCAAATGCTTTATCCATTATTTTTGACGATAATATTTAAAACTGGAAATTTGAAAGTAGTAGAGACAAGTATGGAGAATGCTGAGAATTGTCTTCATCAAAGCTTCTTTTTATAACTTTTTGCTCAGACAATAGTTACTTGAGACAGCTGCTAAAGATCTTAATTTCTGATAAATCTTCCATTAATTTTACATGTATTTATTCTAGCATTCAGGATCTTCTCTCACTTGAAAATGGAATAAAACGATATTCTTAAGAGCATTCCAAAAAACGTGTTATAGGAGTTACAAAGAGCAGGATATCTGTAACCATGGGGTTAGCTATAAGCCCACAATATTAACTCTACAATGATGATAATTATATTTACTCCTACTGCCTTGCCCATCTGCTCTGTACTTGGCATCATCCCGCTGTTTGCAAATTGAGCCCAAAAGGGATTGGAGCCTCAGTGTCTGATAGGAAACACTCAGTTCTTGGCAGGATCTGACCCCTAATGACAAGCTTATTGGTAGGCAACTTCAATGAAACTCTCCAAAGATAAGTGAGCTTGATCTCCTTGAAGAAGATGATTTTTTCAGTTGCCTATCAAACACTTTTCTGGTGGTGCATTGTTGCAATCCATATCTCCAGGTGGTTTGAGCAAACATATTTATTTTATATCTGTAGATTTCTTGATTCAACCATTGAAGTTTTTCAGCAATAATTATGGCAGTAATTAGGCTGAAAAGAAGGTAGGACAGATATATGGCAGAACAGCTCTATAAAGTCACCTGAAATTTATTAATTCAAAGGTTCCAAGTTAATGAAAATTATGAACAATGACCAAGAGGAGACTAGATCTATGCTCTTCTCTGCAGGAAAAACTAATTTGCAATGAATCATATATAAATTATATTATATTACATATTATATACTCCATAAACCACAGAAAATTATATGAAATTATTTCTCTCAGTATAATATGGCATGAGAAATATATAGGCATGAACTTTTATTGATAGGTATATATCTGTGAAATGAGGCTGGTTTTGCGTTTATGCAATGAACAAGAAAATTCGACCTTATCTTTTTTGTGTGTGTTTCAGAGGAGCCAGTCTAATCTTTCAGCCAGATGGATATGTACTTTAAACCAAGTCCTATGGGAGTTTGCTCGCTGAGAAGACCCCCTCTTCAAGATGCTTGACAGTGGCTATCAATCACTTTATCTGTGTTAGTTGCCAAATACCTTACTACTTAACATATAGATTTACTTACCACATCAGTAATTCTTAATACCCAGGTGCCTGTTGGATTCTCTCCCCATGTGTGAACAGACATGAAGTCCCAGTTCTTAAAGCCATTAGGAGACTTATCTCTCTCTCTCTCTGCCAGTAAGACAGTGCTGGTTCCTATATTAGTATAATAAATGAGTAATAGTAATTTTTCAGCCACATATGGTTTTATTTTTCAAATTACTCAGCTGGCAGGCTATACAGTACATGCATAGCTAACCTGGAATATACAGTATTTAACATGGGCTTAGAATAGGAAATATGCCATTTCTGATCACTGATTAATTATTTTCAAAGCAATATTTAAAGAGCAGAAAACTGTCATATTAGGTCACATTAGAAAGGTACACTTTGCTTAGTGTTCAGCTTCTACTAAGAATCAGTAGTATACACTCATTAAAAAAAAAAAAAAAAAGAGCCTAAGAAACATATCACACACAGTCAGTCTTTCTCCAGCAATAAACAATTCAGAGAATTTATGATGTGGAAGTTTCTAAAACAAGCCAGCATTTTAAAAAGACACTGATAGATACATTTGTCTTTAATTTGGTTGCTGCATTTTAATGATTTAATTCTAAATTCAACAGCATCCTGTGACATTGACTGTTACGATCTAACTTGCTAACCTAGATTACTGCCTAGAATGTGTGGAAGGGGAGTATCAAACATTTAAGAAACAGATGTGGTAGCAAAGAGGAAAATACTGCAACAAATGAAAATTGTACCAATTAACCTATTTTTATGAAATGCATGAGCCAAAATAATGTTTGCGCTCATCAAAAGGAAGAAGCAGCAAGGAAATGGGAGCATGTACGGGGGAGTGGGTAAAGGCAGAGGTAAGGCAGTTTAAGAAGGGGAAGTGGGACATCTCCTTTCAGTAGCAGTGAGTTGTTAATTCATCTTACACAGTATTATGAAATCAAAAGGTTATACAGAACTCATCATTTTGGCTTTTTTGGTGAGTTAATGTAAGCGATTACATCCTGAAACACTAACACAGGGAAAAGCATTCACATTATTTTTATAATTATTATAAAAATGCAGGAGTTTCTGTGGCAGAAGAGATTTTGCTGCACAGTAGGAGACTTGTGCTTGTTTGCATATAAAGAGTGAGCAATAGAGCTATATTTACCTAATATAGAGCAGAAAGCCCCAGGGAGCCTTATCATAAGCTATAAATACATTTAAAAATCACACCATAAATATAGAAAAGGAACAACATGCATTCAGTAGGAACATTTTAAAGAAAGGTGGGAAGAATTGAGAGAAAGAACAATTCAACAGTTTAACCATGATACTAAGGTAGAGGCAGTAAAATCAATGATTGTTACCTCAGCTAAAGCCACAGAAGTACAAAAGGACATGAGAAGATATTACTGTCATCAGGCTTTTAAGTCTGATGTTCACTAAGATTCACCTAATTCCTAGACATTAGCAGCAGAGTGAATTAGGGACTTCTTATTAAAAGTTCTTCTCATTTCTTTTATGAGCCTAGAGACAGCCTATCCATTTATACCCAAGCTAAAACTCATCTGGGATGGAGTTACATTTGGAAATGCACACCAATGGTTAAGAAAAAAATACAACATAGTAATATTGAGGTAATCTGACATAATAAAGAAGGTAAACTCAGAAAAGGAAGATGTAAAGTTAGGTTTGAAAGGAATCACAGACAGGTAGGGTTTGGAAATACACAATATATACAACACATTATCTCTGCTCTCCAGGAAAGTCCTGCAATAATGATGTGAACAATGTTCTAGCATTTTACTATCTGTGAATTACTAGTTTAGTATTAGGATATTAGATTAGACTGATTTTTAAACGGTATCTGAGAGCGCTTCCTCTTTTTTTAAAAAAATATTTTTTTAATACTTTTAATACCTACAAAAGATCTTTGTCTATATTTTTTTATACTCATTCTGGTCTCTTTCTTCTTCTCATGGTTCTATTTCAGAGCACTGTCAAGGTATTTTAGCACATTTAGTTTATGGTAGCAAGGTGCCTAAGAGAGATATTATGTTTTAAATATACCAATGATAAAACACAATTATATGAAATCTAGGGAGTAGATTTCCTCAGTTTTCCAGCACAGTAAAGCTGATAAGCACCACCAAACTATAATTTGTTGCATGTCAGAGGCAGAGAAGAGGATTGAGAGATCTAGTTGCCTAATTCCAGGATGCTTTGTCTTCACTCACCTGCCGGAAGTTTTGTCTAACAATGTACTGAATACTTTTAATGAAGCGAAGAGCAGATCGTTTTTAATGAAATAAATTTTACACACTACATAGTGGAAACAAGCATTTCTCTTCCTCCTTTACCTGACGGAGACTCCAGGGTGACATGAAGATCTCCCCTACGGGAATACTCGATTGTTGCCTCAAGCTGCACATGCTCCAGTGACGCAATGGAGTTTTCTTGACCTTCACAGGCTTTGGTGGGAATTTCAATGATGACCTCCCCATTTGCTCTTAATAATCTGGCAAAATTAAGAGAAATTGTTGGATTACTTATAGAAGATTGCTGATTCTGTATTATTATGTGAAGGGCAGCTTTGACACCTTTATCAGAACAGCAAGAGAGGAAGAAGAATTTTTTGAATTTGGAGTTGCTTTGAAATCTCTAGAAGAGCTGTTATCATGGAGCTAAATTTTGCAGGAAGGATATCTTTTTTTTTTGTCCTTTGTAGCAAATCCCATTTCTAGGAAAAAAAGCATACATCTTTTGTACATTCTCAGAACACTGTGCATAGCTTTCTTTGCACAATCATCTCCTTTAATTTTAATGAGAACTGGCTATCTACATCTCCACCTAAGTCATTCAGAATTAAAGACCTTCGGATCTTTGGTTTTATAATGTAAGATAAAGGCTTGTAATAATAATAATACATAAGCAGTATGACATAAATCACTACTGTATTTAATAAAAAATGGAAAAGAAAAAACAACAGATTGTGCAAAGGAGATGGAAAAAAAAAGCAGATTGATAATAAAACAGAATAAATAATTGGTTACCAGGCAGTAACACTCCACAATACTGTAATATGTTTCTACAAAAAGATTTTTGGTGCACTTACATAGTATAATCTGTAGCTTTGAAATAAATGCATTTGTTCTATGAGGGGACAAGAAAGGTGTAAACATTCTTGATTAACCAAGTTAATGATTAAGTATAACTTACATAACTTATATGTATTTTGAATTTCATTTAGGCTGAGTACAATTTGTGTGTATTGGTGGTAGGTCTGCTCAGTGAGCCTTGCATTTCACAAAAGCACTGTTATGCATCAAATCTAAAACTCAACATATCACCCTAATTTGAAAAAGCACTATGTATGACACAGAAAAAAAATGTTAAGAAAAATTACAGCTTTTTTTTTTAAGGCCTGTGGGAGACTTTGGTAGCCTTTTCTTCATCTGCTGATAGCAACATAAACTTTCATATGCGATCACCTTCAGTCTCACAGTCTCATCCATCCATACACTGGCTACACAATAAGATCCTATGATCTTATTCTTTGTTAAAGATTTCAAAGTCGCAATTTCCATGAGCCTTACACTAAATGGTAAAAAGCAAGAAGACAAGTGCTGCTTGCATGCGCCTGGAATCCTGAGGAATACAATAAGGCAAAAACAAGCAAATCAAAGAGAAACCTCTAGGTTGTGGTCTGGCTTGGAGAAATCTGGCTTGGTGCAAAATTGTAGTCTGGCTTGGAGCAATCCAGCTTGGTGCAAAATACTCCCCTTCAGGTTTTACTAAAATAGATGCAATCTGTTCTAAAATTAGCTACTATTAATGTAAATTCTTACCTCGGTTCAAAGCTTTTGTCTTTGACAATACACTCTTTCTTTTCCGGCACACCTTTCCATCTTTCAGGATCGGCTAAATCCACCAGTGCATTGGCATTGAGCAATCCAAACCCAAATCGGCTGTTTACCATGAGCCCAGCTCCATTCTTTTTCCATCCTGGATTGCCAGCCAGTGGATCATACTCAGAGGTCCAGACTACCAAGTGTTGCATATCCCTCCAGGTTAGATTTGGGCTGTTGAGAAAAATGTTGCTGGTTAATTTTTATAGGACTATCTAACTATTTTCTCTCAATTATAGGTCTGCATATGCTTAGGAGTGCATATGGAACCCACTTGCTTTAGAGCCAAGAGCACAATGTATGCTTATCCTCACAGGACTTTAGACAAACAACATTTCTGTTTAAATGAAGAACTGATACCTAGCAAGATTAGAGCCCTGTTCTTCTAAGTTATTCAGGTATTTAAAGGTAAGTAGTCAACAAAGATAGTACTTCCTACCCCTCTTTGCTGGACCTTAACTTTGAAAACATTCACTGATACTTGATTCTGTTTGGGGTTATCTACACCCTTTAAAACACGGTCCCAAATATCTCGCCTAATGTCATAAAAGAAATGCAAGAGAAAAAGGAGCTGAACTCCAATTTTTACAGGACTAAGCCTAAGACCTAATCCCTAAAGTGCTTTCTTTGAAAAGTTTATTGTCTTTCTCCTCAGCCCCTCCTCTCTCTCATCTTCTTTCCTCTGTATATCATAAACCAGGACTACCAGCCCTACAGGATTTGCACCTGCCTGCTCTGACTATCCAGCTTGGCTGCTTCTCATTTTAAGCCTCACCCTCAGCAGCAAGACTCTGCAAACTGCGTAAAGACCTCGCTGAATCTTGTACAACTTGCTGTCCTCAATTATATTATCCTGCTACATGTGCAGCCTCATCACCTTTAATGCAGCTGATTGGAGCTCAGCAAGCACTTATTGCCATGCACAACAAGGTCTAAACTCATCATCTCTTACCTGTGTTCACCCTGCTTCACTAAGTAGGCACTGTGGCAAGTAGCTCCTCATTTCTGTCATCAGACTGAACAGATCTGACTGACAAAAACCGGAGTCCAAGCCTAATATGCTGCCACTTCTAAATACACAGCATTCAGGGGGAAGAAAGTGGGACGACTGAGACAGAGGCATTTCAATGGTGATTCTAGGACACCTTACTTTGCTTCCAAGGCTAGAGCAAAAATTCCTGCTGCCAGTGGTGCAGATGCAGAGGTCCCAGTGTGAGTCTCTGTACATTCATTGTGAAGATCAGCACTTGTCTAACAGGAGAACAGCAACAACAACACCAAAAGAAAGGTATGAAAACCAGTGGTAAAAACAGTCATATCCATACTCAATAACATAAACATGTATCCTTTACTCAGTGCATATTAATACATTCCTCATGTATCACATCACTTAGCAGACTAAATGATGGATGTTTAAATCCATTCATATTTCCATCTACTCTTTTTACATCAACTATAATTTTTGCATCAAAAGGCTTTGTGTTGGAACAAAATACTCCCACACTGAACATCTTACTTTATTCTAAGGCTTCACAATAAGCGTTTCAGGCTTACTGGTGAATCATAAAAACGCATCATTGTGTTGGGTCTAGAACATTTAAAATTACTGCCTGCTTCAAAATTACTCACAGGATTAGTACTACTGTTCTTCTCCCTCTTCAGCAAAAGAACTATAATTTGCAATGAAGCATGCGCTTTAGTTCAAAACTAAATGCCCAAATCATTTGCTCTGGTATCTTAAGCTGGAAAGGGAGAACGCTGAAATCTCCAGATCTCAGCTAAAATAGAAACTATTTAGGAAAGACCAATCTTTTGAGTAACATGCACTGACATTATTTTAATCCTCATCCATGTAGTTTTTTGTAATACTAGTCATCAACCACAGCAAAACAGTACAGAAATTTGTTTCTTCAAAAGGTAATGAAGGCCCTGATTTATCCACCTGCTAAGTAAATGGACATTTCCCACTTAAGAGGTTGGAAACACCACTATTTTTGCCATCAGTGGGAACGGAGGGGATGAAAATCTTACAGAAAGTAAGTGGTAAAATGGCAAGGAATAAATACTAGAGGTCCTTAGATTCTGAATCTCGCTTACTTTCTTTTTATTGTTACAATTTTGTTAAATCTATCAGATCCTACTCATTGGTTGGGACCTCACTCTCATAAGAAGATTAGATCTGATTTTTTAAAGAATAGGAACATGTCAAATGTGATGCAAAGACCTCTGTCACACCAAACACTAGAACATTTAAGCATTCTGACACAATCATCACTGTCATTTAGCTACTGCTTTGCAGTAGAGGATGCTCTGGGAATAAATGCAGTTTTTGGATTTCTAATTCCCCAGGGTTTTAATATTCAAGTACTAAACATGGAAAACCTAAGTAAAGCAAGCACTTGAAATTAGGCATATAAAAGCTCTCGCTTGTTATTTTCACATGTAACACATATCTAGGCATGTTCTGAATCTGGTAAAATCAACCTACAATTCTTTGGTCAGTATAATCCCCACTGCTGTACGCTGTGGCCAGAGTTGACGAGCACTTCTCTGCATACCAGGGAGAAAGGCCTTGCTGAGAAGCACTGCTAATGGAGATGGTGTAGATACTATCAGTGTAACCATCACAGTCACAGTTGTCACCCTGACGACCTCCATTTCCAGAAGCCCATACAAAAATGGAGCCTTTTCCATTTCGGCCCTAGAGGAAATGACAGAAGAGATTACCAGAGGAAGAAGAGGGCCTTCGGTCTCTGCAGTGCATTCTTAACTACTCCTCCCCACAAAAATGGCAGTATAAAATCCCAGACATTTGCAGATGGAAGAAGACAATTTTCCACAGGCACTGTGCAACACAGAGCTGGAAGAAATGGGCTGGATGATATATCCTACTTCACACCTTTTAGTTCAGCGAGTCTAGATTTAGCGTTCCAAATACAGCAACTTTCCTCGGAATAAGTTTTAGATTGAAAAAAAGAAGCTGTGGTCAACAGGTAAGTTTTGCCACATGTCAATGTTTGGTCCTAAGTATTTTTAGGAAAAATCACTATTTTTAAAAGAAATGGCAATTTCCTCAGGAGTTACTTCACCTGCACTTCAGACAATCAGTCTCAGGGCACAACCACTTTCATTCCCTGCTCTGGTCTCCATTGTATAACGAGGTAGAGGCAGCTAATAATTGTTGCTGACAGCTGGCAGTGGACTGAAGCAGCAGCATGCAAGATATCACAACTACCCTATATAAATATCAGATACTGTATATTAAACTGTGCTAGTCCTTCAGTGGAAAAACCTGTTTCATGTGAAGAGCAACAGTTGTATTTTCATTCAGTGCTAACAGATCACTGCAAACAGCAGTCAGAGATACAGATTTTTATCATGCATCTACAGACAAGATTTGATTTTACTTGGGCAATGGGTAAGAGACATATGCAGCACTTAAAACATTAAAAATAAGGAAACAGAAAAATAACTTGTATTTCTTATGATAAGGTAAAATAGGAAGGATAACCCATGCCAACTACAGCAAATGAGATAATATCTTCTTTGGAAAATAAAGGCTGCAGTCCAGTGAAGCTGGCACATGTGAGCAGCTGCTCTGATTTCACTTGAAGTGCTACAGCGTTTCTCAGATGCTTAGGGCTAAGGCATATGCTTAAGAGCTGTTGTGGGTCAGCAAGAAAAACTGCTGTGGAGCTCCATCACCGACCGACTTAATGGGAGGGGAGAGCACCCAGATCCTTGCAAACAGATGCTTGGAAATTAACGTGTAAGTTTGCTTCCCTTAATAAATAAAACAGTCCATAAAAAAGATCTGTGTTCTTTACCACAAAGATAACCTGCTTTTTCAGCGTGAGATCACGGAACATTGGCTCCCTAATTCTTGCCTGTAATTCTCCTTTCTTTGCTATCAACTTACAGACTTAGATCTCTGTTTATCATCAGCTCATTCCTCTCAGCCTCCATTCTTCCTTCAGTGAATGCCTGTCAGTTGTCAGACTGCTCTTTGTCTTCTTCCCTCCGTCTGCTAATGTTAATTGCCTTTTTCTCCAGAATCCTTTCTTTGCATGCGCCCTTCAAGCTTGCCTCCATTTCTTTGCTTTCTCATCTGTTTGATTCAATTTTCTTCTCTGTATTAGTACCTGGCCATCTTTAGATGCCTTTTCACCTCATTGGCAAGGGCAGTTTATTTATGTATTCTCAATAACTCTCCCAGTCTGCCCCCTACTTATTATCCAAACACATCTAAAGAGGATAACATAAAAAAGAACAGTAAAATCAATGTTTTCAATACTCTCTATCATGTATTTTTACTGTCTTCATTTTAATTGGAACGTGATATGCACCAACTTATTAACTAGTGCAATTAACACAGTAGATGTCCATCCACACAGTGCTAAAATGCATCACTATTTCACCAAGTAAAATATTCACCAAGCAGAAACTTTCTATTAAATTTTTATAGGCTCTGAGTGCAGAAATCCAATTACTGTTCAGAGCAAAACAAGCAGACAGAGAAGATGGGGGGTAGGGTGAGACAAAGGCAGCAGAAGTAAAGGTGGAAAACAAAAGGTTATCTGTGGAGGATACCTGCCTAAAAAAGCTGAGAAAGCTGTACTGGTGTTTTTTAAAAGTTATGTTCTGGCTGGTAATTTCTCTGAACTGTACAATTAAAATCTCTTTCCCCCTTTTCAATTGCATTTGAGTGACAACAGCACAAATTTTCCTTTTCCTCCCTGATAGGAACCATTTTTACATTCTGTCTTCTTTCTCTTAAGCATCCTACCTGTTTTATCCCATATTCAAAAGCCTTCTGTGCCAGTCTGCCAGGTCCCTCTACAGTTTTACCATCATCATTAGGGCCCCAGCTTGCACTGTAAATATCGACATGTTCGGGATTGAAGCCAATTGAACTGGCTTCAATGGCATCGGTGACTATTCCATCCAGCATACGTATACCTTAACAGGAAAAAAACAAGCAGATTGAATTTATTTTCTGTTATCTCTTCTTCGTGTTACTTAATGGTTTGCAAAGTCTCCAGCACAATTAATACAGAATTATTACACGTCGGCCTACCGCTGTTCATTTAAGTAACACTCAGCACAGTTATAAAGTCCATGTGAAACAGTACACTTACCCTTTATTTGCAGAGCTTGGCACTCTCTATGCATATTAAAAACAAACTTGTAAAATCTTCACTGCACTTATTTACTTCTGTCTCTTTTTTGCAGAGAGCAAAGAATATATGTTATACACTGTTCCTACTTTTTCTCATTGCATTGAGAGTTCTTTTTTGACTTCTCTTTCCTCCTCTTTGTTAAATTTGTAACAGACTTCTTTGCTCCAATTGCTAATAAGTGACTGAAATTAAACAGGTTTTATCAACAGTTCTTAGACCTTTAAGATTCGTAGGAGTTTTAGTTCAAAAAAGCAGCTTAAAATGTTCTGCCTAAAACCCTTGATCTTCGCAGTCTTTAAACATTTGCTGTCTTTGTGATGTCATTTCACTAGCTCTTCAGTCTTCACCACAAAAGATTCTCACTGCTGATTTCCTACTTCACTCTTTCTACTGTGAGCAATCCAGAGATGCTCATGGTATCTAGCCCTTAACATTTTAATAGCCTCTGCACAAGCTAACCTTCTTCAGAGAAAGCCTGATCTCAGGGATACTTAAAACCCAGTGGCAAACAGCAGCTCATCTGCACTGCATCTTTAGCTCTGCAAATCTCTGGATCTGCACTAGGATTGCTACCATTGTCTGCTGCTGGATAGGGATAGTCTGACATGGCTCTCCAGCACGAGCAACAGCACAGCAGAATCCTGACAGAGTAGTCAGGATTCAGCTTGGGTATTCCAGCAACAAAAATGCCTGTGTTCCCTTGATCTTGGCAAGTTAGTGCTAGACCAGTTGCAGTTCATGGAGATTTTTCTGAAGCAAAACAGGCAAAATGGGAGTATTCTATACAAAAGAAAAAAAAGACCCTTTGCAGCACATCTTAATCAGTCATGGTTTTTTATACTATAAAGGTGGAGGGAGGAAAAAAGCCTGTAAATATAATTCTTTGCCCAAATGGCTACTCCTTAAGACTCCTAACAACTCTCTCTCCGAGAGAAAGCTGTGTTTTATTCTTTCATATTAATTAGTTCCAAAATGAGACATAAAGGAGTTAACCAGCTCAGCCGCTGCCACTCCACTGCTGGTGGTAAAGCTGGAAATAGCATCAAGTTTTGTCTTGTACTTCAGATGCTAAAAAACAACACTTAACCCTGGCTAGGCTTAAATTCAAGCTATTTGCTCATTTTTTGGCTCAGAATCATGAGATTCTCTCATACCGGTGTGCTGTGAGCAAAGATCTGTCTGTGTGGAAATGACTGCAAGCTCTGGGTGCTCAGTTATAACAAATAATGAGATATTGGGAATGCAGAGACTAGTAGACAGATATTTTTCAAACAAGACAAAGACAACCATGCAGATAAATAACACAATAAGGATGAAAAGAGAAACCTGGCAACATACTGGTGAACACAGTTCAAGAAAAAAAAAGGTTTGATGAAGAGGTTTGATGACTACAGCGATATTTCCCTAAGCAGAGTCCAATTCTTTGCTCCGGCACACTGTTCCCCATTCTTCCACATGCTTATTGCTGTCATCAGTGCCACAAATTCAAAACCAGGCAAAGCCCAACACATTTTCAGACAGATACATGTATCTGCCTGGCAGAAAAGCTATATTTAGCAACACACTACTGTGCTGGAACTCTCAACCCAGTCCTTCCTAAAATGGAGCTTCTTAATCATTTGATTTCCATGGCAGCACCAGAGAAATATCATAGCACGGTGTTATGGTTAGATATGTGTAAATATATATGCTCTGCTTTACTAGGAAGACCATTGAAATGCACACATTTCTGAACTCCATACTAAGTAACAAATAAATATTAACTGAGACTGAACGGTATCACTTTTAAAACTGACATTAAGAAGTATTTTTTTCACGCAGTACACAGAAAACCCCATGGGATGCATGGCCATAAGGCACTGAAGAGACTAAGCAAGCAAAACATTTCAGAAAACTGCCAGACATTAATACGACTAATGAGAACACTCAGGATTATTAGTTATTACTTTTAAGGAAAACAAAAAAATATGAATGGAATGTTTTATCTCTCAAGGCAAAGTTAAACCAAACTTTGAAGGTTATAGAACAGGCTACTCCAAATGTCAGGGTTTCTTTCTCTAAAGCAGCTATTGCTGCCTGTCAGAGAGAAGATACTGGCCACAGATTGCTGGATTTATTCAGTTTGGCAACTGCTACAACCACTTAAGGTAGTCAGCCTGAACTAATGCCAAATAGAACTGCGTAACGCATCCTTTCATGGATTTAAAATATGCCTGGAAAGAAACATAAAGCCTCAATAGCTTTGAACACCAAAAAAAAGCCTTCCAGTGTTTAGCTGGACCAAATTTATCTGAATCCTTTGAAGACTTCCCCAGTCTCTCACTGGTCTTCACTTGCACTTTTGATACATTCCTATCTCTTATCAGGCTGGTCATACATACCCTTGTATAATTTCTTTCAGCTTCTTCATTCTCTCTCTTGCCCTTCCCTTAAGCAGCCTTCTGGGCTGCTGGATTGCATTTCCTCCCATTAGCTCCCTTTCCTGGACAAATCAGCTGGCACAGATTTGTAGTTTGCATTTGCAGATGAAGACAGGGCACATGCAAATAACTGTGGAAGAACCTTCTCTGTAGATGCAGGCGGCTTAAAATACAGTCACAGTGGGAGTTCACGTATCTTTGCAGCTTCATCCATTTTGCCTTGCTTTGAAAATTTGGTGTCTTTGCCTTATGAGTGAGATATTTTATTTAAACAGAGTATGAGAGTGCGATGCATTATGGCAAAGGAAGACTGCAAAACTGACATCTATGACAGCTCAGTAGAGTCAAGGGGAACCTAGAAACGTGTAAGACTGAAATGGTGGGAACAGCAGTTACGGTTGTCAGTTGCCATTCACTGTCCTTTGTTTAGGAGGAAAAAAGGAAGTAATAGAAAAACTAGGATTTTACAAGTTTCTCTTCCTTGAGCTAAATAAGCACTTGCAACAGATACTTCGAGTGCGTCTATTTCATGAACCTATAATGGATTAAACTTTCATTTACTGCTTTAAAATATCACAATTATTGATTGAGAAGTAAGAAGACTTAACCTATTTTCAAAATTAACTTAATGGTTGTAGCAGAGAAGTAAGCTATTGAAACAAAAGCCACAATAGTATGAATACTTTGACATGACTTTCCAAATACAACTGTGTGTGAAAACCATATGCTGCAAAGCATGGGTAAAAATGTGGATACGGTTGCTTTTACTCACTCAGTTTGTTTCCTTCTCCCATGTCACCTCCTTCCAGCAGAAGCAGCTAAAAGAAGTGAGCTTACTGTTCATTAAAAGATAAAATCTCATCTCTGGGCACAATCTATACCCAAGATATAAACTAAATTCCAGATAGTATGTTGGCACTTCAGAAATTGCATCATATAGATGTAACACTGTGATCAGAGGATTTTGTAGTTTAATACCGTGAGCGACATTTCCTGAGAAGGACAAATCATCAGTGTATCAGATTAATGGTGACTGAGAACACCTGGCACTTCCCAGAATCTGTCTGGTAGCCATTCACACCAGACATTATTTTTGTTTTCTTACCTCCAACTTTGGAATTGTAGGCTACTCCAACCCCACATTTTTTATTGTTGGCTTGCATGGCAATTTCTCCTGCACACCGTGTCCCATGCCTGAATAAATACAGTAAGAATAAACAACATATGATAAACCACACACTTCTCCCTAATGCACACAAAGACTCCCCAGTGATCCTCCTGATTTATCAGATGTCTTCCTTTACCTGAATGTAATGCAACTATTGATTAACTTTTGAATTATACCAACCCGATGCAAAAATACTTGTTTCGCTTAGGCCTCAATCAACATAAATGTACCCATTTTATCATCAAGAGGTCATCACAATGAGGTGATAAATACCTAATTCAAACCAGATTGCAGTCCACAGACCCACTGTCAGCACTACTACTACTACTATCAGTACTTTACTAGCACACAAAATTGAAGTAACATTATGAGGCTAAGAAACTGCTAAATTCCTTCACAAAGAAATGTGAAAAGTCACTTTTAATCAGATATTCAGATATTCTTCCTCCTGCATTTACTTTGGATTTCACAGTCTTTGAAATACCTTCACCATTGCGAATTTTTCTTGCGACCAAGTATTTCCTACGCAATTTTTTCTTGCCATAGGGGATTCTTTCATATAAGTGTAATTGTAAAAGAGTAGTATTATTTAAGACCAATAATGTTATTCAGTGAAGTGTTTGAATGCTTCTGGGTTGAATTCCATTTGCTTATTTATAAAGATTAGAGATAATACAGCTAGATTTAAGAGATAATCTCACAAGAACCAAAGAATAATGGCCTCCCACTCTTAAATAATGCTATGACAAAATAGAAATGTCATTTCCTAAATGTTCCAGTCATGGCACATTCATCCTTTGACTGACTGCTTTATCTCCACACAATTTCTGATTTATGTTGTGGATGCTATTACATTGTCTAACAGACAATAGTTCCTTACTGCATCTTTACTGAATAGAGGCATCGTAAATGGCTTAGTAAATGGGCTTTTTCTGCACATCAGTTTTTAAAGAGGTCCATTCTCTTCTCTTTCTAATGGACAAAATTGTTCCCTGAACTTCCATGGGTGAGCTTAGGTCCGACAGCTTCATCATGATGTTCCACTGAGATCCAGGGAATGTGTCTAAAGAGAGCATGGGATAAAATTCCTCACTCCTTCCAAGACACATAATTACACTAAGTGAAAGAGCTTTTTGTCCACGCTCAGATCTTCCAAAACTTCCAAAGCTTTCATTGTCTCATTGGACACATTTAGGCCAAATCTGGTCTACAGACCTCTGTGTTTTTCTTCAGAAGGGACAGAAAGATTGTCCAGGAAGTGCACATAACCTCCTTCAGCATCTGAACATACGTCAGTTACAGGAGGACGTCTGAAGCATGAGTTAACCTGTGCATGCGTGTACCGAGCTGGAAGTTATTTTGTTATCCCAAAAATTGCTGGCAGTACTAGAAATAAAGCAGTTAACTGCAACAGCTGACCTGAAGGGATGACCAGAGCTTCCTCTGAGAAACAGTCTCTTCCAGAGAACTTCAGAGGGGATATGTATTCTTTTAACACTCACAGTACAAGGCGGAGAACTGAAGTCAGTATCTGTTTAGGTAGATATCACTCTACAAACACACATCATGACCTACACAGATTATTCCTTTCAAATACAGAGATTTTTGGAACTTTAAGGGAAGATTAAAAATAAAGAATTCTTCATCTAGGGATTTCCTTCATTCCCAATGTTTGTGCAATGTATAAGAGCTTTTCTTTCATGCATATGTGTTGCACTGGGCATGGACAAATTCTGCACTTGAATATCCTAACACAAAGCAATAGTTTATTCTTTTGTTCTCTTTAGACAACTGGGAAGCTACTCACTTGTTTTCATTTGTTGGGTCATATCTAGGAAAAGGATCCTGATCGTTGTCATTGAAATCATAACTTGCCTTTGGATCCTATATTTAAAAAAAGGAATTAATTGTGACAAGTAGAAAGTGGATTTAAAATCTTTTAATGAAAGGAGTTTTACAGTCCTTATTAACTTTGTGTGCCTCGTATTGGCAGCAATCAAAACAGTAAAATTTAATAGGCATTAACAATTCCATAAACTTTTTATGGAGCAAGAAAGATTTTAATAATTCAGCATTAAAACAATGTATGCAAACATGCGTGGGAACTACATTCAGTTAGAAAAAAAAAAAAAGCTCTCTCTCTTAAATAACAGTCATCTTTCTATGACATAGACAAGGTTCCAAACTACACCCAAGACAAATATTTCAGCCTCCATGACATAGGGGCTGCCTGTATATCCAGTTTACAACATTTTAATGCCCAGACTTACGTAGTTATCATAGATGTCAGTATGATTCCACTCCAAGCCATCATCTAGTACTGTGATGACAACACCTTTTCCTGTGATCCCTTTTTGCCACACAGGGATAACATGGAGATCTAATTTGGGCAGTGATGGAGTTACTCTTGTATCTTGCTAAGGGACAGAAAAGGATAACAAACAGGTCAATAGTTTTATCATTTATATCACACAGGTCCAAAGTCAAGGTGCTCTAAATCATCCCAGCCTTAACTTGCATATTTTGCATATATTTCCCAAAAATTAAACAAAAATGAGCTTGCCCAAACCTTCATAGCACCGAAACAGTTCTCATATTACTTAAAGCTTCCTGAAGACCACCCTGAATAAAAATGATCTTGTACTTAATAGAGATGGGCAACAAAAACACAGGAAATGGTAGGGAAGTGCTAATGATCCTTGAAAAATCTAGTAAATAACTAGATCTACTGATGTTTGTTCATTTCACCTGATGAGATGGTAGGACAGTAACCACTGGGCAACAAGCTGCATTTTCCCCAAATACACTTTCTCCTTTGAAGTCTGAGCTAGCCAGAGCAAAGTAATTAATGGATAAAACAATTAAGGTAGTCACTTGGTTATGAACATCTGTGCTGAATCACAACTTGCTGTTTACTACCTTCCTTATTGTTCCTGTGGAAAATCAATTGGAAGCATGAATCATCTACAGCTCTTTCTTCCAAAGCAAGTTTTTTAAGGAATAGCTCCTAAATGGGTCAGTTTTCTGCTCTAATATGAAGCATGTAGTACATACATCTCAGTTAGAAACTTTGCTCACTGCCCTATAATACATAGTTGTAAATATTAGCATTTTCTTCATTTTTCTCTGTGCATAATTACCTAACTCAATTGCAGGTTTTTCGTTTTGTTTCCAACAGAAGGCTGCACAAGGAATGAGGTTTAGATAATGAAATATGACTTTTCTTTCTTTCTGACTGCTATGGTTCAGGAAATTTTTTAAGGTTTTAAGTTTTGTTCTCTAGAACCCATCAAATAATCACTTTCCTGGTGATGCATGAAACATTTTGAATGGACTAAAAAAACACTGACATCAAAGCAGGCAATAACAGATTTATTATTACAAGGCAAGGGAAATATTTTGGAAGAAAATGTTTAACACATTTATATATTTAATCTGAAATTACAGTTCATAGTAGAAACAAGCATAAGCATCATGCTCTCTGTTTCTTATGTGCAAAAAGAAGTGAAAACCACATAAAGCTGGAAAGATGAGCTGTTTCTCCTAGAGAGTACATTTCTTTCCTCACAAAAGAGCTTTTCTCTTACTCTATGTGTGTTTGTGTATTTGTCCAATAAAATCACCTTGGAAATTCCCTGTTTCCTATTAAGGGAGAAGTAAGGAGAGGAGAGAGCACAAAACCAGTTTTGAAGAAATGTAAATTTTTTTCAGATTTCTATTTTCTGTGATCAGAGGAAGTTTGCAGGATTCTTCTTGGGAAGAGTTTGTGCTATGCATTTTGCATTGCTTTTTCTTCCAATTCAAAGGAATGAGAGGGCAAAGCTTCATACAAATAGGTTACACTTTGGTAAGCTTTCTCTAAATCAAATTCAAGAAGAAAAAAAAATCAAGAAGTGGGACCGAATTTGTGTTTGAGTATTTCTTTTGATTTGCTGCCCCTATCCTTAATCCTATACCTATTCTAAGCAGAAATAATGAAGACTAGACTAAAGGCACACGATGCACACTGGAAGAGAGAATCACAAGAAAAAAAAAAATAAATAACCACAATTAACTGTATTTCTGATTTGTCACAAACATAGAAACTATAGAGGGCAGAAAATTCCTTTTTATTTGTATTTTGAGCATATGAGCTATAGAGAAACTCTTCACCTTAAATCAGTGTGCAAAGGGAGAAGATGCTTGTCATATGCATAAGAGATTTTGTTTTCCTCTAGAAGATGCAATATTCACTACCAAATTTAATAAAGAAATAAATTGTCAACCTCAGAGACGATAAGGGAAAACTTATATGATGGCAAATTTTTGAAATTCTTATAAAGTTGAGTTTTAGCCATTCTACTGTTTTCTAATGTCAAGAATCATGCTAAGCACCAGATGCCTGAATTGGCTGCTAGCATTTTTGCACAAACTACTCTTTGAAAAAGACAGAAGGTTGACTGCAAATATCATGCATGCATCCTCATCCACTCCATTCAATGCAATCGCTTTGACACTGCTAAAAATACAGCTGATAACTGAAATTCATCACCCCCCATTCCATAATGAAAAAAAATCTTACCAGATACCACTGCTGATTCCACATAGGATCATTGAAAAAGTTTTCTGCTGAGTGTCTCAGGGTGGAGCGCTTAGTTCGCTTTTTTTCATACTGCTGTTCTGCCCATGACACCTACAATTGTTTGTATAAACATGACAGGTAAGCAAGCCTCAACAGGTTGAAGATTTTCTTAACCTAGAGGTAAAGGGCTTTTCTTGCACCGCAAAATTTTGATACGTAAAGGAAAAAGTGGTATGTTTGATACCAAGACAGTTATTTACACAGCAGCAGAGAGTACTTAAGGAAAGAGGACCTGGAGAAATCATAATACTATGATATCAATTCATATAAAATAATTTCAAGTTAACTCCTGTGAATGCCACACACTGCAGGCTTTTCTGTTGAGTGTTATCTAAGCCGTCGTGGTTACTCAAACAACCAGAACACTGTTTCTTTTCCCTCTCTGCGAATGTTGGGAGTTTACAGAGAAAGAAAGATTCACTCTGCCTTTAGTCTAGCAGTCATAATGACACTGTTACTCATAGTCCAGCTGGACCTTCAAGTCTCCTTCCCAACAGTGTTTTGAAGTGTGTTCAATTAGAAAGCTATGAATATTGGACTAACTTCATCACTTACATAATTCTATTTAAGGCAACTGGAAGCCAAAATGATCCCACGTGTTTTGCTACTGTGTCTATGCACTGAACTGCAGAGCATTTATGCATCAACAGTCATCTCTAAAGTTACTAGTTTGCATTCTGAACATGCTTCCTGTTTGCTCTCCTGAACTGATTACTAAAACTAGTTCAAATCAAATCCAGATTTTGACACCTTTCTTTAGACCGTGTACTGCATCTGTAGATAAGGATAAAATGTTACTCACTGCAGGACTGCTAGGCTGATACAGAGCAGCCTGGTGTTTTTCATCCCGATTTTCAGATAGGAAAAGCAAACTCAAGTTCAGTAGCTTGCCATGGTCCTGCAACAAGCCTCCAGTGGAGGATGCCTTTGTACCTAGCTTTTTGCTTTAAAGCCCTGAACAGGTTCCAGTACTTTGCTCTACTGTTATCCAATGGTTTTATGGTTCTTACATCTGTCACCATATGATACAGTAATGAATGTCTCAGAAATTATTTTAACAAAGAAATGCACTGATTTGATCAAAATACATTTTCCTAATGCGAGTCTAGTGGAAATTAGGTACAAGAACAAAAATCCTTAAAAATGGAAGCTATTCTACACAAGTAATTAGAAAGCTCTCAAATCATACTTTGTGACATACTTGGAAGTAGTACAAATGGACAGTCCTACTAGCCTGAGTTACCAACAGAAGATAAATATATCCACACAAGCATAAACATTTTAAACTGCTTTACTGATATCCAAAAGCATACATATACGTGCAGAGGCTGGAGCGGTTCTCTTTCTTTCCTGCTTACAGCAAAGCTTAGCCTCTTCATCCCCTAATGGTAATTAACTTTTGACACCTTCTGTGCTTGTTATTTCTGTGATGTGGTCAAGTGCTCTGTGGGAAATGAGCTGAGACCACCAAGCACATATGTCACCCAAATAAGCCAAATGTTTGTCACTCAGCAGCTGGATTGTGTTCAAACTACTCATCTATTACGAAAGGCCTCATGCCAAATCTTCTCCAGCCACTGATATAAGAAGTAGTGAAAATGATTTTGATTCAAGTCTCTTGCAAGAAAGTAGATTTGGGAGCCAGCGCAAATATTGAAAGTTAGGGAACCAGATAATTACATCCTTTCAAAACATTCACAGCCATTATGTATTTTACAGCAAACACTGGGACAGATACAGGAAGCAGATAAATACTTAGACTGGAGCCACATTTTGCCCCAGCCTTCACACTTAGAACTGGCTACATAATTCATGAAGGACCTATACAAACAAAAGCAGGATTGGCTTCTCCTCTTTCCCTTTTTTAAAGGGTTAATTTTAGGCTTTCAAAATAAGCTGTTACTGAACAAGTGCAGCTCTCGGGAGTAAAGGTCCATGTGTAACTACATAGCATTACATGATTGCTTTCTGTTTGTATACTTACATAATGACATAATTGCATCTCACTCATTCACATAGCTAATTTGTATGCTATATGGTAAATAAAAGAGAAATTGGAGAAAATTTAGCAAATCACCTGCAGCACTTTGAAGCCATGTTTTTAGGATCTAAGGAAATAAATTTGCCATAATGATTGGCAGTAAGCTACGTAACACAATCGCATCCATTTTGCTTATGACATTAGAATTCAGGGTAGTAAATACAGTTATGTTTTCCTGTTTCCCTGTATAATATATGCATTCCAGGTAATCAGTCCAAAAAGCGGAAGAAACTGTAACCAAAATTCTGTTCCTGAACAACTGTATTATGACTGTATTGAAAATCTGAACATAGGTTTGGGTATTAATTAGGCCGTTTGCATTAGATCTTTTTTATGTCCTTTATATATAATTGCCTACACTAGAACTCTGACTTTGAGCATCCCAGTTTAGAATGACTTCATCTAACACACTTAGCTGTTAAACCAGGTTTACAATTAGATGGGAATGTGCCGTTTTCAAACAGAATAGGCAAAACAAGGCATTTGCTGTATGTCCCCCTTCCTTTGTTCTTCTGTATAAGCATGGAATGGCATTTGCGATCCTAAACTTCAACTCAAATCATTTGTTCTCAAGTGTTCTGTCCTCAAATGACAAAAGGGTATTTTTCACAACTAGACAGCTCAAAGTTTGGGACAGCTAATATCTTGATTGTGGTTGCTGCAATAATGCTAATGTGAGTTCATTATTCTGAAGCTTACCAGAAACTGTGCTTAGGAGGAGCTGACAGCATTCTGCTCCCTTCTTTAAATTTGCCACCCGCCTTGCTTGCCCAGCACATTTACCAACAGGCTTGTGTACCTCTTAAACACAGTTTTCTTCACCGGTGAATCTACCTTAAAGCACTCAAGCCTTGACAGGCTGAACTCCTCTACACGGTGCTCATTCTCTGATTTCAATGGGATGCTAGAGTGCCAAAATACTACAAGCTTAAACCTTGCGATGGGTCTCTTTGGAGAACAGGTTTTAGCTTGCCACAGAAGTGAACACAGCAAAATCTCAGTCCTTTTCCTTTCCTTAGTTTTTCGCAAAACTCAGTCACTTCAAATCATACCTAATTTCCTTAGCTATTGCACAGACATGGCCTAATTAAGCTCCCTGTATCTACGGATTTTTACTCTGAGCCCCGTGGTTCCTCATTCATATTTTCATCACTACACACTGACATCCGAGATTCCAAACCTTGCAATGAGGCAAACCTTATATCTTAATTCGGAAAACACTTGCAAAAAACTATGGCAAATGAGGGTCAGATTCTGCCTCTTAATGAGAGAATAATGAAGTATTATTCAACACGAGTATGGATTGCTGAATATATTAGACTTGCAAAATGAGTAAAGCATGCCTGTGACCTCATTAGAAAGCCAGCAACTTGCAGAGAGCATTAAAAAAAGATACAGGACATAAAAAAAATACAGCTGTAACACTTACCCGCTCATCATCAGAAAGTCTTTTAGTGATATGAATGGCACTTCTTCGAGACCGCCTTGGATGGTTTTTATGTCTGAATAGGTAGTGATTTTTGAGTGATCCAATCTATAAAACAGAGTCAGACTTTAAATACTGAGAGGTATTCCCCTACCACACACAAATATCAACCATCACAACCTGTCAGAATTTATTCAATAGATGAAAGAGCAAGACACTAGCCTCTGGATATTTTAATCAGAATTAAAACATTTTTCAATAAGAAGTTCTCACCAAAACCTGACTGCTTTTAGAAGGAACTGGGGTGAAATGACCTCACTTGAGCTACTCTACTCTTCTCGTAGCCACCTGTACCTCTATACCTGACACTACCTATGCATTATATGTTACATATGTTTATGCACTTAAGTGCTGAAACAGCCCCATTTCGAAGGCCTCGAGCACGTCCTGAGCTAGCACCTGCGGAGCTGGGCACCTGCCGCAGGAGCTGGGCCCCGCCGAGTGCCGCTGGCACCAGACCCTCGCCACACGCGGGGAAGGCGCTATTACGCAAAGGCAGTTACTCATCCCTGACAACGCTGACGTCATGGCATCCCAAAAAAGGGAAAAATATATATGTATATATAAAATATAAAATATGAAATATAAAATATAAAATAAAAAATAAAAAAGCCCCGAGTGAGGTGCGCCCCGCAGCAGCCCCGCCAGGGCCGGTCCGCAGGGCGCCCCTGCGCGGCGGACGGCCCCGCGGGGTAGCCGGGAGCCCGCGCGCAACTTGGCGGCGGTGCCCGCGCCGCCCCTACCTGTCCCACGAGCTCGTACTCCAGCTCCTCGGCGATGGCCCTGGCGGCGTCGCGCCCCGCCGGCACCTCGGCCGCCCACTCGTTGAGGAACTGCCGCTCGGCGCAGCCGCCGCGGGCCGCGCAGCAGGCGCAGAGCAGCGCCAGCGCCACGCACGGGCCGGGCCAGCGGCGCCCCGGCATGGCCGCGGGGCAGCGCGGCGCGAGGGCGGCGGGCGGCGCGGAGCTGCGCGCGGGGCGCCCTCGTTGCTAGGCGAGCGGAGCGGCGCGGTGCGGCCCCGCGGCGGGCTCCGTGTGCGGCGCGGCTCGGCGCGGCGCGGCTGCCTGGGGCTGCGCGGCGCGCAGACCCTCCGGAGCCGGAATGGCAATGAGTGTTTACACGTCAAAACTACGCCAGCCATCCTGACGTCAAGTGTACCTGGCCCCCGAGCGGGCTGGTAATTCCCCAGGGGGCGGGCGGGAGGAGCGCGCTAAAATAAGCATGAGGCGCGCGCGCGCGGAGCGGCGGCGAGCGAGGCAGCGGCAGCGGCAGCGCCGCCCGCGCCCCGGAGCGGCTCCCGCAGCTCCCGCCCGCGCGGGGGTCCCCGCGCCCGGCAGGACGCCCCGCCGGCGCCGCGGTGCCACGCGGCATCACTTGGCGGCTGCCCCACATCGCGCGGCCGGGCAGCGCCGCGGCGGGACGGGGGGTGATGCTGCGGCCCCCCCCGCGAGGGGCCGCTGATCGCGGGAGCCGCCGCTGGGCGACCGTTGGGCGACCGTTAGGGGCCGGGCGGCGGCCCGGGGCGGCCTGAGGCGCGACGGGGGCGCTGCCCCCTCTGCCCGCGTTTTGTCCTCAAAACAAGGGAAGACCCGAGCGGGGATGGCGTGTGGCGGCCGGGGCCCGCTCGGGGCGCGGCGCTGCTCCACGATCGGGGTTTTGCGGGGTTTCCTGTGTCTTTTTATTTTCTTATCTCCTTTTTTAAAATTATTCATTTATTTTTAATGTGTACAATCTGTAAGAGTCATCCTGCATCACAGAATGCTTGAGGTTGGAAGGGACCTCTAGAGATCATCTAGTCCAACCCCCCTGCACACGCAGGGTCACCTAGAGCACGTGGCACAGGGCTGCGTCCAAGCGGGTTTGGAAGATCTCCAGAGAAGGAGACTCCACAACCTCTCTGGGCAGCCTGTTCCAGTGCTCTGTCACCCTCATGAGCTGAGAAATAGAAATGAGTAAAGATTTCCCATGTCATTAAAACAAAATCCTTTGTGACACGTTTTTCTCCTTCCCCCTCCCCCCATGTATTTATTAACTTTTAGATGTTGTTAGGAGGAGCTGTGCTCAAATCCGAGCATCATTACAAGAGGAGAGTGGGGAGAATAAAACATTTTTCAATTAAGCTAATAACCCGGGACCAACTGTGCAGTAATGCTTGATTAATGCACATGGTCCCCTGGTGCTTCCAACACACCGTAGGTATGCTTGCTGCATTAATCGGCATTGCTGCCCAGGCTGATTACATAACAAATAATTGTATTATTTTCCTGAAATACTTCTTTTTTGTATATATTCAGAGCTGTGCATTGTTGCCATTTCTCAAAAAAGCAGAATTTGTTAAACATTCATTTATTTCTACGGTTTCATTTTTCCATCTATGTCACCCCATCTCCTATGATTTTATTTTGCTTTCCTGCTGCACTTTCACTGCTTTTCATCTCCTCACATTTCAGAAAACTTCCCCAAACTTGTCCTAATACTCCATAAATGCTTTTGTTTCTAACTTCAGATCTGAACCCTGCCGCAGTCTCTGTTTACAGTTAACTACATTTAACTGCTTGATTCTTCCAACTTCGTTTTCTTATGTCAAAGAAGCTACTCAGTATAGCAGGATGTGTTAATACTGTATATTTTTCTCATATCGCCCATTTAATCCTAATACAGCTTTTATGATTTTGTGTTAAGGCTAAACTTTGATGTCCTTTGATGTCAGGACAGCCAGTAAATACGAGGCAAAGAAATACAAAAGATGCTTTCAAGTAGTGAGTTGCACTTTCTCATTCTGTTTTGCTTAGTGACAAATATGATTGTTCTATTGTTCATTGGCTTTAAAATATGAAGATAATGGAAAATATAAATAGGAAGCAATGAAAAGTGGAAGATATAGCTATTCTCAAAGGCCAACATTTTAGCATCTGAAATCCCAGCACTGAAAATCATTGTATCAGGATGGGTAAAATGCTCAGGAGTCCCACAAGGACTCCTGAGTTCCTGGGGGGATCGGTCTCTAATGATCACAGCTGAAGTACGGGCCATTACGCTTGCAGGAGACCAAAATAAAAGGAATTTCAGTGGATCAAGGGAGGAGGGAAATAATGGTGAGATAAACATGCTAGAAGTGTCAATAAAATATCAATACTATCAATATAGAATAACAATAAAATGATACTACGGCACCACGGTGTTCACCAATGCTCATTTTTCTGCAGCATGCTAATGATAGTACAGGGTTTCTCAAAGTCAAGGTAGAGACTAGCACTTGTGTCTTCTGTTCATTTTAGTTTGTTGTATTCTCTGCATGATTGTTTTTCAGTGTTGGCTGCCAAAAATATATTTTCTTCACTTTCTTGGACAGATGCCTTACAGACGCTCGTGTTCCATTTTTAGCACCGCGTTTCTGAGGCTTTCTTCCAATGTGTTTGTCTTTCAAGCAATTTCTGGGTCCACGCAGGTCTTTTTTACGTCAGTGTTACCAGCACTGTTCCACTCAGAACACAAAGGGCTTTTAACCTCTCATTTTGCATCATTGCGATTGCAATTCCCAAGTTTTACATCTTCTGTTAAACAACTGTGCAGAAATGAAGCCAAAGCCATACACATATATAAAGAAATTTTAAATTTATATACGCAAGTTTTAAGTCAATTAAGCGGTGCACAAGTGGAGTCTCAGGACCCTTTTCTAAATTATTAATTCATTCAAATATGCTTATTTATTGGGAGACCTTTTGTTTAGGCTTGTGTACCCAGAGCCGTGCTCTGTGCCAACCTGGTTATCCTACCGTTCCATTAATGAAGGATGCTCTCCAGCCCACTACATTCCCGTCTAATAATAGCACAGTGAAAGGGAACAGCTTGCTCAGCAGCATCAGGTGGAGTCACACATAATTGTTTCATGCTCCATAAACACTTTGGGTTTCTTGTTTATTGGGGAAAGATTTATTTAGCCCCTAGTGCCCCCAGTGGTATTGTGCTTTAGCCTAAGATCAGACACAAACATAAGAGCAATTATGAAAACATTATTTGTAATGTACAGCTTTAATTTAGTATGATATTCAGGATAGCCTTGCTTCTAAAGGAACTGAGCTGAGGTAAGGACCTTCATATCTAATTGCAGATAAATGTTTAATAAAGAAGCTCTTGGGTATTTTTTTTTCTTTCTTTCTTTTTTTTTTTTTCCTTCAGTGTGGAATAACTAAGAGGGAATCGTTAAATTTCCAAATGGAAGTATCTTTTTGTAGCCCAAGTGCAAAGACTCCACATAGGTAAGATGTGCATTAGTACAGTATATAATGCTCAGTGTGAAAAAGTCCTAAGTTACCAAAAATACTACTGAGAATTGTACTCATAAATTTTAGGATGGCCACAAATTAATCCTGTCAGTCCCGATTTTGGTCAAATATGGGTCTAAACCAGCAGTAATTCTCCTTTATTACAGAAGCATAAATGAACTCAAAATCAGTACCCATGGGACAAGAATCTTTTCTCAGGCCTCCTCAGTAACTATAAATATATGTCTCCATCTATAGATTGCTCATCTGCAGCATGGACTCACAGGAATATTTTGCAGAACGTTTTGTTAATGCTGGGTATCTTGCTCCAAAACACCCAGATGAAAGTGATATTGGGAATGTCCTTATGCACCCCAGGTGAAAGCATATTCCCACTGTAGCCAAAGGCAGTATTCCAACTCTCTCATTATGCTTAAGATTCAGCTGACTCTTTTTTCTTCCTCTTTGTCAAAAAGCATTTAAGGATTTCAAGCTGTAGCTGTATTTTTATGCCTGCGTTTCTGATCCTTCAAAAAGATGCCATTGCCGAAGGGATCCTAGTTGGGAAGTGCCAAGCATGCACACATATTCCCTTGCTCAATAGGTAGGGTAGAACATTGAAAGCTGAACGTTTATATTCAAGTCTCGACCCTATGCTTCTGAATCCAACTTGCTGCTGAATTGCTGTGCTGTCCGTCAGGATAGCCCTGTCTGTTTACCGCAGTATATCCTGGGAGGAAAGGGACACTTTGGGAAGCCCAGGAGTCAGAGCCAAAGAGAAGGAGCAGGGATGTGGAGCAGGAATGGGGGTCTGCTCCAGCTGCTCCCGCTTGGCTTTGTCGAGACACACTTGGCACAGCCCTGCAGCCCTGCCACGGCCGCTGGAA
Source organism: Tinamus guttatus (assembly GCF_059628265.1). NCBI lineage: Eukaryota > Metazoa > Chordata > Aves > Tinamiformes > Tinamidae > Tinamus > Tinamus guttatus. The sequence goes on from NW_028289347.1 coordinate 146,320, forward strand.
GACACGGACAGCAGGTATGCCTTGCTGTCCGTGTCTTCCTACCAGCTCTATGTTTTCTGGTTCCTAGCAACCCCTTCCAGCAAGTTTTCCCTGTGGAACGGCCCACTCAGCTTTGGGGCAGTTCAAGGCCAGGGCCAGCGCCGCTGACCTGGCTCGGCGGAGGCTGGCGGGGTGGCTCACGCAGGCGGCAGAGGTGACCCAGGAGTTTTCCATGTGCAGGATGGCTCGGAGCCGGGCAGCAGGAGCCCAGCAAATCCAGAGGCTTTGCCAGCTCACAAGGGCAGCCGTTTCCTGACACAGATATTGACTGTGAGGTAAGAAGCACAGGCATGAAACACTGAAGCTCACGGAGTGAGGAAGCTGTCAGTGAAATAAAAGCATCCCAGGAAGCTATAAAGAGATAAAATTGTATTCCTTCATCTTTGTGCACTTTATAAAAGAGGAGCAATTGTCTCTCTATTGAGATAATTAAGGAAAGAGTGAAGATAAATGGGAAAAGGTCATAATGAAAGCCAAAGGCAGGTAAAACAGCGTACTTTGATTTTCTATTTGCAGAAAACAAGCCCAAAATGTTTCAGGTGAACTCCATTGTTGTATCATATTATTCTGAAAGAACATTGCTGACATATTGCATAACTAAAATTATTTTTGTTTCAGTCACAACGCAAAACCCAGCAAGCAAATTCCTCTCTCATGCTACCTCATACGGTTGACCCATTTGGTTCTGTAGAATAAAACAAAACACTTTGGAGATTTCTTTCTGTATGAAAATTTAATTAGGTTAAAATCCCGATCATTCTTCTTGGATAAGCTATTAGTCTATCCATCTACCAACCCATAAAAGATGTGTTTGCATGGAAGAGACCCTGGATGTGTTACCGCTTCCCTGCGCTCCGCCACGGCGCTGACAGTGAAAGACGAGTGCGGAGCTCGGCGCTGCCGGGTCTCTGCAGTGACAGCGCCAAAGCAGCGGCTCGAGCGCCACAAGCCTTCGTCCCCAAGGAACAGCGCTGCTGGCGAAGACGGGGATGCTGCCTGGGGGAGGAGAGCAACGCACAAGGTCAACCCCGTCCCGGCTGAAGTGTTTGCACTGCTCTAACCGTTACGAGCTTCCACAGCCGGGGAGCCGCTTGCAGGCTGCTCTGAGTCTGCTGGCTGCGCCCTGAGCAGCTCTGGGACTGGCTGCACGCCAAAACCTTGGGCTTTGCCCCGACCGTCGGGAGCTGCTCTGCGCTGTCACCCCCTCCCCAGCAAAGCCCAGCAGTGACACTTCTCCCTTCTTTCATCCCTCACTCAGATGCACGAACGCAGAGGAGCAGCACTGTTTAAAAAGTAAAACAATATGAGCATTAGTATTTCTACCTGCATCTCACTACAAAATCTGTCATTAACTCTGCAAGATTAATAGGACATCTTACCCAACTACTAGTAGCCAAATGACTATTCAAGGTAAAGTTCAGGTTGCATAGTATAAAAAAATCAGTTGTATAAGTGCCAGTATCTTGCTGATTTTTACTGATTGTCTTTGAAAGAGCCAGTTTTAGAAGGTTAATAACACTTGCATGGGACTTTGCATCACAGGTAGCTTGAATTTCCTACGTCTGAGCACTAAATTTTAGAACAGCAGTAGCTGAAAACACAATTAGGTGCTAAAGTAGATGCAGTAGCTGGTGTAGTTTAATTACTTAAATATTAAAAGGGCACGCTGCTTAGCTTTAATTGGGCTCTGGTTGGAAGAGCACTCTCGAAACCCACTGTTTTTCAGGAATACTGTTCCTTTTTCTTTCTGCAGGAGCCAACACTAAAAAGTAATTGAAGGATAGTATAAAAGACGCCATATGTGTAGGCAATCACACAGAATATGGGAAACACCTGTTTTTACTTCAATTACAGCCTGCAAGCTCGTGGGGCATGTTTATTCTGGGGGCATTACATTTGCCTGTGTAATAGCGCGTGGCACATTTTCGGTTTTACTGCAGGCGAGCGCTGAGAACAGCTGATCATATCTCAATAAGTGAAAGGCAAACATGCCCTCCCAGCCATACGTGTGCTTAAACAGGGGCCTAATGACTCCACGCGTTCCCCACTGCATCCACTTGGCCAAGCAGGAAGCAGTTGGCCAACAACCCGCCGTTTGCAGCAGCCTGGCTCGCTTTGTTTGCTCTGAGCCTCAAACTAATTCAACCAAAATGCACGGGAAAATGCACGGGCAGAATGGCTCAAGACCCAGGAAGGCCTGATAAGCAGCAATACTGCTACTATTAGGAGGAGGCAGTCTCCCCAGATTAAGATTTTTCTTCTGGTCATAGAGGGAGGCAGGGTGGCAAGTTCCTTTCAGGCTTGCTAGTAATGCAGATGGCAGAAGTTATCAAAAAAAGGAAAAAGTTTTAATGAAATCTTTTATCAATTTCATTTGAAAATATAAATCCCACATTTTTAATTCTACATTTTGAGTAATACTTTTAGTAATGTTTTACTTACAAGAAAGGACCTAATTTTTGTCCTCATTTACAAGTTCTTCAATAAATCTCTTGTGAGGCGCAATAAATTCAAAAATTGTTGTACAAACATTTTAATAACAGTGTAAATACCTCAGCACTGATGAAAACACGGCTGAGAATTCAAAATGACTATTTTCCTCAAATACTTCATTTAAAAGAAGCATTTTTGTTGAATTCTTCTCAGAGGATTAAGCACATGGATTAATTAATAGAAAACAGCTCCCATACAGTGTTTTTCCTCTTCATGTTCTTCTTCAACTTTATCACTGTAGTGATAAAGAGAAAAGATAGCAAAGAGAGAACACAAATAGAAGAAGACCTAGGTAAACAGATCAAGGTGCATTCAGAGAAAAATGGAAGCTATATAAATTTTTTATCTGTTCCCTCTTTCCTTCCTGTTTTTTTTTTCAACAAGCTATGAGCTATTTCATACATGATTTGTATCTAAGTAACAAAATGTGACAACAAGAGATGATTTTGGATTAAAAATTCAGAGAAGCTTCTTTGTGAGAAAAGGGTGGTCTCCTGGAAAAAAAAAAAAAAAGAAATTATGAGAAACAAAATTATAAGCACTTCTTACCAACATCAGTAACTCACCAGTGCTGTACACATGGAGAAGTATCTCGTATTCTGGAAAAAATGCATATTCCTATGGCAAGTGAGGATGGCTGTTAGCAGAGGATGCCAGAGGGTGGGAGCAGCCTCCTGTCACCCACCAAGTCCCTTTTAACTGCAGCCCCTGGGCACCGACCCCTGCCCAGCCGTGGCAGTGCAGGGTGTCCCACCCCACCAGCCTGCAGGACCCTGTTTGCTTTTCATGGTACCAGCTCCTGGTTTTCAGGCTGTATTTCAGTGCCTAAGGTCACCTTCTCACCTGTGGACACACCTTTCAGCTCTCTGTCGAACTTACTTATTAAGCTCATCTGTTCCAACAAGGGAAAATATCTCCATGGCCGCCTTTGTTCCAGTTTAAAGTACTTCAGTTTGGATTAAGTCAACAAGGGGGAGAAAATCAAATGCAGCCATTTTAAAACTGAAATAATGTCTGCATTTTGGGTTGTTCAGTACCACTAATGCAGCATCAGAGTGTGGTGTGGCAAAGCTTTACTCTTTCTCAGTGCTGTATTTTAGATACCAACTGCATCATCCCGCCTGCATTACCGAGTGACACTTAGCAAGGCATATTTTGCATTTGGGTGCTTTCAAAGGCTACCTCTCTAGTTTTATCTAAAAAGTCAAGTGTTGATTTATATCAAATGATTAAAATGCAACTTGAAAGGTACATGTGTTTGAGCAACTCCATCACCACTATTAGAAAACAGTTTTTAAACAATTTTGACTTGAGGTTCAGCTATGATGAAGCAATGTCATTTCAAAGGAAATCACTTGCCTACCAAAACTGCTATTTAAACACAGAGCCAACTCTTCTGCACCTAAAAGCTAATAGGAAGCATTTTTTACTGCTGCCACTTTAAACAAAAGGATGCCCCCACCACATACAAGGTACAGGATAATTGAGCTGAAGGAGAACTAGACCCTAGCACTGGGACTATTTTAATATTAAATACCACTGGGTGATAGCAAAATATCTGAATAACTATTCCCTTTATAATTTATGAAAGAACCTGCTTCAAATGTCACTGCATGATTTAATCCCATCCTGTGTTTGGGGGAAACTGCTAAAGAAGGAGAAGGATACATTTCTTACAAGCAATCTTCCCTAAATCATCTTTCTCTTGCCAAGTAATCACAGAGATTTCTTTCTCCTGCATGCATAACACTCGGCGTGATTTCCCTAGCTCCTCAGTGCCGAGCCCAGGGGAAAGCAGTCTGCCCTTCCCTTTTCTGAAAACAAAAAGGAGCTGGGCTGAGCCCGATGCTGCGGGGTTACACTATCTGCGGAACACACTCAATCGAGTATCATTAGAATGGAAACATGAACAGTTAACAAATTCAAAGCAAATTCCTTTGAAACTTCAAGCCTATGGTTTTGAATGAATGTTTCAGTAGTTCTGCAACACCTACCCCTTCGGGTGTTAATTATAGTCAGAATAACCTCCTCCAAAAGATAACATTGTGGCACATTTGCATGGAAGGGCACAGATGATAGAAATCCATGTTTTATCTTGAAAATCTAAGTAACATTTAATAAACCCTCTGCTGAGAAAGGGGCCATTACAGACAGTGTGTGTCTGAGCTGCTCTCCATCTCCCATCTTCTTTGTGCTCTGTTGTTTGCGGTGCATTTGAACAGTCAATATAAACTTTAATTACTGAAATTAAAAGACAAAGCCTTATTCAAACACACGAAGATGCTTCCACTTACTGTCCCACCGATCAAATACTTTAGCTTTGTGTTTTATTGCTTGAATCTTCCAATTTAATAACACTTCTGTCTGAGATTAATATCTGCAATATCTCTATATCAGTTTATCGCAAATAATTTTGCTGGTTTTTTTCTTTGCCAAAAGCAAGAAGATATTTGCACATTTTTTTTCTGTATTTTTATATAACCAGCACAAAATCCTGTTGCTAAGCAGAAGGAAAAATCAATATAGATGGCAAGCCATACCGACTCATCTTAGAATTGCTGTAGACTTTGCACTTTCTTGTAACCTCTTTTCTTTTAAAGGTTTCCTTCTGCATAAATGTGGCATGACTTTGCGAAGTTACAGTATTTGCATTTCACCTTCTTTGCCAGAATATATCACATAAAAAGTCATGCTCTTTGGCTGAGAGGCACCATTTTGAAGAAACTACTAAGGAAGCCTTTGCTACTAAATAATCACTTCTAAAAGCAGTAAGTGAAATGGGCTAAATTTTAATTAGAGATTCCTTCCCCTAATCTAATAATCTCTTATTTTTCCGGGCAAACCATTATACTGAATCTTTCACTGGCAGCTAGAAATTTTGTATAGTTATAAAAATAATTCACATTTCCTGTTGCAAGAACAGCTTGAAAGTTTACCGTCTGCAGAAAGGAAAAGAAGAATTATTTCCCGTGCATTTTATGCAGCGAGAAGGATTTGGTGGTGGCATTTGCTGGTGCGGGGCTGTAGGGCCCTGGATGCCATTGAGAGCTGCCGTCCCACGCTTGGCGGCGGTGCTCCCAAATGCGCAGTGTCACCAGGACAGCGGCTAGGGGCTTGATGGAGCTGGCGCTGCGAGGAGCGGGCACATTTGGCGGGGGACAGCCAGGCACATGCAGCCTGTCTGCAGAAACCATGCTGAGAAACAGCAGCCCAAGGGCCTTCCCTCGAGGCACGCTCAGCCGCTCGCCCGCCCCAAACGCCTGGCCAAAAGCCACAGCATCCGGGCCCCCGAGCCCCATCTCTGCAAAAAACAGCAGCTTCACCTCTTTATACTGGAAATTCCTCTTGGTGCTCATGAAAAAGAAAAATAGAAGATAAAAATATTCCTTTTTACTCAGCATCCTTGCTACTCAGGACAGAAATAAGTGTCTCGTGATTGGGCAGATATAGCACAGCTTTTGATGGATTAAAAGGATGATTAATTCATATGCTTTATAACCAAGAGTTATTTTGGAGAGAGCATGAGCAATAGATGCCTGGAAATTCCCAATTAGATTCAAGAGCTTGTTGGAGTGAGTAACGCACACCCACTGGAGCAGCTGCTTGTTTGCACTGTCGCAGTGCGTGGATCACCTACCCAGCTGGCTTCAGAGACAGCGGCGGGTGGTAAGAGATGCCGCTGGGTTCAACGTGACCATGTAATTCTTTTTGTTATGACACTTCCTGGAAAAAGAAAGAAGCACCAAAAAGAAGATGAGAGAAGGAAAACAGTTCTGGAATCAGCTCCCTGAGTGGGGGCTTTGGGCATCTTTCTCTGAGCTACAAACAGAAAGAAGGAAAGCCCCTTAATTTCCCAACAGAGTCAGAGATGTCCAAGGAAGCGCAGACTCTTCAGCAGCCTGACCTCTTCCTTACGAGCTCCAGGGGGCTCTCTGGGCTCTGCCTGAGCAGCTTGGTGACCGTCTCTGTGGCGCCACGGCCTTGCTGCCCCCCGGGGCACCTGCTGCTCCTTCCAAATCGGGACACTCACGTGGCTGCCCCTCAGCCTCTCTGCGCAGCCACGGGCTCGGTGCACTGCTTAGCAAAACAGCTGCACTGGAGCAGAGTCTCTCTGGTAGGGCTTTCTCTAGCAGCAACATTCATGACCCACAGAATGCTCCTTCCATAATCCCAGAGAGCAGATGTGACAGGATACGTACCTGCTCATCCACCTCGCTTTTCCTGCAACTCGCAGGGACTTGTCCTTACCCCAAGAGTTGGGAGCAGAGGTGATCTCATTAAGTCAGTGTAGCTGCAGTTTGCTGTGCAGGGAATAGCTGCAGTATTTCTATCACTAAATTAACTGTGAAGTATGCATTTTGGTGCCGTGCAAAGGGAAACATGGTTGTTATCAGAAATGTTGCTGAGATTCCTGCCTGCCTCTGATGCTTTTGGCAGAAAGAGACAGGATTTGTACAATGTACAGAAAATCTTTACAACCAACAGTCTCTTTATCACAGTCTTTAGTGCAAGTTCCACCAGCTTTATTGCATTTGGCCCACACTTCTCTAGTGACTGAAGTAATCAGCAAGAGGGACCTTACAAGTCTTGCTGCTGCAATTTAAGACATGGTGGCCCCACTCCTGAGATGGAGGTTATCTTCCCTCGAGCAGAGCTGGCAGAGGGGAAGGTGTAAATTCAGACGTTTCAGATTAAACTGCTGCGGGAAGTGCGTTTGAACTAAATGCCAGAGTTTGTATTGATGTGGACAGGGAATGTTCATATGTTCCCCTCATTGACTCTGATAGCTGGTGTCACTAAAACATCTTCCCAGTGTCACAATAAGTGGACACCTACACCACAGAAACTAGCTGGCTGGGTCACATACATAAGCTATAAACAATGAGATTAATTTATTGAATATAAATTCAGTTTTGATTATTATGGCTGTGCATGTCCAACTGTCATTTCTATGATTCCTTTAAAATCTTCCTTAGGGTTTTATAAAGTCAAGAGTTAAAATATTCTATATATGCTGCGTCCCATCTCTGTCTTTGATCAAGACATATAGGCACCATTTCAGGCAAAAAGCGAAACTGGATTTAATTTTCTCCTTCAGATGTCTTTGTGTCTTAAACAAAGGAAAATGCTAATCAAAACCAAGAAATCTCATGTCTATGTCACTCCCATATGAGCTCTACCCAGTTTTCACTGGAAGCCCCTGGCACAGCCCCAGGCAATGGGTCTGGGTATAGGGCAGAGGGTGTCAGAGGCAGGAGCCCTCTATCCCATCCTCTGGAGAGATCCAGGCAGCTCGAGGCAGCAGGCGTCACATCAGCAGGGTCCCTGTTGCCTCAGCATGACACCCGAGCTTCTCCTCTCCCGGCTCTGCTGCTGAGGGTACCACAGGGTTATTCACTGCACCTAGAAAACATGGATTGTCTGGCTGTCTGAACAGAACAGTGCGCGGTTGGGGGTCTCCTGCAGCCGTTCCCGAGGCAGCTGCACAATCGTGAGCTTCACGCCACGGTCCTCTAACAGAAAGGGGTGTTTCATCCTGCTCTTGCCTTGGTTATTTGCTTATTTCTTCTTTTTCTCTTTCCTTTGAGCTGAAATGAATAAGAGTCAAAAACACATCCTGGCTCTTTGCCTACAAGACCTTTCTTAGAGATACACTGCTATATTTGTAAGGGCTGAAATACAGAAATAGGAAAGGAGAAATAAATTGCATGTGAAGAAGCAGGGCCCCTTAAGGCAAGTTTTTCATGTCAAAATGCTTGTTGGCTGCTTGTTTAGAGACTCTCCATTTAAGCAAAGCATGACAGGCAGTGGTCCAAGTTCTTTTAGCTGGAGCTTTAGGGGGATCATGGAAAATGCTATGGCTGCTGCCGCACTGTGTAGCTAAGATGCTCTCATGATGCTCTCTCGTTTGAATTTATTTTTAGAGATGGAAACCTCTGTCTGACTGTGATTGTCGGCTTTGCCGCACCAGGAAGACTGTCAGAAGGAATCAGCTCTGTGCTCCCTATCCTGTGACCTTAACAGGGAACATCGAGAGCTCTGAGCTCTGTTAGACATTTGCAGCAAAGTTTTCTTCTCCAGATTGGCTTGGATTTTATTCTTTTTTTAAACAGTGATGCTGCTCATAAAATTTCAGAAAAATATGACAATTAGTGCTGCTTGTGAGTAACTTTTAGGGAAATGTCAGCTACTCTGCATTCAGCAAATGCTGAAGCAGTATTCTTCAAATGCTTCACATTTCATATCCAGTTTCTCATGGGTGAACGGATCATACCCAGGCTGTATTATGACTGAAGTTGCTTTAGAAAGCATAGATATTCACTACCTGTATCTTCTGTGAGGTAAGGAAGACAAAAACGACCACTGAAGGGAGAAAGGTTGCTGAAGTGAGATTTCTAATAAGCCATAATTCCCTTTCTTTGAGAGTTTCTATATTCCATCTGCCAGGCCTGTTTCCAATTGCCTTGACTCGCATAGGGTATCAGAGTTGTCCTAAAATGTCAGCATTAGCAGTCTTCCCACAAGACAGAAGATGAAGTATGACTCCATCTGGGGCATCTTACAGATGTCTGTGTTAGCAGAGGACATCTTGTGTGAGTGGAAGACATCTTCTATCACTGTTTTTGGGAAGGAGCCCAAATCCTGGTAACAGAAGCCCTGATCTCTGCTGTCATCTGTCACTTGTCCTCCTACCTCATTTGACGGGGATATTCCTAGCTGTGAGCACATCAGTGGTGAGTGTCTTTGAAGCCCTGAAGCCTCTGCACTGGTTGACCACTCTTTAAGAAGGGAGAGGCGCCGGTGAAGGAAGGAAGCCGGTGACAGAGCTATCAGCATCACCTCGGGGCAGCTCGCATCAGGCTGTGGCCAGCTTCTCTACAACACTGGGGTCCAGTGGGACTAGCTCGCCTGGGAGGATGCTTGGCTAAAAGGGCATTAATCAGATCCCACAGCAATTCACTCTGTGGATCAACCACAGAAAGGGATTTGTTTTATGTTCTGCTTTTAAATATTGTCTTGTCATTCTTAGATGTCACAGTAAGCTTGTTTTCTCTCTTGAATCTTTGAGTATACAAAAGTAGTCAAGCATTTTGTTCCCAACATGAAAGTAATAGAAAAATGACATCTGTTTATTGGTAACTTAGAGTCCAGATTAATAATATTCATTTATTCTGACAGTGAAATCCTGTTCCATTGAAATTAATCAAAAGCTTTAAGAAGGAGGAGATTTCTCTCTGTATGCTCAGATTTCTGTCTAATTTATACAGCTATTCTGTTTGAAGCAGGCTACCTTTCTCTCCCTACGTTCGCCTCGAGACAGGAACCCCCTTGTTCTTATGAAGATGTATTTCTCTTCATCTCTGTAGTGTCTCTCATCCTAATTGCAGTTATCTTGTTTCAAATGTCTCATTGTCTTCCCAATTAAAAATCAGCCGCAGGGTTTGATTCCCCATCCTCCTTGCTCCCTGACAGACTTGCAATCACGGCTTGGAATTTGTTTCCCTTCTCTTGAGCCGGCAGCCTGGTTCGGAGGCTCTGATTAGCATGGAAGATATCCTTTGTGCAAGGTTCCTATCAGCCCGGAGCGACACAGCTCACAGGCGCCCACGTGTTAGCCGTGCAGCTGACAGGCAGTGCCATAGAGCTCCTGAGTGTTACATTTCCCTTTGGCTTTCTCATTAAAAAATAAAGAGAGGGGAAAAAAAAAAGGAAGCTTTCTGCATACTAAACACTCCTGCATCTCTGGATGCAAAGGAATGGGGAAGCAGAACTGCAGCCAGACACAGCTTTGAAAAAGCCCTTCTGGAGTCAGAGGGCGATTTCACCTTCGACATTCATAGGGTGAAGCATTCTCCTATTGCTTTGACTCAGCCCTGTCCTAGTAGGAAGAGCAAGAGACATCCCTGAGCACAGGCAGTTCCCTTGGGAGGGAGCCTGGGTCAAAGCAGGGTATACAGTGCAGTGAAGTAACTCCAAGGGGAATGAGCCCAAAATGAAATTAGAAAGAGAGCAAGATGAAATAAAGGTCAAGACTCTTATTAAAAGTGTATTGGCTCAACTCTCATAGTCTTTTCACCTCTAAATCTCCACTCATGTTGTAGATTTGCTTTTACAGTAGTGCAAATGAAAGGAGTGCTGGGCAATTTTTCCCTTAATGGGAGTGCTGCTGATAATGGTTAACAGAATTTGATAAAATTGTTAGAGATTTGGAGCTGTCTTTCAGTAGCTGAAGATAGGTTGAATTTTCTAGCTCCACGGGCTAGTGGGGCAGGACATATAGAGCACATTTCTTTAAGCCTCTAGGCAAGAAATTACACATCCATTTCAGTCCAGAGCTGTCTTTCCTCTCCCTCCCACCATTCCCTTTGGAGTCTGACTAGCCAGGCCAGCTGTCTCACTGCAGTCTGGCTAGATGATTTTTTTTTATTAAAACAGAGCCATTTACTTGAATTGTGCACGAAAGTGCAGGATTTGCATATAACCCCAACTGCCAAGCAAAAATATTCCAGATCAGCCGTTTTCATTGACGAGAGCATGATGCTTAGTATTCAGGATACAACATCTGAATACATTGAGTAAATTATATGTGGCAAACTATGCATGCATTGCCTGACTGTAAGATTTACTCACACAAACAGCCATAAAAACTACATAATAAGAAATCTTCAGCGTTGTATCAGAATATAGATATCTTAGCTGTAATGGGTTGTGGAGTGAGTGTGAAAACAGGGCTTATATTCCAGAAGGGGAAGATAGCACATGCCATTAAGATGCCAGATCAGGCTCAGAAATGTGGACTCCATTACTAGCTCTGACATGTCCTACCTTCATGATCCAGGCAACCCAAATCCATTTGCATTTCAGAAATATCACTATTTCCTTTCTCCTTATTCCTGCTTAAATGTGTCTCAGCTGATTAGCTTCAGCCTGCCTGGCAGAGGTTGCAAGGAGGCTGTGGAGCCGCATGGCCGCAACCACAGTGTGTGAAATGCAAGTGTATATTTACCATTTCACCTAGTACAAGTAAATGTGTGCCTGGCTGATGCTTTACATATGCTCGGTCAGTGTCTTCAGGTTCACACTAATGCATATAAAAAGCTCCAGACAATAGCTACTAAAGGTAGGTAGAAAGACCCAGCAAAATCCTGCTTGAGAGGCTCAATTAAATTCATGGTTAAAGTTCACAGTCTGTTTTTAAGTGTTCTGTGAGTTCACAGTCATGCTGAGATGCTACAGAATGCCTGAGGATTTGCTATGTCTAGCAAATGTCCTATCCAAGTGACCCGAAATAAAGTTCCTGGCTAGTTTTAGAATGGCAAAAACTTTTCAAATTGAAATCAAACTAAATGCAGCATTGGTCCTCTTTTCCCTGGGGTTCATCGTAGCAATGAATCGAACGAGGACTAAAATACTGCTGGAAAGAGGTCAGTGGCATCTACGCACACGTCGCCTAGCTGGACGAGCGGTAAGCGCTTGCAGTCACAGGGGTCAGAAGGAAAGTGTTGGGCTGCAAGTCCCTTTGTGAGGAGGGGGGAAGTGCAGAGGACGTGCTGTTTCACTGGTATGACAGATGTGAGGACAAAGTTAAGGAAGACATGAGATGGGGATAAATACCCTTGGAGGAGGTCTGTATCAGAGAAATGGTTAAGAAGTGAGTATCTTAGTTTTGTCTCAGGCAGGTGAAGCTATGGAACATTTATGCTATGCCCTGTTCCCAGATAATGGGACAAGCAGCAGAATTTCATTTCTGTATATAGGTTCTACAATCGCAGTATTGCACATTTTTTTTGCATTTATTCAAGCATAGTTTTGGTGAATTTGCTACCCTGTAGGAAAGCAAAGACTAAAACTCAGACCATTAATCCTCGATACTGAGTAGATGCAGCTTGTTAGTTTGCATTTCACCATGTAATTATTGCTACTGTCAACAAGCCCCAGAAATATCGAGCTGAGATTCTGCACATCCAATTTACAAAATCGGACAGGAGACGTGTAGAGCTGACAGACATCACAGGCCAGCAAGCCTGGGAGCCATGCTCTCTGCTTCACAGGCGTGAAAATTCATCCTGGGAGATTTTTATCAGAAATCCTCTGTATACTTGTGTCAAAGAGGGGGAAGACAGGCTTTCAGCATCCATGAAGATTGGCGGTGTATTTGGGTGTTTGTTTGAATTTAAAGATAATATTTTCAAATATTTCATAAGTAATTTAGACCCTAAGAAAATTCCAGACGATCCCTTTGTGATCCCCTACCACAAATTCCCTCAATAGGTGCCAAAATCTAGCATCTGGTTTTGGCAATCTTGACTTTTATCTATAGAATCGTTTGATCTTAAATCCATGAAATCTCTCTTGGACTTCTTGTTAAGTATACAACATTTAAACCTGACATGCTAACTACCCTCCCCTCATTTCATCTTCTTAATTGCTATATTTAAAGTAATAACTTGATTTAGAGCTAATAAATTGCTTTGTGCAGATAACCGTATGTTGAAAGACACTGAAAGTTTTATGCAAGAGGATAAACCTCTCACCAAACAGGCACATCCTAGCTAATTTGTACTGTCTGCATATGGAATTAGTAAGAAATTCATTCCAGTCATTTGGAACCGAGAATCACCTGGATAACAGCTTAACAGGCCTTATGCCATTAACTGGTCACCAACAAAATCTGCTTTTAGCCACAAATGTCTTTGCTAATCTACCAAAGTGCTCTGTGGGAGATCAGCAAAAGCTTTTGGAAAAAAATTGCTGCTCGTATGTCAATAATTATAAGGAGGGACTTCCTCTGATATAGGTGGCTAAGCAATATAGACACCCAAACTGAAGTGTGAATGGTGTAATAATCCTCGGTGAGCATAAGAGTGAGAAGGCAGCTGAACTGTGTTCTGCTTTGTCACAGACTTGCAGGTCATTTGGGAAAGAGCAAGTTTCTGCTGCAGAAGTGTGGAGGACTGCAGAGAAGCAAGCAGAGACAGGACCGTCCCTCATTCCACGAACCGCTCGGATCACAAATGGCCTAACCCCACCTTGTGGTAGTTATGGTTTAGGTTGCTTGCTTCCTTTCTTGGACTGCGAATGTTTCCTGAGGTTTAAACCACCACAGGAAACCCCATATAGAAGGAAACTCCATATAGAAGGAAACACTAAGAGGGAAAACTGAGGAATGTTCCTAACTATTCAAGCAAACCCTGGAGAAGGCCAAAAGGTCGGCAAAGGGAGGGCAACGAATTGAGTCATGAGCAGCTTGAAAGTTAGATCTACTCTCACTGGAAAAACTAGAGAAAGCAGTAATGTGAAATCACTTGTATTTTAGGTAGATTATTGTGAAGTGGGTAGAAATACTGTTTGATTTTGTTGTACTTTCAGTCCAACCACACCTGAGGGGAAAAATTACTGTCTTATCATTTATTCAGAGCATCTTCGTTTTTTCAAAAGCTGTACTGGAAACATCCTTTCAAAAAACACAGCCTCACTAATAGCCACAATTAACCAGCTTCCATGTATGCTCCATTTAATAGTAAGTCTGCTGCTAAAGAGCACATACACAATGCTACACTTAGTTAGTAAGAAACGTAATTAAAAGTGGATGAAAATGATCTCTTTTCAAGAGATCCCTCTGTTTCCACTGCTTTGTGAGATGAAAACATCAAAGAAACAAATATTCTATTGAATGACTCACTGACAATCTATTAGCATATTTGTGTATCTCTCTGTCAGCCCTTCATGTACCAACATTTTTACAAAAGCTGCATACTGCAGATTGAGGTATGATTTCTAGTTAGCTTGCTGGTCACCATCGTGATATAATCTCCTTCCAAAGAAATTTAATTAGCACAGTGAAAGAACTGACCTTTCTCAAAAAAAAAAAAAAAATCCACTATGCTAAAAATACCCCACTGAATATGTCAATAACATCCTTGATGCATGCAGCGCTCTGATGCCCTATTGTAAGGAAAGAAGCATTTCATAGCGAATGAGAAAAAGACGCTTTTTAGTGTGTTTTAAAATGGACAATGTTATTCAAATGCAACATTATTCGGAATGTGCTAGGTGAGGAGAAAGACCTTAGATAATAATGCATTGTGATCCTCATGGCGTATTTTTTAGTAATAGATATCAGGACACTGCACAAAGGAACCATGAATTTCTACCCATCACACATGGATACAGCACAGAAAATTGAATTAATGGGCCCAAGTCCATCCCACAGACTGTCCATGTTGTGGATTCTGTCCGCTGAGATCTGCCTGAGAAATTTGCTCCTTCATCATCATCATTTATTAACTCAATCAATTCCTGCATGCAGTGTGGAAGCTTCAGCTCATGTTTTGCCCCAGGGCTCTTTCCAGAGGCTCCTTGTTGTTGGATGATGCTGTGGACCGAGGGCTACCCACCCTAGCAGTGCCATAGGGACGGCTGCCCGCTGCGGGTCTGCCTTCCCAGTGCATGTCTAATATGAGCAAGAACCTAGCTTGAAGCAGCACTTGAAAGTAGACAGGATCAAGCCTCATCGGTAGGTGCACAGTATGTGTCTTGCTCAGTGAAGATGCTCCTTGCCATTTCTCAAATCATTTTAAAAGTAGAAGGCAAGCAATTATTTAAAGGCAACTTACAGTTCAGGCACAAGCTACACAGGTGATTCTTTGGTAAACAAGTGCTGTCTCATGGTCAGTGATATTTTCTCATTAGATTGCCTTGTCTTCTAAGCTGACAAAGTTGGTGAAATATTATGTATGTCCAGATGCAGGACAAAACTGCTATTCTCTTCAATTACCTCTTTCTACTGCTTCTTTGTGGAAGATAGTAGCACCTAGAGGATCTGGCTGGGCCAGGGCCCTTTTCTGCTATCAAAGAAGGTAGCAGGAAATAATTCTGGGCTTAAAAAGCTGCAGTCTTCATCTCTTCAACACTAACCCCCTTTCTAGGGAAGGCACACTTAAGAGCAGGGTAAATGCATTTTAGGGGGATATAAGGGTCCCAGGGCAAATGAGAATCTGGCTCATAGTGCTGGGCATATAAACCACCTACACAGGCTCGTTTGTACAACCATACAGAGCTCCCCCCAAACCAGTGGCACTCGCTGAGTCCAGCTTACACGTCTAGAGGTTTTTGTTTCCGGTGCCTTTGCATCACTAGCCACACTGACTTTAACCATCACTTCTGCTCAGCTCGTGGGAGCAGCCTGCGTATGCCCAGGCAGATAAAACGAGAGCTCAGGGCGCACAGTGCTGTGAACTTTCACTGCGGAAAATGGAGAAGGTGTTACCTGGCCTTGCGCCACCAGGAACAAATTAGCACAGAGACGTTCGGCACTCAAAAGCCCTGGCCTCTGTTTACACAGGCTGGAGGAAGGAGTGTGCTTCCTGATCCACTTCTGCACCCTGCCCGGTCCTCCTGCCCTGCCTAGGAGACGTCATGCATCCAGCTTCTTGTAGGAGGACCTGTGTGCCAAATGTTGTTCACCGAATAACAGCAAAAGATGACTTAGGTACCACCATAAACACTGTGTGTGTGTGTGAAAGTAAACACCCCAGAAGGAAAGAAAAATATCTTAGAAAATACCCTTTTTCACATGGTTTGTGTAAAAAGGGGGATTATGAGAGGGGGAAGAAAAAGAATAATGAAAAATATTTTTCCTATTTGTATTGCGGTTTGTTTGAACAGGCCCTTATAATAAAAGCAGACATTGCTATTTTTAACATACAACTTAGCAAGCAAAAGAGACAGGATGGAGTATACTTTATGTGTAAAAAGAGCCCAGCTTTTCTCCTTTGTCTTATTTTCAAGTTCTCTTAAATATCACAATTCCTCCTGCTTAAAAAGCAAGTTGAGCTCAAGCACAGATTTGAGGCTATCACAGCTGAAATATACAACATACAACTTCCCTCATGCAGTTCTTGATTCTGCTGTATAATGTCTGTGTGACTGTTTGAGTCTGGCACAAGGACTCCCGGTGCCTCTAATTGCCAAGTGCAATATGAGCTACAGATTGAATAAAATCTGTAAATTCTATAAGCACTCATTCACTGTAGCAATAAGGGCCAGAAGAGTATTTAGATGGACTACGCACATTGGAAAGATGGCAAAATGCCAAATATGAACAGACCAAATGGCTGGAAAACAAAGTGGACCCAAGCTTTCAAGGGGAAATATAACTTTTAGTAAAAGTAGAAGAAAATATTAAATGTCAAAAGTCTGTGTCATGCCCATGTAAGTTATAGGAGTGACTCATACCAACTTCACCTTGGCATCATAAAACCAGCACTGAACACAAGAGTCTTCTCTTCTGCCTGCAGCTATTTATAAGGTCTTTTCTTTTTCCCTTTTAGCATCAAATAGGGAATACAAACAACAGTATCCTGATTTTATATCATACTTTCTTGCTTAGGCTGTGTAGAGCTCTGAAAATGTGAATGTGCACAAGGGAGAGGAAAACAGCAGTCTCTACTGAGAGCCAATGTCTTGAAAAATGTCTTGAGAAAACACAAGGCCATAGACAGGTTTGAGGGACAGGGAGGGCATCTTCTTGCCTTCTGGGCCATTTGCTGGTTTGGAAACAGCCCACTTGGAAGCATAATCATCTATGAAAATCTGACTCACTTGTTGGCCTTTGCCCATTACTTGAAAGCACCGAGTAAGAATTCTGTAAATTGGATTCAAAGTTTTTGACTACCTGATCCTATAGCACAGCCCTCTATCCAGCAGAGTATGTTCAGATCTGATCCTCAGAGTTGCCACCATGTTAGCTGAAAAGAGCTCAGGCAGTTGTTTTTTCCTGCTGCTTCTCAGGTTCCTCTCTCCCTATGTTACCAAAAAAAAAAAAAAAAAAAAAAGGAAAAAGAAAATATTTCTATCTATCTAATGTGCATTAAAAATGGACAAAATTCTTTTGATTTTTTGACAGGGGCTGTTTCATTACAGTTACACAGTAGTAGATAACAAATGTTGTCTACTACTAGTAGATATTTAGTAGACAACAAAGGTGAAATTATAGTATTGAACCAAAGTAAAGTCAATATAAAACAAATGCAGGATTAACTTGTATTACATGCCTCTTTCTGGACTATGTGAGTTCAGATAGCCGAAAAATCCAGTGTTCAACCAATCTAAGTGTCAATGACAGGATCATGACTATAAGTGGTAAGTATAAACCATAGGATTACATTTCTAGGCATGTTTGGGAAGGGCTCGTGAAGCTTTTAAGGCTCAACATGCCCCCATGTTTCCTTGTTGGCTGATACCTCTCTAGTGGCACAGCGAGGCCATAAAAGATCACCTGAAGAGCTTGTAAGTGTAAAATAACAGGTTCCTTCCCACAGCACTCGAGGATTTTTCAGTTGGAAGGCGCCATGGAAGCACCAAACTGCCACAGGGCTAAAAGGGAGGTGTTTATGCCAAAGGGAGCACGAGCAGCGCCCTGCGGCTCGTCCCCGCGCCGAGGGCTACCTCGCGCAGAGCAAGGCCATTGGAGTCGGCGCTGGCAGCGCAGTGCCCAGATCATTTTGTTAGGGGCACTCCTGCAGGAATGGCAGAGCAGCCCTTTAGCCACTGGAAAGAGCAGACTCATTGCAAACGAGCATGTTATTAAAACACAGCACGCGGGGAGACCTTTTGAAGTGGTTCAGAATTACCAAAACAAAATTGCCAATTGCATCTGTTTGATAGAGGCACAGAATTGGGGCAGATTTTATATGTGAAACTGCAGAGACCTGGTTTGTGCACAATTACACAGACTGATGACATTTTTCATTTAAAATGTAAACGGAAAGCAATTCTGAATTTTCACTTCAGCATTTTCCTCATAGATTGATAGCATCCTGCAGTCCTGAGGAATCAGAGAAAGCAATTTGGAACAATACTGTCACCAAACAGCAGTAACTACAGGGTAGTGCAACTGTGGAAAATGTGACTTATTGCAAAATAGAAATATACGTGGCTTCAGTAAACTACTGTAACTTAATATAGGTTAATATAACTTAATGCAATGTAACTTACATTTGACCATGATCTCAGTTATTTCCAGGGCAGTTCCTCAGACTTCTGCAGGCATATGCTGTGAAAGAGAAGGCAAAGTTTAGAAAATCTACATATGCAGAAAAAATAAGCATCATTCAATGAGGAAAAGTCACTGAGACTGTCAAAATGACAACTAGTCATTTTTCAGCTACCCTTTGCATCATCGTTTTTCTCAGTCTTCTATTCTGAAAGTTATGCAAATAAAGCTAAGACCAGCTTAAAGCTAAGACCAGCTTAAAGCTTTCTTAAGCAAGGATGCACAAGACTTACTGAGCCTATTCATGATTTACAATTTATGAGAAGATTATACCTTGGTTTTGGAACAAATGCAAGCTATAGCTTTTTAAAAAAATTGAAATATGCCTCTCTGTGGGAGAAGCAATTCACTGAAACAGTCAGATTCAGAGTAACAAAAGAAATGTTGCTGAATTCTGATGCGAGAGGTGCCTGCTCTATACTTCGCAGCCTCTGCGTTGAACAGAGCCGCTCTGTCGCGTGGGCCGCTCAGAAATGCCCTGGCGCCTTCCCGGAGGGCGGCCTGTGATCCCAGTGCTCGGACCAGCAGCCGGTAACGTCGCCCAGGGACGGCCCTGTGCCGCCGCAGCGCAGGCTCATCCACTGCAGCAGGTCCTCCACACTACCGTTCGCAGCCCGATATTTAAAAATTGGTTCCTGCTTAATTTAAAACAGCTGTTACGAAGCGCAGTGTTTCCAGAACTGTTTCCGGGACAACATGGTTGTCTCTGCAGTGGGCTGAGCGAAGGCTGTGGGCACTGAGGCTGTCACCCATCCCCACAGCAGCCACTCGCGCTGGCGCCAGGAGCCACGTGCACGTGTTGGGCCTCGCAGCTGGAGCACAACAATGCAGCCCAGGGGAACACGAAACTCCACGGCCTGGTCTCCTCCAGACTCTGGAAGGAGGTGTGGAAGACTGCACCTTAACAAGACCACTGCAGGTGAGAAGCCTCATTTCAGAAAAAAAGTGTCATGTCATTGGCTTCTCTTAAAGAACCTCCTCGGCAGCTGGCATATCTGCTTTATCTGCTTTCATTCAGCCAGGTAAGATCAAGAGGTCAGCCTAATGCTTGTTATTATTTAAAACCCTTTTGCAGTTAGCCACATATGCTAAATTAACCATAGGCCACTGAACCTATGAAAACAATTTCCAGATAAACATTAGCATGAAGAGAAGTCAATTAAATTATACCAGAGGAGCATGGGAACTGCTGTACTGTACTCTAAGTGTTTAATGAACAATCAATTATTCTAACATGTGATCATTTTTTATTTCTCATTTCCGTCCATAATATTATGGTGAACGCTTCTGAAAGTTGAAACACTCCTACTCATTTTACCATTATATAACTGCTAGAGTGATTGCTACTGGTTTAGAATAAACAATTTTCCTTGTAAGCAGTTGTTGCTTCTTTGTTCACAGATACTCTGAATGATGATACACAAAACAGCTTTCCTAGCTGCCCAGATTTTTAAAAATACTATTATTTTTGCTTTCAAGTTGACACAACTGCATCAGAGTTCAGTCAAGATCAGGATCCCAATTTGGACCTGTGCCTTGCACTGAGGGAACCAAGTGCCTGCAAATGAGGTACTGTGGTATTTGGGAACCTACCTCAATGTTAAGCCATACTGAACTCATGGTGTTCTTCTGATCTATATAGATTTATCTAATAAAAAAGATATGCTAGCAAGCAACCACATGTCATCTCTCTCTCTTCTTCTGACCATACTCAGGGGTTAGCTTGGCACTGCAGAGAATAAAAAGCTTTACAAATCACAAGGCCCTGCAGGTGAAGAACAAGGCTGCAGCTGTGTAGTTCCTGAAGTGTGTCTGGCTCCAGAGGGGCAGCAGGGAGGCGCCAGCTCCTCCGCTGGGATGTGCTCACTCCAGGATGCAGCTCCAAAACCTACGTGGGCCTCGGCCGCGGTGATTAACCGGCATCAATAACCCTCTCCCACCGGGCTCCCTGAGCTGCCAAGTCACTCATCTCTGATTAAGGAGCAGTGACTCACTTTCTGCTCAGACTCTTCCCTGGTGCTTTCGCCTGCAGAGTAATTTAAATTAAATATTTATGAAGAATTCTGCATAGTCACAACATTACTAAAAATGACCAAGAAAACTGGAAAATTAATGCAACTTAGTAAAGACACCCTGGTGCGATAGCTCTATAAGGTCATGTAGCCCTACTGACAAAGGGGCATTTAAAAGAATAAATTGATTGAATTCAATGTATTCATGAGGATGGTCACTAGTTCACTTAGGTAGTTGGGCATTGTATTCCCTGGCTACCCAGTAAGTTAGAGCTGCTCAAAATTCAGCGATCAAGACATGACTTCTACTGACATGTGCGACAAAGACTTTATTTTTTCCTGTAATCCAAAGTCACATTTGATTTGAGTCAAAAAAAAGCTCACTTGGGGATGTTCCTTTTGCAAAAGGAAGATTGATGAAGATTTCATATCGGGGGTGTAGAGTTTGACAACAGCTTGCCAAATGAGGCTTTTACTAGCTACTTTCAAACTTCAGAATTCAAGAATGGATTTTGTTATGTTCTCTTTTCATTTCTGGATTAAGACATAAGCAGTTAAATTCTCATACGCTCTTTGCAAAGATGTATCAGAATAGGATGATTTTTTTCCCCTGCTAAAGATTATAGTCGTCCTTGTTGGTTTACTTCATTGCTAGGATTACAGATAATCTGATATATCATGGGTTTCTAGGGTCTTTGGAGAAATGGTTCGTCTTTCTGATATGCAGCACCAGCTCTCCCTGCTGCCATGGCTACTAGATGTACTTAATACTTTTCTTTCAGGAGCTTTTCCATTCCCCCAATGGAAATTGACTGCTGAGGCTTATGTGAGGTATAAGTGAGAGCATCCAAAGCCTTCCAAAAGCATAAATAAGTTCTTTTTCAACAATTTTGAAATGATTTAGAGAAAAAAAAAGGAGATCCTTCTATTTCTTATACCACCCACCTTTCAGAAAAATGAAGAGTGAATGGCATGTTATGTTTAAAAAAGGAGTATTTTCATTATACGCACATTTTAAATTGATATCATGTTTTGGAGCAGTACAGCTGTGAGGAAGGTGGATGGATGTTCTTACAGCAAGGGAGTTAATCAGGATCAAATTTCAAGCCACTCAGGTAGTTATTTCTCTCTGTAGGTTAATTTCACATTGATGAAAAATTTAATTAGATCTAAGTCTCTTCATTTTCATGGTGGACAAAAATGCAAAAGCAAAAAGCTCCTTGATGAAGAGGAAATTGAATGACAGAATTGATCTCTTTTTATGTATATCCAAAAGCTGACACAAAATCAACTCTTCTTCCCTACTCATTTTCAACAAACTATACATACAGTCATGCATTTTCTGGAAACAGGTATCTGCTAAACCCACAATTTCACATTTACACAATGACACATTCACAAAATTTAGAAGGTTGACATAGGGAAATGAAACATCTTCCACTGCCTTCAGAGAATGAGCCTATATTTTCACAAATACCCAAATTCAATCATGACAACACAATCAGCATAGGGATTTTTTTTTCTTTTTTTGCTATCATGTCCATTATTAGGGATGCAATCTGGGTATTAAATAGAACCAGTTTTTTGTTGAGTCTCATTATCAGGAATGCAGTAATTTGGGGCCATTTTCAATAAGGCGAGTTTATTTGCATTCAACAGTGGCAAAAAATATCAGTGATGAGTTAAAGTACAGCATAATGTAAGAGTTTTTACAGAGTCCTTTCTATTCTACGAATTTACTGGTGTACGGCTATGGCTCCTCTCCATAGAGAGAATTTTGCTGCTGAATTTTGTTCCTGCTGATGTGCCTTAGATTTTGTGTTTTATACATGACATGGAGGTAGCCAGGTTATTCACAGCAGTTTTCTTTGTGCTGGAGTGGAAGGAAGTGCTGCGCTTCAGCTGCTGAGTATCAGCAGAAGAGCCGGTTGTCACAAGTGGCCAGGAGCACCTACTTTGTATGTGGGCAAAGTAAAAGCGGAGTAGTGAAAGCCAAAAAGGTTTCCTGGCAGTCCTAGGAAAAAAAGACACTGTGAAAAATCCTTAGAGTGACATATGTGTTCGCTTTCATTAATATTAATAGAAGGCAAGGGAGGTATGTGATTACTTTCATTAATATTAATGGCAATAGAAGGTTAGGTAGGTATCTTAGCTTCTCTATAAATATTACATAGAACCACTTTTCTAACTTCTCTGAAGAGCCCATGCGAAATGCCAGCAGGAAGACACTGATACTGCGTTCAAACAAATATAAAGGACAGTAACATTTTAACTTGCTAAGCATGTCTGGTTTTTTCCCCAATATTACATCAATAAAATTCCCATTTGTCTGATGTAAAACATTCATTTCCTCATAGGCTGTTGCCAGTTATGGGAAAGAACAGATCAATAAAGTAAAATGATGGGATTCATGAACGTTAAGAAGTCGTGCATAATTTACAGACTGCGCTTAATTCCAGCATGCTGGAAATGAGACTGCTATAAAACAGTATAACTTTCATGCACTGCAGATATCAGGAAAAGCAAGTCAAATTACTGCATTTGGTTAAGGTATAGAAAGCGTTATACTGATATTTTTAAAGCAATCAGGAGATATGGACGTGGACAAAGATTTATGACTGTGATTATCTTTTTGCTTGCTGACGTAAATTAGCCTTCTGGGAAACCTAAGTTATTTCTCAATATGCTCTTAATGGGCTGAGTCAGAACTGCGGATGATCCCTCTCCTACAGAGGATTTATAGTAAAAGCCTAGGTGAGAGCTTCCGTTGCAAAGGACAATAGAAGTGGGAACAGAAATATTCCATGTGAGTGAGCTCACCCTCCGGCGTCTCGCAGGTGCTACTGCTAAGCAAACAAGACTCTAGGCAAGCAAGGGGAGCATTTACTTTTCCAGCTGGATCAGGCTGATGATTATTCCAATCATTGACATTATCTCTGTAAACAGGGAATTATGCCTCACACTGGCAACACAGGATTTTACCAAGGTAATGGATGTTTCTCTCGTCTGAGATCATCTGTATATTACTGGCCCTGTGTCAAGGAGATTGAATGACTGCTGTATCTCCACATCACTTCTTTTCTGATTAATACACTTATCCTTCCAACTTGGCTTCTAGCATCAGCTCAGAGTCGCACTCCCACAAGCCAGCGCTGCAGCAGATGCTAATTAGCACAAGGTTCGCAATTACAGCAGTCAGGACAAAGATGGGAAAGGAGGGAGACATAAAGCATCAACAGTATTGCACTCTACAGAAATTATTCCTGCTATCCAGATGGTAGCCCGAGAGATCTCCCCACTGTTCCTGTTTCCTTGTGCTGAAGCTAT
This sequence comes from Tinamus guttatus, assembly GCF_059628265.1. Classification (NCBI taxonomy): domain Eukaryota; kingdom Metazoa; phylum Chordata; class Aves; order Tinamiformes; family Tinamidae; genus Tinamus; species Tinamus guttatus. The sequence continues at coordinate 170,248 of NW_028289347.1, forward strand.
TCTGTGTGTAAGTACAGCAAGTACTGCTGCAGCTGTGCCTGCACAAACGGGTTTATAAGGCCACTGCTAAACGAACTCAGTAAGAGAGCCTGCACAACAGGTTCAGCTATGCTTATCTTCTCACCAGTGGACATCTGTTCTCATGATAACTTCTGGGATGGTTTGCACAGTATATAACTCTAGCACAAAAGGAATAACAAAGAAAATAATCAGATGGCAAAGCAAGATGACAAAATGGTGTGGGGCAGACAAGCCATTTGCAAAGGCCATATGTGATTCATGACTGAGACGGTGTTTCCCTCCCCAAGAGCGAACTTGTTTAGCAATGGTGCCAAGGTTCTTTTGCTAAGTGGCTCTGTTTCACTAAATTGTCATAGATGGGTTAGAAAAGTTGAATTAATTTCAGCTTGTTATGTTTTGGCTTACAATGGATGAACCAAGAGCTTCCTCTGTCACTCACTGGTCTAACAAAGATGTCTGGAGTTTGGTGCGGGACACGGCTGAGGTGTCGTCTTCACAGGAGGCCTGGCAGGTGCTGTCAGGAAAGAGGCAACCTCAGGCCGTGCAGCACTTGCTCTTTCCTTTGAGGGTGGCTCTTTCAGTGCTGGTGAGGGTGCACTGCCCGCACACCAAGCAATTCCCCTCCTACTGTGTGCAAACCTCTTGCATTGAACAGACAGTAAACATATCATGAATATTTATGCCAGAGGACACGTTCTGAGAGTTGGTTACTGGAGTTCAGCAAATCATAGCTTGTGTTTATGAAAGATGAGTTCTCATTACTGTCCAAGATGTGCCCTTTGCCAGCCAGGTCTCCCCACCATGCGCCTGGTGTTTGCTCCACACCTTGTGGACACTTCCCCGCACCACAGCAAGAAAGCAGCCTGCATCACAAGTGGAAACCAAGCATAGAGCTTCTGGGGTTGTTTACAAATTCTCTATTTGCCCAGTAAGGCCCAGGAGTACTGCCCCATGTCTTTAAGTTGAAGTAAATGTTCTGATTTGTGCAATAACTTAATGGAGGCTGTTCTGTAGCGTATCATTTTATTGACTACTTTCACAGTAGTGCTCGCATTGCTTTTGTGTGGAAAAAAAAAAAAAAAAAACTAGTTTGGACAAGCAATACTTTTCCTTGGGCTCTCATTGCATTTGCATGTACTTATGTAGCAAGTTTCCATCCAAGTCCCAGCAGAATGTACTGCATGCCTCAAAAGCCCTAAGGGGAACTGTGAAGAATTCCCCTCTCTGTATTTTTTCTTTTGATGAATTATTTATTGCCATATATAGGAAAAACGTGGCAATAAGAAAAGAGAAAGACAAAAAAACAGAGACATGTTCTCCCTACCTGCAGACTCTTTCAGACTCTTTCAGATCCTTTCAAACTGAACACTACAACTTCTCGTTCCATTGAAGTATGTTACTATAAAATAAATATTTTAAATAAATATTTATACAAATAAATAAAGTTGTCAAATATTTCCCAACAGCACTCACCTGACCTCCTAGAGGGTTGTGAAGATGACACCTCTGCCATGTTACCTGAGTCTTTGTACAGTGCACTCAATGCCTCTTTTGTTAGATCTGGACTCTGCCCCAGCACTGTGTGGTGCCAGAAGAGAAAATGAATCAAAAATATGCATATTCTTACCAGTCATACTAACCGACGCTCTTCTGCCACAATTTCCTTCTATTCCTGTTTTGTTTTCTCTCATCTTATACTAATGAGGTTTCCTGCTAAACCCAACAAAGCAAGTGGCAACGCTTTTGCAGACTTTGACGAACTCAGAAAAGGGGCAATTTTAAATGTAGGAGCATTAATTAACCCATCAATCAAATGGGCCTGGACGCTGGCACAGCAGCGGGAAGCTGAGCGACGCTCCCAGGCGCCGTGGGGAGCCGGGCGCGCTGCCGCCTTTCCCCAAGGCCCACACAGGGCCTGGCGGCAGCGAGGTGGCACGGGGAGCTTGGAGCTCTCATCCTCACATGGGCCCTGCTGTTTCCTTTCCAGGATGAGGCTGAGGGAACGAAAACGGCTCAAAACAGCTCTTGTTTGCTACCGAGTTGCAAAATCAATGAGGCAGTCACTTGCGCCTTCCAGAATGTTCCAGTTTGCCTCCCCATACAGAGAGCAGAGACTATAAATCATCTTATGTGAAAGAAATATGTTCTTCAACTCATTTTCTGCAAGCATTTTTATAAGACATTAGAAATTGTACTACGCCTCAAAGATAGGTAAAGAAAACATTACAGCAAAAGCAGCTCTCATTCCTGTTGGGATAGGTAAAGCCAAAGTTAGGGAAAGAAATCAGAGAACTGCTCAAGATAACCAGATAAAGCGTATCAGGGATTTGAGAGGGACAGCTTTACTTAAACACTTCTAATCCAGAACATCCTTTTCAGAGCATAAGTGTAATTTTACAGAGGCTTGATTCTCTGTAAGATTGTGTAGTTCTGTCTGAATAGTACCTGGAAAAGGTAGAAATGGGCATTTTTTAGATATGTGCAGCTCAAGAATAGGGTTGCACTAGCAGGCAACCATCTGAAAGCTGGTTTGCCAAAAACCCTGGGAGATTCAAGATGATACAAATTAAACAGGCATTGAAGGGATTATGAAATAGGATTACAGGACAGAAATCTTTTCTGCACAGAGAGGAACAAATCTGAAATGCAAGCGGGGCAAAAGTCACATGAACACCATAGCAGAGCAACTTTTGTCAGTGCCAGGAGGAACATCTCCATGGCCTGAAACACCATGTTAAAATCCTGCCCCTGAGGATCTCAAACCTTTCCCTGACTTCAGGGCTTCCTCGAGACAGAGAAACTGAATTGCATGTTATTTTTATCAGGGCTGGAAGCAAGACTGCGCTGGGCTTATGCTCACACATAGCCAAAAGCTGGCAGGACCTGAACCTGTCCAAGTACCCAAGCCTTCTCCAACCCCTCCATGATGCAAGTGGCACCTGCTGAAATTCAGGAGCACTGTACTGCTGATATCAAGATGGATCTGGCCTTTAGCATTTGATCAAGACGCTGACTCTCCTGGCATTATAAACAGTCACTGCTGCCTGCTGAAATTCTTTTATCTGTCTGATTTATTTTCAGACATTTGGCTGACAATATAATGGCAGGGAAGCAAATACAGCTGCCCTTTTTTTTTGTAACAGAAAAGCTGTTTGCTCATCACGCTGTCTGAATTGAAGGCTGTCTGAATTGAAGGCTGTCGAAACTATTGTGTTCTTTCACTTGTACAAAACAGAGAAGTTCATCACATAACCTTTAGGACAGTTGGCCAATTGGATTAAAAACGGCCATCCTCCTAGGGTGGGTCACAGGAGGGCGAGGAGAGAAACCCCGGTGGCAGGTCGACAGCTCACAGTGTGGGAATAAGTCTTCTGCTAATAAGCAACTAATTGAAGAATGTAGAATGTGGAATGAAGAATAAGAAAAGACTAATCTTGCCCTTACTTAAGAAATTGCTGATCTTTCCAAAGATATGATAGCAGGAAGGCAGTAGCTTAAATCTTCCAAGATACATCATAAAAAACATCAAAAGTTACGGCTGTATTTTTACCAGTGCTTGCAGCATTACAGAAGGTCTTGGGCAGTTTTAAGATTTTTTTTTTATATAGTTTCATATGAGAGCCTCAAAATATCAATATTTAGAGGGAGATTTTAAAAGTGGAGGAGAAGACATGAGGGAAATATAGCACAGGATCAGCAGAGATAGGTCAATACAATCTTGGGATGAAAGAGATAAAGGTACCTTTAGCACTGAGGAGTCCTGAGGGAAGAATTTCAGAATACAATTTACTCTGCAGTAGTGTCCCAATAGCTGCAAAATGTAGATCACTTGCAGGCATAGTGTGGAACACCAGTACTTTCCAGTCTTGTCTCCACAAGATGCAAATGATGAATCCTCCCTTTATGAAACAGCAACCACAGCAACGAACCTTCATAACGAAACTTGCAGTGGTTAATAATGTAAAGGTCTTACAGAATAAAGATGCAGCCAAGAAAAATACAGCTAATAAAGATTGATCCAATGTAAATGGCACATTATATAGGAAACCTTCTCGGGAGAAGGCATGTTGAAAACAGCTGCCAGTTTTCTCATCTTGATTCAAATAAAATGTCTCAAAAAACAAGCTTTTGCAAGAAAAGAAGTTTTCACATAGTGATATCCTTTTTCTATCAGAAAGGCGTCCGTATTTCTGCAAATGGTAAAAATCAGGCAACATTATTCAGCCATTGCTCCAGGACAAAGATCAGATTTGTGTTCCTTGGAGTGCTAGGCAGCTGTGCTTCATCATCAAGAAAATGCCACTTTAAGTTTTTTTTTTTTAAACAAGGATGCCTCTTATTTATTTGAAGTAGCATGGCCCCTTGTAGAATGATATATACCTTCTGTGCTCTCGGAGTTATGGGGAGCTACATTTCTGGAGGCTACAGCAATGCCTTTCAGTCACAGAAGCCACCCTCTATGATCTGTTATATTTAAAGATGCTCAGAGCTCCTGGGTGATGAAAATAGCTGTTTAGTCCTCAGCTAAAACAAACGATACCCAGAGGAACCCTGGAAAGCAGCTGGATCTTGCCCAAGACATCATTTTTTGTTAAATGCATTTGTTTTTCTGGGTATTATTCTGTCTAAAGAAAAGCCTGGGTAGCTTATTTAGCCTGGGTTCCTGAAGAGTTATGGCTTCAAATCTTTTGAAACTCTGTTTTGAGTTTTTTTCGTGAGTGCACAAGAAAGAAAACAGAGCCGGTGACAGAAAGCCACATGGACTGCTCATACTAAGAATAACTGATAGTTATTAGTTGCTGTGAACAGCTGTCATTAGTCTAAAGAAGAACTTTTGGAGTTAGGACTTTGCTGAGCACCAGAGAACTCTAATCTCCTTAGTTTCCTTCCTAAATGGATGTTTTGAAAAGTATATAAACCAGCTTGACAGCAGCTGGGCAGTTTACAGTTTGGAATTTGAGTTTCCTTATCATAACTGCCTTCCTTTTGTTCATTTGCTCTCCTCTCCAGCAGGATGTGCAAACACTAGGAAAGAGCATTGAAGTCCTTACATATGTATAACAACCCTTCCTTGTCCTCCAGGCATCTAAATAGTTGTAATAAAAGTCTGCAGGATGTATTAAAGATTAGATACCATTATAGTTCACAAGGAAAGTACATAGGCTGAAGTTGTTGGCCTGAAGCCATGTAGCAATATCACTGCTGTGCCTCCTCTAACTTCCAGGGATCTCACTAGAAATGACATTTGTGCTTCCCAAGCAACCATAAAATACTTGAAAGGAAGAGATTGGTTTCATTGGTTTCACACAAAAACCAATTCAGTGCATTTACAAGTGGGCTGAGGAGCATTGTGGTGACACCGCCATCACAGTCATTGTGAGGGACGAACTGTGTGACACAAATGCGTTACACCTAGTGCTGACAGCCAACATGCCTTTCCACCACAGCAGCTGCTCTCCTCTTCATTCAGCAGGAAGACATGCCTGAAGAATGATGTCGTTTAAATTACTTTGAGCTACTCGCAGAACAAATGTCTTGTAAGATTTTAGTTTAGGAGCTAATTCACTTTTTATATTAAGGACCAATGTAAAATACATAAGGCCATTTCAAGAGACAGTGTTCTGCTAATGTAGTGTTTGTACTCATTGAGACCAAACTTACTTGAGGTAAAATACCAATTTTCATTTGATTTTCTGAACACTGGCCTTTGAAAGTGGATCCCTATATTTGCGCTAGATAAGTGGCTGTGATTTCCTTCCCTTTGCTGTTGCCTAACAGAGAGCAGACATCTATCCCTTCTAACGGTCACTTTAGTGAACTTCTAGTGGTCACTCTAAAGAAATGATGCCATAGAGAATCTAAGGGTATAGAAAAGAAATAACTGGCAAAGTATGGCAAGGTGGAGCTGGCTGTGACTGTGAGAATCAAGATATCAAGTGAGAAGTAAACTTAATTTCCTGGCACAGTCATATGGCACAGTTTTCTGCCCTGCCACACAGCTCCAGTGACCACAACTACAGATAAACTGCAGTTTGTTTGTCCACCTTCACGAGATAGAGTCATGGCAGGAGACATGAGCCTCTTCTGCTTTGTGTGACAGTGCTGCTCAGTATACAGCAGTCCCCACACACCTCTCCTCAGAATAATGCAGCATCCTCCTACGAAAGCTGAACGGCACCAGGGCAATGGCAGAGAGGCAATTTGAGCAGCAGCTCCTGATTACAGCGACTGTTCCATGTTGCAAGAGAGAAACTGGAAGAAAGTGTGTGAAAGAGGAAAGGACTGGGCCTCTTCACTGGCTGTTCCTGAGCTCCCTCAAGTCAGCCCAGTCTGGTGATTTTTGTCTTTCATCTCATTTCTGGACTCCCGTGCAGGGTGAGGTGCTTTGTGGATCAAGAGAGAGCTTGTGAATATGCTTTTCCCTGAACTGCCTATGTCCTCGAGCCCTCAAAGGATCTCAAACAACAAAAGGAAATGTTTTCGGCTGCCTATTTTAATGAAAAGAAAAGCCTATTGGAAATCTTAAGCAGAGCTTTACCACTAAGAAAGGCTATTCTAGAAATAAGAATATTAAATGACAACTACACTAGTACAGACTATAACAAATGATGGTGATGATAACAATTGCAAAAAGCCCAGGAACAAAATCCCCGATTCTTTGGCTCCATCCCTTTAAGGTCTTTAAACTTGCTACTGGGGCAGGATTGAATCTATTTTTCACTCCAGACTCTTCACTTCAGTGAAGGTGTTGTAAGGCAGAATATGAAGGAGGCGAAAGGCAGCTCAGGATAGCGTCACAGCAGAGGTTGATCCCTGGCCTGTGGAAAAGGGCCCCTTCCTGTGCCCGGATATGAATGGGTGCCTTGCACAGCGCCAGAAGTCCTGCCGTGTCTGCAGAGGGATTTCCAGTGGTCAGGGAGCAGCTCTGGCAGAGTTGCCATAGTGACAAGGCGACTCACTTATGGCAATGAAAAGATGAATTCTTACCGGGGCTCCATTTGGCAACCTGCTGTTCCTCCAGGGACACCTCCGGCAGGACTGACAGGCCAAGGAGAAGCGGTCGCCTCCGTAAAAGTCACAGCTGCTGCAGGGCTCCCAGCTTGTGCCCATCGACTTGGGATTCCTGCATGCAGGTGGAGGAGAAGTAATAATTCATACCAAATGAGTTCATTTTCCTGTTCCTTCCCATGAATTCCTTACTCTTGAAAACTCAGTTAAAATAGAGGAAGAAAGAGTATGCCCTCTCTGTCAGTGGGCTGAACTTGGAGCACATTGTCCCCCGCTGTGCAGCTGTACTAATGAACCCCGAGCTCCTGGCAGGGATTTAATGCCTGATGACAGAGTGCAGAAATGGGAGCACATTGCCACTCTGCCACAGGCGAGGGACAGGGATTCACAGAATCACAGAATCACAGAATGGTTGAGGTTGGAAGAGACCTTTAGAGATCATCTAGTCCAATCCCCCTGCACAAGCAGGGACACCTAGAGCACGTGGAAACTTTTGCCCAGTGAAATCTGTCCCCAAAATGCACCTTGAGATTACAAATATTTTCACCTCAGACTGTCAGATACAGCAGTGAGATTCAAAAGTGTTTGAGGGAAAGATTTCAAAATGAACAGTTACCAATAAAAAAGAGACAAAACTTCAGGAAATGTTTTCCCTTGAAGAAAGAAAATGCAATCTGGGACTAGAGATTTACCTTTTACACCAGCATCAGGTTCTCTGGGGGAAACCGTGTAAGGACTGAGATGGATCACTTCACCTCATCCAGGAATAAACCTCAACTTTGTCACCGTCTTATTCATATTTGATAGCATGGCTTGCTAGCAGGCTTGTATTTGCATATTAGATTAATTAGATGCTGTCTTCCTGTTATTGCCTGAAAAACTTTATGATGTGTCAAATTAAAATCTACACAGATTTCTTTCACGCTCCGGATTTTTTGCAATGCATATTTAATTTTCATTTTACTGGAAATTAATTAACACCGAGTACAGAAGAGGCAGGTGATGACGAATGAGTTGCCACGTTAAAAGGAAAGATGGCAAGCAATGCAAAACACACATTCCTAATGCTGGAATTCTGATTCTGCAGTTACAAGCCGCATGCCTTGTGGCTGGATGTCAGTATATGAGTGAAACACCACTGTTCAGGGCACATGAAGTGGCAGCACCACAAAGCAGGATCCTGTCCATCACTGCACTGACAGCATGTTGCTGGGCAAAGAGGAATGAAGCCAGAGATAAAGTGTGTGAGTGACTTTTAGACCGTAGCAGATAAGATTGGTATTTATCATCTTAGCTGGGAGGAAGAAGCCTTGGACTGCAGCCCCAGTGCCAGAGACTGGCTCTGTACAGGGAGAGGCACAAACGCCCGACGCTGTCCCAGGGCCAGCGACCGCCTGGCTCTGTGGGGAACTGCCCTGTTGCTGAGTTGTGTTCACAGAAGTCGTGTGTGCTTCCTTTCTCCATAGGCTTATCACGTTTCTGAACCATTTGAGCTGTCACTGTGAAGGAAATACAGAATAGCAAAACACCTATCGGACTACTATACAAAATTTAAAAAGAAAAAAAAAAGAGAAAAAAAAAGACAAACCCTATGAGTTCGTGGGGAGGCACCCATTTCAACACTTCAAGAGAAAATACAGGATGCACCCACAGAGACTGTCAGCATGACTTAATCTTTCTCCTGCCAGTGCTGCTCCTGTTTATAATTAGTACTAAACACATTTAAAGAATAAAATGGGCTCTGCATCGGTGCCGTCTCAGCTGTGTTTTGTGGTGTCCTCTGATGTACACTGCCAGGAGAACTGCCTCTCACACTGTATCAAATTTTAATTGCAATCAGTACTGAAAATAAAGCCTTGAGAATAAATATGCCAGCCAAAAGCACCCTCTCTAAGGAATTTTCAGCCTTAAGAACTTCTCCTCTGCTTTTGGTCAGAATTTATTCAGTTTGTTTACCTTCGAGGCACCCTGCATGTTTGTTGGCTTCTTTGGACAATTCCTTAAAAGCTGAGGTACACAGTGCCATATTTTACAGTTGTAATGTTTGAATTTTCTAAGGCAGAACAAAATTACAGAAATGTACATGCGAGACTTTTGTAACAAGATTTTCCATTTAAATACGCATAAGTTGTACCGCAGGACAGAGGCTTGTACCTCAGTCTCACCCCAATCACATCTTTGGCCCTCTCATTCGTAATAGTGAGTCACCACTGCCACACTGCTGTGCTTTGTCTAACAATACTGAACAGAAGCCCGGGAAAAAAAATATGATGCCTTTGATGAGAGAGTCAACAGCACAATTTGTTATTTCCAGGTTATAAGGACTACACATCAGTAGGGCAAACAGTTTCCAAATGTGCCTCTCTGCACCCAACCCAAGATTAGTATGAATACTGACTTTTCAGTCTGCCTTCAGCTTCTGCAACAATATTGTGCTGTCAGTACAATCCTGCTATATCATGCCTTAGGCCCAAACTGATGGCAGCCCTCTGATTTCCAGTCACAATACCCACAAGCTTATCTGTTTGAGTGTACTAAGATCTAATAACTATACACAGAAACATGGAAACTCATTTGCACATCACCAGGTATTTGAAAATAGATGAAGATTAAAAAGAAAAAAACACCTTCAGAATCTATCGTTTTCCCTACAGTGAGAAAAAGGCAAATCTCAGAGTTATGCTAAAGGAAATTGCAAAATACAAAGATTCTTCTCATTCAGTTTTCATTGCCTTTTGTCCTAAAATCAATAGAAATAGAGATAAGTGATGTGCCTGAGTGACAGGTGAAAAGGAATTTAAAGGAGGGAAAGGGGAAAGATAATTAAAGCTTTCTACTTTCAGTTGCAGAAAAGATTGGTTTCCTAGGCAAAAGAAGACATTTAGGGAGTACTAAGACCCAATTGCTGCGGTGCTGCACGTATGCAAGTAAACAGTGTTGGGCACATGGACAGAAAACTGGAAACCCCAATTTGCACTGCTGGCTTCCCTGATGATGCCTGTCATCATCATGGTCCCGGCAGGTGGCACTACAACCTAGGGAAATTCTGGTTTTCCTTTAGTTGGGAAGCGCCTCACTCAGACTTTAATTTATAAATGACTGAAATTTGAGACTACTTTATTTCTTGAGTTATTATCATTGCTGCCTCTGCCTATTTGCGTGGCAATAATATCCAGTGGCATGGCATGAAGATAACTGGATTTTTTCTTGACGCAGCAGCCTTCTTGCAGAGCTCCACTGAAGACAGCAAAGCTATCTGTATGCAGAGAAAAGCGGGGGTAGTGGTAGGGAAAAGCAAGATTTCAGGCAAAATCATGGCCTTATTTGTCTTCATAACATGTTTAACTTGCACGGAGGCAAGAGCAAAACACAAGCTGGCAGAGCAGCACACAGGATGAGGTTAAGTCGTCAGAGGAAATGAGTCAGTGCCCGAAGGGAGGAGAAGGGGTTCCTGAGAGCAGGCAGCAAAAATCAACCACTGCTTTCTGCCTTTGTGTACTTCTCGGGGCAGAGGAGTGACATGTTATGACAATATCACATAAAAAAAAAATCAAATTAATCCAGCTAAAACATAACATCTATCAGATCCTGTCTTGATTTCCAGTGGTTTTCAGGCTACAGTGGTTGACAACAGGGTACTTCATGGACTGCCTTTAAGGGAGGCAGGAAAAGCCAGTTTGTGTATGCTAAATGGCAACTTAGGTGTATGTACCTTAAAAGAGCTTGTGTTGTTGATAAGAAAAAAAAATTGGAGTATCAATTCAAAAAAAAAAAAAAGTAGAAAAGTGCTGATATGAGTGCTTTTTTCAACAGCTGCAACTGTGAAAGCAAAAGGTGATAAAAGTCTGATGACTTTGTTGTCATCAGAAATTCGGCATGAACACAACAGTGCTTGTGAACCTTCCTGCCCAAGATTGCTGGGAAGAGGAAGTTTAAAAAAAAGGGCTCTACTTTAGCTTTAGAGGAGGCTAAAGTCTCACCACATCCAGAGGGAACCTCATCCTCTGCAAAGTCGATGGCAGATCGCTGTGGCAGGGGATGTTTCAGGCACAAATCTCCACGCTGAGGCTTCTCCTCTGCATAGCGGGTGAGTAATGCTTTGTGCAGCCCTTAAAGAAAATCTCATAAAAATCTGGTCTGCGATCACTGTGCTCTGTAAACAAGTCTCAGTGCCACGATGAAGAAGCCAAGGGGAGTGTCAGGGCTGTGGTCAGGGAGAAGAAATGTAACTGGCAGCTCCAGGAGCTCTCCCAGGAGACCCTCGGAGCGGCACAAGGCAGGGGCTTTTCCCCAGGCAGGATAACCTGGCTCTGTGTGCCAGACCCGCTCACTGGCTTGGCCTGCCCTGTGAATTCGCTGGCTCCTGGTGTGCTTTGGGAATCCCTTCCCAAGTCTTCACCGTGCAGGCCAGATTTAGTCTCCTCCTCTGGGAGATGTTTACCCAAGGAGGGAGGGTTTTCTCCTTCGGAGATGCAGGGCATGTTCAGCCCTTTGGCCTGGAGCCCGCGGCTTTGGCAGCAGCAGCAGAGGTGGAGGAAATGCTCCTGCATCGGAAGCGTCAGCCAGGCGCACTTAACCGTTCCCTTGCCGCAGACATCGGCATGCTAGTGGCCTGCCAGTGGCATCTCTCTTGGCCTAACTGGCATATTGAAACCTCAGATCTTTCCACTTCAGCACATAACACTGACTTAGTTTATTGGAGTTTGATTAAAAGGCTAATGGATTGCTGTCATGACTTAAATTACTTGTACTATTCCCCTGTGAGGGAGAGAAGGGTCTTCTCTGTACCCAGCTCTCCAGACAAGGCTCATACTGTCACTGCAGCCACCATTTTCCTCTGGCTCCGTCCAAGGCTCACGAGGGCGAGCGAGAAGGCAGTGTTTGTGGTGAGCTCTGGCAAGTGGCCGCGCTGCCTCCGTGCGTGCTGTGCTCTCCACCGTGGAGGAGGAGCTTCGTCACCAGAATCAGCAGCAGTGGATGAGCCCACACCGCGTTTACTCTCCTAAGCACAGAGATCCTGCCTCATTTTTTCAGGGTGTCCTGGCAGGAGTGTCCCTGCACTCCCTCTAGGCCATTACTTTTGTCACGTTTATTCACAAGGCAGTTACTCCACCTCCGGACAAGGCTGCGGTTGGCCTCAGCCACGCAGAGCAGATTTCCCAGCCTGCCCAGCCACAGTGATTCAGAGCAGAGCTATGAGGTGACTAACAGGCCTCCAGCCTTGTCATCCACAGGGCGGCGGGAGCCATTTGCTTCCTAACCTGAGACACAGCCAGGCCTGGCTTCTCTGCAGGCCAGTTTCTCCACTGTTTGTCCAAGTTCCACCCTGTTTTATTGTAAAATCAGCACACTTGCTGAGTACCACAGGTTTCTGCTGGGGCAAGGCCCGAGCATGGCCTCCAATGCCTCCGCCACAGTCCACACATCGTGCAGGGAGGCCTGGCCCCGGCTGGCACCAAAGGGTCCCTGTCATCTCAAGCAGCACCTCAGTGACGCACACAGCAAAGCCCCTCCGCCGAGCAGTGCGCTCTGCTCTGTCAGGCTGTTGCCGGAAACAACAGGAATTTCGCAACCTTTTGGGGCTGTGGCTGGGACGTGCCCTCACTGATGAACGCGAAACGCTGGTTCCTGCACGTCTCCCGCCGCGGTGCCCGCGGGGACAGCCTCATGCTCGCCCCGGAGCTCGCGTCCCACGCGCCCGGTGGCCAGGGCTGTGTCCCGCTTTCGGGATCAGCAGTCACAGCCAGGAGGGGAAGGGCAGCGCAGCCGGCTGAAGCCCAGCACCAGGCTCGGTGTGACCAACGGGCCTCTGGGAGGTCACACAACTCCTTCTGGGGAGAAAGGACGTGTCTGGGGTTTGGGACACATGCAGGATTCAGTCATTTCTATAAAAAAATAACAATTGGCACATCAGATGGAACTATGCTGTGTTTGATTACCTGGGGGGTCTGCTGCGGATCAAGACCTCTGGATGGCAGCACTGGTGTCCTGTCCTGAACACTCTTGGGACACCTCTCCCTGCAACACAGGGCTACCCTGTGATGTGTCTCCATAATTTCAAATGCTCATTTACACCATTTTGTTTTAATGTAATGTACCAATACTCACAATCTTTATAAATAAAATCATTAGATAGGATTTCCTATAAAATAAAAGACATGATAATTGTATTATTTAAAGATTAATGGTCATGGATTTTACCTTTGTTTAAATACACCTCTCTTGAATGTTAGTTCGATTTTTTAATTATTAAAAATGTAGGTAGCCTTCAACCTAGCATGCAGCTGCAAAATATATTTCACATTATCTATTTTCCCTTCAGAACAGTTCCAGTTTCTTGGTTTTCTCCGTCTTAGGAAAGAGGAAAGACGTTCATGCAAAACAGTGTTACAATCTTCTGTAAAACATTTCTTTGCCAGTCTTCATGTGCTGCCTATTCACTGTTTTGACTCTAAATTAAACATACTGAAAAGCTAAGACAAGCTGGGGACATGAGCTTCAATTCTGTGCAGAGCAGACATTCCCCAGGCATGAAGAGTTTGAAGAGTGCAACTGGGCAAACATCAGCACGGAGAAGTAATGGTGAAGTGGCAGATGGCTATAACGGATCCAGGAATATTACACTGCCAGTAGAACTAATATTTGGAGACATGTCTATTAGTAAAGCTTTTAACATGTTATTTTAATTTCCAGATGAAGCACTGGTTAACCAAGCATGCGAGATGAACCAGATAGCAACACAGCTGCTAGATGCATAGCAATATCCACTAACTCCGATCACACAAATCCTTTACGGTTTGGCAGTGTGATACTTCCTCCAAGGAGCAGCATTATCTTCTTTAACCCTGTCTCCAAGAGATGTTCCTGTGACCACAAATATATTTGACAAAGTCATTTTTCTATATCTAGAATGCAAATAATAAATTATTATAATCTGTGTGTATCTAAGATGCGCATGTGTTTGTATAAACATGTGCGTGCAAGTAAGTACATTTTGCACATGTAATTTTTCCATTATGAATGAAAATCATGCTTAGATTTCCATGGCCTGTATACAGGAGGGGACAAGTTATGTGACTACTTTCTTTTTGTGTTAGTATAACCATATGTCAATCAAAATAAAAATGGATGTGAGTGAAAGCTTGTACATCAACAAAATTCAGGGTTAATTCCTTTCTCTGCTATAAGCATCCTGTGTGGCGTAAGGTCTTCTGTGACTTAGTTTACCAGGACCAGCAGGTCCTTCCCTCAGAAAAGTGATGGTAAATTCAAAGTCTGAAGGATGCCGATTCTACTCTCGCAGGTGCTGAGTTGCTGTTGGAAAAGAAGATGTTGATCTTCCAAGAGTTGTATAAGTCCATACAATTTTCTTTCCCCCGTCAGGAATTGGTTTACTAGAGGGTTTTAGGTCCTGCCACAAGCATTGAGTGAAATGCTGTGGAAACACTTTTGCAATTGCTGGCACCTTATTTTATAGTCAGCCATTGAAAATACTTTAGGGGAGCTCAGTAAACACAGCTTCAGAGGAGATGTTTTAAAATTCTAACAGAAAGCAGAAAAATTACTAAACAAGGCTGGAAAAGAGCATTTTGTGTTTTTTAACCAGTGGTAGCACACAGCACATGCAGAGGTGTTTTCCCAGCAGAAAGATCCATCAAGGCCCACGAAGATGCCACCAAAATGAGTGTCTTGGGGACTCAAAAGAGTCATGGCCACTTTGTGCAGCTTGTGTCACTATCACCGGTGTCCAAATAAAGGCTCACACGGTGGCTGCTCAGTAGCTATGTGGAAATGGGTGGAAGTGCTACTTTTATCCCTTTCCTGATCACTGCTTAGCCCTAGACATTTTCTGAAGTTTCTGTCAAATTTCTATCTTAAGTTTAATATTTTCTTGTGTAAATTCAGTGTGAAATAATCATACTTTAAATTATTATTCTTTAATCTTTAGTCATTAATCTTTTAATTTAGGTGGGAATAAGAGGAATAGTGTTTAGTGATATGGTACATTACACCATAGACTTGTACAAAATAGTTAAGATACAGACATATATATACATAAAAATATAAAATATTTTGGTGTTTGTCTTATTTTAGCTTTTGGATTAGTTATAAACAATAATTTCATCTGTTCTGGGCTTCTTCAGTCTTAACTGCCTGGGTATCTGTGGTTGGCTAAGAGAATGAGAAAAAGAAAACACAAAGCAAAAGAAATAGAAAAAAAGACAAAATATATCATGATGTGGCATCCCATAAAACCTTGTCTTTGCTATCCTGGGATGACCCATCAGAAGTAACACACACATAGATATTGCATCTTTGCAAACCAATGCAAACATTTTTATCTTGCTCCATGGAACATATTTTAGCAAATTACAGATATTTTCCCTGACCTTTCCCCTACAAAGTCATTTAACGTTTCTGTTAATGGCTAGAATCCCCAGATTAATTCCAGATGAAAGAAAGTATTATTTATTATAAAGCTGGAAAAATTCCGTATTAGTGGAACAGAATGTCAATGCATTTCCCCAAAAGCTGAAAGCATTGAACCCCGAATTCTTGGAACATTGTCCACTCTGACAATTGGAGATTACTGCTATACGGTGCTGAAAGGAGTGTTACTATCAAGATTAAGAGAGAAAATGACCAGGAAGTATTGTGAGATCAATCTCTCACAAGGATTTTGTGCTTTGTATGATACAGAACTGACACATAAACTTATGTACTCTGCTAAATTCAGCGTGTGGAAAACATAGAGATAATGCTTAAAAGATATGTACCTAAAATGTGATTTTCTTTTGATTTTGAGACTTTCTAGTGTACAAGAATTCAAAACATTTGTAAACATGTAGTGTTTGTTCTGGCTCGCCACACACAGACCTCCCAAGGCTTTTTCTTATCTATGAAAATGATGCCAGCATTTGCCTCAGATTTGCAATGTGCAGACTTAGATTAATTTCTAGCTAAAAACTTCAGACATGTATTGCATTCAGCAGAGTTCTCTCAGGTCTATAAAGATTTGAAATTTCTAGTACATATACTTTGCTATAACTGCATAGTTCACTTAAAATAGTTCACCTGAAAAAAAAGAAGCCTTTTTTTAAAACATAAACTGCAGAGAAAAATGAGCTGCAGGTTAGCCACTCCTACATAATGCTTATAATGTTTAACATTCATTGGGGTAACGCCTAGCTTGTCATGCTATACTTTCCCTTTGGACAAAGGCATGACTCCAGTTATGACTGGAGTCATAACTTCGTACTCTATGCATCTATACCCAATCTATGGAAATACCTGTAATTTGCTGAAAGCCCTATTTATATTGAAACAAATGGATGTCATAAAGCATGCTTTCCTAAACTGTTTCCAAAACAATTGCTGGAGCAATTTTGGGGGTGCTGTGCTCTCATTCATCTTGTCTGGAATCTTGTCAGACTCCCCAGACTGACAGCACAGGTTGGTTTCCCCAGGAGAAAGAGGCCATGGAGAAAAGAAAGAACCAAAGATGTGGGAGTGGAACAAAGTCCTGTATGATCTGTGTGATGAAGGTTACAGCACATGTTTTCTTCATTGATGGTCACATGAGACACGCACTGCTGAAGCTTTAGGATTTTATGTGAAAATGCTCTATTTCAGTGTAATTTCCTTAAAAACTTGTATGTATCATCTGAGTTTAACCCCTTTGATGATGACATTTTAAAGTTTTTTTTTTTTTAACAACTGTGGAATAAACTATAAGTTGCCCTTGATTAGTGTCAAACGTAGGAATGTTTGTCTCCAGAAAGGAAATTTTCACTCAGCAGCGGGATGGAGTCTGATGAGGAATCTTCCAGCCACGCTGAGGAAGGGTAAATCAATGGAAAGGACATACAATTCACATAACAGAAGTGAACATTTATAGCATGTTCACATGCATGTGTATAGACACACACAGACAGAAGCCATTCTTTTTCAATAGTAATGATTTGGAACATTGCTTAATGGTGCAAAACTGTTATCAAACCATTTACTATATCCACAAATAGGATTTCTAACCATTTTGCGTTTACCAAACACTATATAAGTAGTAGAAGTATATATGAAATGAACTTGTCCACTTCAATTACAGCTAGTATGTTAAAACAGAGTGGGACCACATGTATCAAGTGAAAAAGTAAATTCCTTTTGTTAAAGGCAGTAGGAGCTGAGACCAAAGAAATTCTTCTGCAATCATTTACGAGTTGGACACTTCAAAAGGAGAGTTTCAGGAACCTGCGCTCCCTAGGAACACAGGGATATAAAAAGGAAACATTGGCACGAGTGCAACACCAGCCTGGGACAACACCACTCTCTCAAATGTTGTGGCTCCTAAGATGTGGCTTAAGAGTACTCTATTTTCCCACTTTCTAAACACAGAAATATAAATTTTGGAGTGCTGCTAAGCAGATCTTAGATCTTTGCTGCTCTTAAGTCAGGGATTCAGGTGAACAGACAATATTCCTTGCAGACTGTAAAATTTGACAGGCAAAACCGCTCAATTATATGGCTGTTTATGGAATCATTTTGCTAGTATTACCAAAGTGCAGGACTTGCCACTCGTAAGAAAGTGAAAATTTGTTTTCAGTAGAAAGAGAACAGAAAGAAAAATCATGAGAAGTGTTTTTGGTTTTGGTAAATTGAAAGAAAAGAAGAGATTAAACAAAACTTGTTTAACTGGTCCTTATACTCCTCTTCGTATTTTTTAAAACTGCTACAGGTAAAAATCTAAATATAGAAGAGATTATGTATTCTATTTTGTAAATTTGGTGAGTGACTCATAAGCTTGCGAACTTTTATGCAAGTTATAATAATAAAATGTGTATACTTGGCAAAATTTTCACCTGACTGCCAGAATTTGGGGCATCTTTTTGTTCAGAAATATTTGACATCAACTGGAGCCGTTCAGAGACTTAATATGATATGAAAAAGATGCCTGCAATTGTGAATATAAATTTTAGACTCCCAATGTCTTAAACTAAAAGCATATGCACCTATGAAAAATATCTCTAAATGTTTATTGAAGGCATCAAAATTATTTGGGAATGCTTAATTACATTACGCATTATCACAACAAATAGCTGCTGACATTGTCTTCTGTCATAGCTCCAGCTGACGTACAGTAGGCAAACCCTGGGTCTGGACTATCAATCACCTCTTGCACGTGTCTGCATTTCTGATCAGTTTGGTGCAGTGCTGCACACGGCCAGTAAAACCTCAGTGGGCAGCAGGGAGTTTGTTCACTTGTGTGTGACACATAAGATGCTGTGAAAAAAGCAAGCAGAAAATGCAACAGCAAACCAGTGTGACTTTGAAATGACACACCTGCAGACTACTGAAAGCTGTAGGAAAAGCTCGCCAAAGGAGCAAAGTGGTGTTTAGCCCTGCGGTAATTCAAGAGCTGACTCATGCACTAGTCAGTTGTGATCACTTCTGCTGGAGCAGCAAGTACCTGATTTTAACCCCTTGGTAAATGTGCGGTGTCCACATCATCTACATGTAAAATGAACATAAGCTAGTTTATGTATAAATTTATGCGGAAATTGCCAATAAACTTTTATTTATTTATTTATTTATTATTTTTTTTTTATGTACCAGGGATCTAGAAGAGCCTTCTAGTAGCAACAACTGTGCAACCCCCTTCACCCCACCAAAGCAATAATTCCTCTTCGGACTGGAGGCCGCTCACTATCCACAGCCCTACCCAGGCACACAGCACATGCAGGAATTGCATGGGTTACATGACCAAGAGGTGCTTCTCTTTCCTAGGGCCTAACAGCACCCTAAGTGTCTAACAGAACCTGCAAAACAACACACACCAGGGTGGCAGTGACATTTCAGACAGACAGCATTGGAGGTGGATTGAGTCTTTTGGAACAAGCTGTCCAAACAGACAGTGACAAACTCCACATTTGAAGGGGGCTTCTGTTTCAAGATGCTGTGCCAAACTGTGTTTATATACCTAATTTGTTAACAGGAAAGCCTAAAGATGACCATGTGCTTCTGGGTCAGCCAAACCCTCAAGACTCTGCATAATGCAGACCCAGATGACCAAGTGTTTTATATAGGACTGCCTCGTTACTGTGTAGGTCTGTAATTTCAATTAGTGGCCGCTTCAGCTGCTGTCATCGAGCACATAGTAATAAAAAGTAGTGAAGCAAGTGCCTCCTGAAGCCCTGTGTCAGCAGGGAGGATCCTTTGCCTGCAGCTGAGGAATGCAGCCCTATTAGACCCATCAGAGCAACCCTGGATAAAACAACATGCAGAGGTCTGGTGTGTAAGTCACGCATTAAACAGGTCCTCGCATTTGCTTCCTCAGAGCATCTCACCCACACGCACATACACAGACCAGTCCTGCAGATCTGCTTTGCTTATTCACGGCCTGTAATATGGAACTTAGTTACAGGGCTGTATACTTGAAATATTAGGCACTTGACTCTTAAGAGTGGAATGTAAAATTCATAGGTGTCACGGGCTTCATCACTTCAAAGGTGAACTAAAAAACTTACACAGGGCTAGCCAAAAGGTATGTTAGGTAAGGCAAGTGATGTGTCCCATCCCTCCTTCCTCTTTGCGGGTTGAAGCCCCAAGGCTTCCAGGGACTCAGTTTGGCGCACTCGAGGTCTGTGTCTAAGCCAGTTTATAAGCAACTATTCCATTTTTTTAACCCCCTTTCTCCCAAGGGTCAGTTCATGCTATTCATTACTTTTTTTCTTGCTACAATGTCTTGCAGAAGGAAAGTCTTGACTGGAAAGTCTTAAATGTTGAATTTTCCACCTCAGCTGTATATCCCTATGAACAGGACATGGCCAGGACAAATCAAGTCTTTCAGGCTCAGGATTATGCTGTTTGCAATCTGGGAGAATTTCCCAGCATTTGATTTGGGCCATCTAGTCAGCCTTAATCTTTTGGCAGCTCTGACTGACCATTAATTATCCCTGCTCTGTTTGGAAGAGCAGATCCTACATCTTGGGCAACTTATTTGTGTATACGTTTGGAACTTACTCTTAAAAAAAATAAAAATAAAAATCAGACACTGATGGTTTTGGAATTTAATAAACCAAGCTGCAGTAAATGCAAAATACATGAGTTTTAACACTGTAGATGAAACCACAGGATATGGGACAGGCTTTAGAATTGAGACGATTAACTTATAGCACAAAGGAGACTCCTCCATGCAATGTTAGAGTTTGAGTTTAGCAATGGTTCAATGCTGAAGGCGCCGGAGTTACGAGTTACGGGAGCAGGTAGGCATAGGCTTGGAGATGCTGCCGGCATATCCCGGGTGTGCTGCCCCGTGGGGGCCAGGAAGGGCTCCAGGCATCACTCGGCTGTCAGATGCCACAGGCACAGGGGGACTGACTTCTCAGGGGAATCTTTCCTTCAGCATTTCCACTTGTAACCTCCTCCGGGAAACGTCTACGTTTTCCCAAAAACCTTGGCGAAGTGTGGCTTTGGGGTGGGGAGGAAGCCGAGCTAGTTTGGGCCCAGCTGCGAAGTTTCAAGGTGCCTCCGAGCCCCTCGGAACCGCGAGCACCAGGTTCCCTCCCAGCAGCGCTGAGAGCAGCGGCCCGGCTCGGCCCGGCCCGGCCCGGCTCGGCGCGGGGGGAGCGCCCGGCCCAGCCGGGCCCCCCGCGGCCCCCGCCGCCTCAGGAAGGGGAGGGCCGCGCCGCCCCGCGCCGCCTCGGGGCGCGGCGCAGAGAAGCCGCTCGACAGCGGCGGCCCCGCTCGTGCCCGGCGCGGCGCAGGCAGCCCCACGGCGCCATGTCCCAGCCCGGCCCGTCCCAGCGCGGCCCGGCGGCGCCGCCGCCTCCCGCCGCCGCGGCGGGGCCGGTAGGTGCGCGCGGGGCGGGCGGCGCGGGGCTGCGCCACGGCCTAGCGGCTGCGGGCGCCGCGGGCGCTGGGCGGGCCGGGCCGCGCCCGCCGCGGCGCCGCCCCCGGGCCGGGCCGGGCCGAGCTGGGCCGGGCCGAGCTGGGCCGGGCAGAGCAGAACAGGGCGGCCCGGGAAGGCGAGCGGCGAGCAGCGAGCGGCGAGCAGAGCGGCGGTCATGGCGTTCGCGCGGTGGTGGTACGCGATGGTAAATACCGCGGCGGCGGCGCAAACCTCCCGTCTGTCAGGAGTCCCTCTTTGCCCGAAACCGGGCGATTTTTGAAGTGATCCCCGTTTCCAGAGGCGATCTCTATAGGGCTGTTTCTGCTTTGGAAAAATCTTTAGTGAGCCCTCTGGATTTTTCGCTTTTTATTTTTACTTCTTTTTTTCCCCCATTTATTTGTTTTTCTGAGGCACTCTCTTAACTTTAGGCAGTTGGCAGCGTTTCCCAGAATAGTTTTGGCTTCTGAAGTGAGGTGCTGCTCCTTGATGGTGCTGGTGTTTGGGCTGCGCCTTATGCTCCAGCTTGTTAACCGTGAGAAAACCTGCAATTGGCTTAAAACGCCTGCTTTCCTCTTTAGTCGCGTGACGCACGTAGTTTGTCTTTCTGTGGAATAGTTGAAAAAAGAAAAGCTTGTGTTCTGTTATGAGTTTTAGCAGGAATGTGCATTTTATAAGGTGATTTTTCACACAAAATACTGTATTAAGGTATTTTCTAGGTGTGTGTGCTCAGGTAGCTAAATCTCTTGAATTTCTAGCCCAGGAGGTAGGACCTGGTAACATCTGATAGCCTCAGCTAACCGCAGGGGTTAGCTCCTTGGTCCAGTGCTGGGTGCGCATCACACGGGGCAGCTGCTGGCTGGAAGGTGGGATCTGAACGGGAATAAGCAAAGCACTAAACAGGGAGAGAGAGAGAAGGGAAGAAAAAAAATGCAAAAGAGATGAATTTACCGTTCTACCTGTGTTTTGGCCTGGGTGGCACATTTAAAGTAGGATGTGATTGCTGTTAAAGGCTCTAGATTTCACCAGTGAGTTCCTTGCGCTTCCTTGTACCTGAAGTCCAGGACTTTAAGTCATCTCACTGTTCTCAGGAAAGCATCACAGATCTTGTGGGTCTTTTTCCGCTTTTCAGCTGAGAGCAGGAGCCATATTTCTATCTAGCCTCCTTCAGTGACACTGTTACGTGACATTAGCTGAGGATCTGGCAAGTAGACCTCCTTTTTTGCCCAATTACTGAACGTGTTGTCACTGCAGTCCTCCAGGGTGCTATGCAGGGGCCCCGAACCAAAGGCCTGGCAGGATGCCGACATCCTGGAAAGACTTTCAGCCTTTCAAGCAAGACCTTTAGCTGGGGTCTGAGTTCTGCAAGTGCAGACTGAAAGTGCAGTTGGGAGTTCAATTCTTAAAATTTTGCTCCCTCTTTTTCACTTAAGTCATAAATTTTCTCATTTATGAATGCTTATTGTATCAGAAATTGCAAGGATAGCCATAAAATGATACTGTCACACATTTTTGCACACTGTAGTTCTCCAGTGACCGTAAGAAAGAGTCCTTAGTTAAACCTACTAATCTAATCCAAACTTTATGCTGAGTGGTTTTGTGACTGAGGTGGAGCCACTCCTGTCTGTTGGCCTGGTTGTGGATATATTATTAGTGCGTGAATACATTACTTTGGTTTTGTAATGAAAGATGAGCAGAGGAAGGGAAGAGTGGCCAAAGGAAAAGCCACCTCTGCCAACCAGTTGGGTTTGTAAAGAAGCAAGAGGTGCACACTGCCCCAGAAAGTTACCTTATTCTCTTGCTAAACCGATTTATTGATTTATTTTACTAGTAGGTTCGAAGCTTGGAAATACAGAGCAGCAAAGCACAGTTAAAGAACATTTTAAACTCTCCTCTTACTTTAAGCTGAAGGAACCAATGTGATCTCCTCAGAAGGTACATGAGGAAGTTGTATTTTTGTACGTTACCTCTTCTGGATGCCAAACTTTTAAGTGAGAGAATATACTCATAGAGTGCTTTATTACCGGAGGCTATTGGTGCATATTGTTATATAGCTGCCTGACTCTAAGTGGATTTGGCCTTGGATTAAAAAATACCTTGCACATATGTGCTTTGTTCAAAGCGCTAAACAAAATTTGATTTTTAAGTCAAAGTGACATTATTAGAGATGCTGTTTGCCTTAGGCTCTGGAGCAGAGGCTGCAAGGATTTAATTTCCCAAGGTACCTGCCCTGGCACCCAGTGTGACTCCCTGCAGTGGCACAGCACGTGCCTCACCTCAGTCCTGGAAGTCCCTGGCTCTCACACTATCCGGCTTTCATGGAAACACCATCAGGCCGGCTGGTGAAACACCATCAGGCCAGCTGGCTGCTTGGACACTTACACACAAACCCAGTTCTGTCTGCAGAGATAGTGATAAGACCTGCATACCTGGAAGCAGGGTAGCATTCGGCTTTGAGAGTGCTGTGATACTGAGAATATATCCATTTATGTCTGGCCTAATCTCCGTTACTGAGATTTATTGGGTAGGAGCTTCAGTTCCTGCAACTTCCAGCTCTGCTGTAGTGTAGGAATTGCTTTGTCAGCAAAAGCGCCTTTGCTGATGTTGCTTTTACCGATATGTGTGTGGTATGCTTTTACTTTGGTGCCAGTAAAAGGCACCGAAAGCTTGTTTAACTGTGTCTGTATTAAAAGTGCTTTTGTAGGTCTGTGATCTGTTACCTGAGAAAATGGCCTAAGTGGCTTGTTTTGCCTCTGAAAAGGAAAATTTGGACTATGAGAATAGTATTTTTAATATTAAAACTTTCCAACTTAGGTATGCAATTGATACCCAATCTCATTTTAAGAACCTGAATTATTAGCATTTTGTTAAAAGCAATTTTTAAACATTTGTCCTCTACTGAAACAAATGAGATATCAGTCAGATTTTTTTTTTCTTTTAATTTTACAATGTGCATTCAAGTGTCCTGTTGTCTTAGGCTGCCTGTTGCTTGAGCACATTCCGGTTGAAGATAATAGTCCAAATATCATTGCACTACTTTCTGCTATATCCATGTAAAAAAATGCTATTGAAACTGTCTGCAATAGCATCCTGCTGCACAACCCGCAAAGCAATAGCGAAGCAGAGGTCCAAAATCTTCTCTCACCTTTACTTGACAAACAAAACAGAGGTGGATTCCCATTCTCACATGTTTGCCTGCCTGTAGTACTAGAGATACTTGGTAACAACTGTACTAAGCTGCCATTTAGAGTCACTATAAAATCTGTAGGGTGTTTTTTTTTTTTTTTTTTTTGGTCATAAGGGCTGAACAATGTGTTTCGGTGAGAGTTTTTAGAGCACTTGTTAGAGACCTATAGGGCACAGTGTGCAATCTCTGAATGCCAGTATGCACGCTGAATGAACTGGCCCTTCCTACATGTTGCTGAGGGACATGCTGGGTTTCACTTCAGGTCAAATGAAAGCACAAAGCTTAACTACTTGAACAGACTGAAAGATAGGAGAGGACTGGGGAATCTAGTGGAACTGGATCCCTAATGTGCGTCTGCGCTGGAATCGTCACAGAGATGATGTTTTGCAAATGAACCATAATTCTAGAAATCACAGTAAGAGGTGGCCTTCAGGTAGGAAGGGCTGGACAGAGTGGGGATTTGACTGGGGTATTTCCAAGGACAGTTCAGCTACTGGGGTGGATGCTCATGATTGCGTGAGTGAGATTGGTTTTGGAAAGAACTGTTTGATTTCTACTGCAGTCCCAGGGACTGAAGCAGCTATCTACTAGAGAACTCTGTGCTGATGAACATTAGGTGGTAAGTTTAGATACCGTTTAGAACTTTTCACACACACATAGTAATATTAATTATAGTGCCCTGAGAGATATAACTTTACAAGCCTGATTTCACTTCAAAGTATCTGCCAGATCAAACTATCTGCCAGGAAGTTCTGCAGTTGGGGTAGTGAGAAAAGTTACAATGTTCCAATCACACAAATTATAGTAGGCAAAGTGGATCATACATGCACTAAGATATTTAGGATTCTCTCTGCTTATAAAGTGTAGTTTGTGATTTTAATAATTGCATATTTGTTTTCTATGCTCACAGCGTGGTGAGAAGAAGACAAATGAAGCTTCTTCCGAATCAGGAGAGAAAAAAGCAGAAGCAGCAGAGGTAAATTAAGCTCTTTCATCCTATTAACAAGAAAAGTTGATAATGAATTCCCTCATATACTGATCTTCTTTTTCTTCTGATGACTGGTGGTTGTAGTCATGTACAGTACATTCCAGAAATGTCTATGTCTTTATGTCTTTTTTTTGCCTTTTTTTTTGTGCTGTTTAGGAGCCTTATGAAAACATTTAGCTACTCCTCTTTTCCCTAAATGTTTCCTGTCCTTATCAATGGAAATCAGTGGATGGGTCTATTTTGCAGGGCGAGTGCACTTTGTTATGCATCTTATGGTACTGTTTGTTTGATTGTCCAGAAGCAAGGATGGAGTGTGCTGTTGCTCCCACCCTGCCTGTGCTTGTGCTTGAGTTTGTGCTTGTTCCCACCTTCTCTGCATCCTGGCTTTTATCCCAAAGGGAAGATTCCTGTGTGCACAGTGCACATCTAGATCATCTCCTGGCACACTTGCAAATACTGGTCAGTGTTGTATTTTAGAAAAATACTTACCTATGAAGTATTCTTCTTCATCAGGAATTGATATTTATAGTTCAGTAATCCTTGCTGAGCTGTAACTTTGAGTTATGCTGTTTTGTAGCCTGGTTATAGTGGCTGTTGTTACCAATCAGAAGCTATAGGGATTGTGGATGGGCTGTGGACAGAACAGAGCTGTGAAGCAGCCACAAGCCCTGCGAGACTCTCTGTTCAGTAGCCGCCCCTGTATGCTACTCGTGGTGCAAAGAGATGGTGCTGCCCAGGGCAGGAAGCAAGGACTGTGTGTGAGCACCCCCAGTGCTCCCCAACAGCCTCTGCAATTACAAGTAGGAACAGTTCTTCCCCATGGAAGCTATAGAGCAGTTTCAGAAAGAGAATAGCTCATAGACACATCCATTACTGTCTACTAGTTCGCTTTAAATGTCAATAACTGACACATGGGAAAGCAAATTTAGGTATACCTGATGCTTTGCTCATATGGCAAGCTATTATTTGGGAGATAACTTTGTCTAAGCTGTATATTTAACTCCAAAGTGGTAGTATACTTAACTCCTGTGCAAATCAAGGTCAACGAACACCTACTTTACAGTCCTCTAGGGTAGATGATTAGAGCAATTACCTCTCTTTCCTGGCACAATATCAAGAAAAGCTTGTCTAGCCTGGAAATTTTGTCCTTCTTTCTACTTTAGACAGGTCTGTCTTTTTCTTGATGTCTGTCTTTATCTTAGGTTAGTGCTGAATTCCTTGACTGCATGTTGTTGCTCAATATAGAAGTACTGATCTTTTTGTGGAAATGGTGGGAGTTGAATCTTGCAGCTTGGCTTGTGGAGGTACTATTCATGGCAGAGAGCTGTCATAGGGAAAATGTGTTTCTAGCTAGCAAAAGATTATTATGAAGTTGATTGTTCTGATGTTTATCCTTTTTCACTTTCAAGCTCTGAAAATACTGGGTATATGTTTTTTGTAGAGAAGTTCCTGCTTTGTTTGACTTTTCAGTTTTTTAGCTTGTAATTGGCTTGACTGTTTATAAGTGAGAGTAGATAAAAGGCTTTTCCTTTATCTGGTGAAATGGCATCGCCTCTACCAGTATTGACTATTACCTCCAGAACTCTCTAGTTTTTTAAATAACTGAAGTAGCAGCTGAGGATCTTAGCACTATTTTTCTAAACTTGTAGTTTACAAGTCTGGGAGAATTTGTATTATTCCTGTAGGCTCCAGTTTTTGAAACAAAGACTTATAATATATCTATAGAATACTGCAGACAACCATTCCCAGTATACTTTTGTTTTGGATACACATGTCACTACCATGAAAGTTTGGGTAATGATCAGGAATTTGGAGAACCTAGATTTATATGGAAGTGTAGCCTTCATAGGTTAGCTAAAAAGAGCTATAATTGAGCCTAGCTTTCAGATCTTGAAAATATGTAAATCCTCAAGGAGTGAGAGAAAAGGAGTAAAGCATGGAAGAGTAAAGGTTGGAAATTATTAGTCTGACACAAATAGGAGTAGGAGACAGTTATTAGACAGAACCTGAAGGATAACTCAAAATGCATGTTGTTGAGTTGTGGAATAGATTTCTGTGGAAGCTTGTGGAAGTCTTTGCTTCTTGGAGACTTACAACTAGGTTAGAGGGGAAAAAAAACACAACAGATTTCTTGTAAATAAAAATCCTATTTTGATAACACATTGTCCTGCATAGAGATGTGAGGGGATTAAATGACATGATGGTATTTTTCAGCTTCTAACATCATAGTGCAATAAAAATATGCATTAAAAGATATGAGTTGTAAGCTTGAAGACAATCTTAGGATCTTTTAATAACACTGTAGGTTTGGAATCATGTAAAATCCTGTATCGTTCATGTGCACTTTATCTTTGTCTACACACCTACTGATTTTTCTATACAGATTTATAAGACCTTTTCTCCAGGGAGTAGTTTTACTTTTACACTTGTAGTGCTTTTCTTTCATGTTGCACTCTTAAAACATTGTGTAAAGGAGATGAACATCATTATTTGAATGACATAGCTAAAATTCAGGGAAAAGGAGGAGCTGAAGCACAGGGCTGGAATTTTTTTTACTTAAGGTCATCTGACAGTTTACCAGGAGAGAAAAGAAACCCAGTTGCCAAGTAGAGGCTGGTGTCAAGAGCAGGGTGATGTGTGCCTTCCTTCAGGCTTAGAGATGCCCACTGAAGTTAGGAAGCGTTCCCATTTGAACTGTGGAGAAGGCTTTCTTCCCATGCAGTATGTGTGCTCTAGCTGGCAGTGAGTGCCTGTTGCTCACTTCACAACAAACTTCTGAAATCCGTTTGATTTTACTACGTCGACATGGCTGAAATTGCACAGCTAAAACCTGCTGGGTGGCTGCCTGGAAGAGACGGGTGGGTTAAGCAGCAGTGTGCTATAACTTCCATTCTGCTTGAAGACTGTCCTGCCTGGAAAGTAAATATACACATTCCTTCCTTCCTTGTCTTCGCCGGAGTTGAGACTAGTTTTACTCACTAGTCAAAAGCATAAAAACAAAACAAACAAACAAACAAACAAAACAAAACAAAAAGTTTAACGCAGTATTAAAGCCGGTTGAGCTCTCGCTTCCTTGTGAAATTTAGCTAGATTTAGTGTTTCAGTTCCCCAAAACAAAAACTACAATGTAGCTTTACGCTTACTTTTCTATTTTCTGTAACTCTGTTCCTTTGTAGTAGTGGCAGGCAGATACCTGAGCACTTGAAGTGCAGTACTGCTACATCTGTCACACCAGGAAGGGTTTGGGAGCAATCTGCTCTGCGACTCTGGCATCCGGCTTGACAGAGTCATGCTTTCCTTGGAAAGGCTGAGCCCCTTTGCTTGATTATTCTGTGCGTGTTATCAAAGGAAAGCAGACACTTTTGTGCTTAAATCCAGATTGCCTTGCTCCCATTATGATACTTAAGCTTCAAACATAGCCCCATTCAGGGATCTCCTTGACGCAGAGGCAGGTCAGCTTTAGGTTGAGAGATGTAATCTGTGAATGTAATGAGGAGCAACTGAATGTACAGCTGTGTCTTGACATGTATCATGGTGTCTTTTACAAATATGCAAAAGTTTATTAAAGCAAATGACAGAGTACTACATTTTATGCGTGTTAGAGCATATATTTTAAGGGAGATTTACACAGTTGTTTATCAGCACAGTTCAAAGAGGAAGTGTGTGGATTATGAGCATATCATGATCTGTCCAAGGACAAAGATTCAAGTCCAAGAGTGTATACCTTAACTCTTTGTGTCTTTAGTTTCAGACCTTTAAATCTGTTAAACTCAATTGGACACTTCTCAAATCTAAATCTACTTTAATTAAATGTTCTTATTACTTGTGTGCATGTGGTAAATGTTAACAGAAAATAAATGATTCTTGTTCAGATTGGTGGTTGTTCATGCACTTATGTTTACAGCTGGGGTGCCCCCAGAACCCAGGGTAAATGCGTACTGTGCTGCAGTTTTCACATATCCATCCTCCTCTTTGCTTAGTGTGTTTTGACATAGTGGTCCTGGATTAATGTTTGCAGCATGCCATTACAAAATGGGTGTACATAGGAAATTGAGGAGTTCCTTTCCTTCCCTCCCAATATTCTAAGCTTTGGTCTTTTTTGCACGCAAAGTGTTAGCTCATGAGACCATTGGTGTTTGTTAGCCCTCATGCTGACATTGTTTTCAATTTTCATGTGCCTTTCCACCAGTTTCAGTTCACTGTCAGCTTCATATTCCACCAAGGTACTAGCATTTTAGAAACCTTTGGAAGCTAAAATATTAAATTCAAGGGGATATGGGACAAATTCACTGAAGAGAAGCTCAAGGCACTTAATAAAGCACCTTGAAATTAAGAAGTCACTGGGCCACAAACTGGGAGATGTATTGGCATATACCTTTCCTGTTTTTACAACTCTTTTTTTCTGTTATAGCCACTGTTGGCTACTGTTGACATGGGGAAACCAGATGGATAAACCTTTGGCCTGACCCACTAAGGCACTTCTTGTGTGCTAATACAGAGTTACACCTTTGCACACATATCATCTGTGAGAGCTTCCTTAGGAGTTCAGCATTTTCCTTGCTAGTGGTGGGGCGAATGTGGCTCTCCCTGCCTTGCCACATTACATTCCTCATCCTGCTGGCATCCGTGTGGCCTGTTTGTGGTGCCTTCACGCTTCTGAACGTGTCTTAGCTGCTGGCTGAGGGTGGCAGGACGCTGGGGGCCGCTGGCGAGCAAGTGAGAGGGGAGCAGACAGGTCCCAGGTGAAGGCCTGCCCCTTGCCCGTGGAAGTCGAGCAGTGTTTCAGGAGTGCAAGGTAACAAGTGGTCCTGCTGCTCAGCTGAAAGCTGTGGTCAATGCTGCCCCTTCAAAGGGTTGCTTTGGGGGAGAAGGGGTGGCAAAAATAAAGCTCTGGGAGTCTGGGTTCAACTGGTTAAAATGCACGTCGTGATCTTCCATGAGGCTTACTAAAGTGCTAGGTAACCATTGCCTTAGGGGATTTCCGAGTAAGGATGTTTGTTTTTAGGTACAGTATTGATCTTTCTTTTTAATAATATTTTGGAATAAGACACGATAATTTTGAAGCATGTGTATTAAACATAATGCTTGTGGGAGAAACAGAGGTGATAGGGTAGAATTCAGCTGCCTCTTACTCAGATTAGTTAATTCTAGAAATGCTAAATCCTAGTTTACTTAAAAGGGTATGAATACGACATGGTCTGTTGCAGGTTAGAGTATACTTCAGTACACAATTACATGTACAAAGCATAGTTTTGATGCAAACCAAACTTCTCCCATTGGGTTTGTTTGATGATTATCATATGCATATACATAGCTCTGAGACGCCCCTACTGTGTACTGAATCCATGTGATTGGATTGAATCCAGCTTGCATTATTAACTGCACATAGTTTTGAAAGCACTCTTCCCTTTTTATTATCGTAGAGTGAAATACTAGGCAGAAGTTCCATATTGGCCTAAAAATCTAGTCTGTTCATCACCGGAATGTCTGAACGTAAAAAGGCTGTACTGAAAGGAAAACAAGGTCATATATCCCAAGAATCCCAGCTTGGAATGGGACCAGATGTGATATGAAACAAGACTGTCCCTATCAGACCCTACAGTTAGAGTCATGCTCTCAAACTGTGATACTGAAATATCTGCTGCTGGGTTGCTAGGTTTTTTGTTGTTGTTTGGTTGTTTTTGTTTTGTTTTGTTTTGTTTGTAGCAGGAACACATTCCTTATTTTGGAAGAGTGATAGGAATAATTGACACAGAATTGTTACTGTCCTTTTAGAATTGATTCTTTGATCTCACACTTAAATTCTGGATGTCTGTGAAATTTTTTTTTAATCCTGTCGGTTATGCTACAGGATTCCTTATCTTAGGCAAACATTAGATTTAGTTGGAATCCAGGAAAAAAATGCTGAGTAAAAACTGTATGACTCGTAAAATTTTGTTAGGATGTCCAATATTGGCTCTGAGATTATTAGTAACTGCTCAATTAAAGCATTTATGAGGCTTTTTTCCCCCTTTAAATGTATGTATGTATGTATTTATTTATTTATTTGGTGGCAAATTCTTTATTTTGCACTGCCTTGATTTTTTATTGATGTTTTTATCTCTTCTTACAAACCTGAATTTCCAGGTCTCCCATACAGCTCTGCTTTAACAGTATACTAATCTAGTGAAAATAATTTGGAGTTAAATAATGGGAGAAACGTGGGCTGTTAATGTGATGCAGGGGACATCTAGTGGCCTTCCGGGAATATTGTGTTGCGAGAGGAGTCTGTAAATATAAGAGTGAAATGCTTTTCAGTGAGCGAAGAACTTCTTTGTCTGTTTTTCTCTTCTGCTTTTATTTTTTACCCACTTTGGCAATGTGTAGTAAGTAGTTTTTTAAAAGTAACACTATTTCGATTAATTTTTAGTATTCATTCTGAGTTGTTAGCATGTAAGACTTCATGGCCATTAGGGCACAGGCAGAAATAGAGCCTGTTTGCTGATCAAGCAGCTGTCGAATCAAAGAGGGAAAGCTTGAGACTGAAATATTGCTTAGGGTGTCGCAAGTCTGTGCAGAACAGAGATGGGACATCCCTTCCCCATGTGATTTTGTTTGTCTCAAGGGAAAACATCTGAACAATATTTGTTTTCATTGCAAAATCATTATGAACAAGTAAATGATGTAGTCCAGTAATTATGAAGACCAAATTAGTCTTTCTGGCCACTGCTCTTCATTGCATTTCTTCACTGGGGAAATCTAGCAAATATATCAAAGGGACATATATTTTATGCTCGCTTTATTAAAAATGAAGGAATGAGCATTGTGTCTCACACACATCTCTATTCAGGATGTTTCTTATAGTTGGCTTTGTAAGGAAGCTGTGCTTTAATAATTCATTAACTCCATTATCAGCTTGAGGAACTTGATAAAGCTGCAAGATGATCCTTCCTTTAGCTGATTGAGACTGACTGTCCCCCCAGAATTCTTCCTTCCTCTGCTGCAAGGGGAAGAAGAGGATCAGAACTAGTTTGCCTGCAGGGAGCATTGTGGGAAGGATATTGGGAAGTAGGTAACATTGTTATTTTATCAAGTCTAGGAGAAGGATGAATCTAGTAGCATAACGTTGTCATCTTTCTCCTTCTATAAATACAGTAAGGGGTAAATGCCTAAGAAGTTGCTTTCAAAAACTGATGCTGCAGGCAAAATACATAACTCTATTTAGCCTATCATGTTTTATAATGAAAGGAAAGAATACTGATTTGGCAGCCCACTTTCCAGGTAATTTGACTCCGGGGAGCCTTTCTCTACTCCAGAAAGAATGATTTGTTTTTTGCTGCTCCCTCCTCCCTTCCCCCGCCTCCTCCTTCTCTCTCTCCCAGCTTTATCACTGTTTTGCTTGCTAGCGTTTCTGTGTTTCATGGTATTAGTCATGTTTTCTGCCCATATTGTTTAATTGATTTATATAATCAATTAAATCAGAACATGGTTTTATTTCACTCTAAATATAGGTTGTTTACTGTTTCTAGCTTAGGCTGAAAAAAAAGGCTTGTGCCTGAAGTCTTGGCATATGTTGGTTGGTATCATAAAAATTGCTTCTTGTATTAAATATATTACATACCAAAAGTAAGTTTTGAACACCATCTAAGAATTACTGACAACTTGTGAACCACAGGTTGTAGTTTCAGCCAACTTTGGGACAAACACGGAGAACCATAACAGTAATATATTGAAATCAAACTGAAAGTAATATATTGAAATCAAACTGTCAATATTCACTGTTTAAAATAGCTGGTCTGTTTGAGCATTTTTTATTTAGTTTGGAAAGTGGAAAGGCTAGTAACTAAAGAGCACTTAAATCTTGTGCTCATTCAAAAACTTAGTTATTTATTTAAAAGGTTCATGGGAGGATTTGTGGGGAATACTCAGTAATGAGTCTTTAATCTACTCTATCAGAGCTGAAATCCAAGATATGGGCATCTCTGCTGGCTCTCGCAAACTGTAACGCATTCTGCCTTCCTCACCGCCCCTTAGGAACATGGTCACGTAGGTCTGGAAGGCCACTGTTTTCTTAAGGGAATGGAAAAGATGGATTATACTGGGGAAAAGGAAATGCCCCATTGCACTTAAGTTTTGAAATATTATATAGGGTCTTATTTGGATGCCACTGTACTCAGTGTGATCAATCTCAAGGGTGAAATCTGAGGTAAATGTCATACTTGCTGCATCAGAATCCATCATGCTGGGTCACGTTTCTGTGATGTTAATCTTGTATAAGTGGGAACAGAATACAGTCTCCTGCAGAGGAGTTCCTCTTTGATCTTGAATGTGCAGCTTGCTTTAAATAAGAGAGATTCCCTCCTGTTTGGAAAGCTACAGCAGAAAGAGAACGCGAGGTGGCAATTACCTTAATGAAACACTGCCCCAAGACTATAGGTCTTCTGCAGTCTCTTACTGCTTGAAAATGGGTGCTTCTGAGTCTGAATGCTAGTTTTCTTATTGGATCTCTGAATTATCATTCTGCAGGCTTCCTCTGCTTGCAGAGAATTGTGGAAGTGTTCATTTGTAATTTTCCACTTAGCAGAGAAAATTAATAGGTCTCATCTATCTGCTGCCTCCAAAAATCTGATGCTTTTTGCTCTGTTTAGTAATAATAGCTGATTTTGTAGCCTTTGTTAGGTCTGATTTCAACAGTCACTGCGTTGTTCCAGGAATACTTGCTAGTAACAGAATAGCATTGGTATATGACTGGAGGTTCAAAGGAAATGTAATGTTTCTGTTTCAACTTCAACTGCATTTATGAAATCAAGAAAGTCATCATTTTGCCCTGAGTTCTGTATAGTTACTTCCCTTTTCTTCATCAAATCTTCTGACATTTGTTCTGTCTTTTATTTTGCAGAAGAAATCGGCAAGTGCTAATGTCAGCCAGCCCTCCAAAGCACAGACAAGTGGAGCAGCTTCTACCCTTACGGTAATGCACAATTAAAACAAGTCTCTTTTTTAAAAAATAAAAATAATAATAAAAAAAATATATGACTTCAGTTCCTGCAGTGGTATAGAAAGCACCTGGTGTCTGTCAGCATTCAGTAGCACTAGGAATATCCCAGGAGTGCTGCTAGAGACTGTAGTGAATTGTATTGAAAGAATAATTCAAATAGGCAATATTGTCATTGTGGGGAAATAAGCTTTTGATAACACTTTTCCTTTTCTTGTTTCCTGTTCCCCTTCCTAATTCCTTAAAGAAAATTCCAGTCTCATAAAGAGCAGTGGCCAACTTATTTTAACTTACAGGGCTCTGGTTCTTTCTTGACCCTTGGGTATTCCAGTGTTTGGATCCTGTTTATTCAGCAGGACCTGAGGAGATGAAATAGTGATAACTTTCTTTGTCTGCTTTCATAGCCCCTCCCTGACTTGGTTCAGGCTTTCAGGGAATTAGTGTAAGGGACATAAACATGACTCTCATGTTGTCTTTGATCCTTCATGAAGTGAAGGAGGGATTATAACTTCTACACAGGTTCAGGTCTTGCAAAGCATTGAGCTAAGGAGCTGAAAATCCTTTCTTTTTTTATTATGGTGACTATGCATAAATTGATGGCTATAGCTGGTAATCACTGTTTTATGTATTTTTGGTGCTTGGAGATATCCCAGCATTTAAAGTACTTAAACTGCTTTCTCTGAGAAACTTCAGCACTTCATAGATCTTATCTGCTGGAAGTGTTTCTGCTTTTAAATGACATTTTTCACTTTCTTAATCAATTCTTTTGTAAAATAGGAAAGACGCTTCTTTGCTACCTAGATTGTTATTTTCCTTTCTACGTGGTGACGAAGGACCTGAAGTTAATAACGCCATTGTCAATTTAATGCTTTTGTCTATCTCTAAACACATCCAAAATTTTTGTTGCTTTTCTTCTGTTCCCTTCAGTTTGTCAGTGCATTTCTGATTCTGGTTAAGCTGGAAGCAGCAGTCCATGTGCAGTTCTGTGAGAGCTACACAGAGAAGGACTCACTCAAGTTTATTTCTGCATATTCATCTCCTGCTATGCAGTTCAGTGAAAAGGTCACCTACAATTTGCAAACTGCTGCCTATGTCTTTAAGAAATATTTTATCCTTTGCTTTTTTTTTTTTTTATTGTAAGCATTGCTTCATATTAAATACCCAAGAAATATTTTCTAAGGGTGTTACTAAGGATAAAAACCGAAGGCTAATATAATGGGGGAAAAAATATAATGTAATCAGCAAGAATTGCTTTATATAAGGTTATGAAAGCCTAGGCTCTGTATTTTTTCCAGTATTTGATGCTCCTCCAGTTTCGGTGACATTCCGAACTAACTAACAGTGATGATTATGTATTAGGAAGGTATTTACTTTATGCTGC
The DNA here is from genome assembly GCF_059628265.1 of Tinamus guttatus. Taxonomy (NCBI): domain Eukaryota; kingdom Metazoa; phylum Chordata; class Aves; order Tinamiformes; family Tinamidae; genus Tinamus; species Tinamus guttatus. Next base: position 205,689 of record NW_028289347.1, read on the forward strand.
CTAATATTGACTCTTAATAGGTATTTTAATTTGAAAATTTTTATTTCCTGTTTGGCCATGACTACCTTGCTTCAATTAGGCAAAACTGAGTTTTTTTGGAATTATTTATTTAATACTCCCCTGTGATGCAATAGCATTATATAAAACAGAATGGAATTCATTGATTCATTGCCCTAGTTTTTCTGTATGTGTGTGAATGTGTATATATAGATATACACACACACATATCCTCTTTCAGTCATTTCTACATTTATTAAGACATTTGGCTAGCTGTGTTCTTTTTTTTTTTTTTTCCTGCCCTTTTTCTCCCCTTGGTATTTCTGAAAGATATCTATTAAAAAAAGTTACAGGGAATTGAAAGGAATGTTTTTTTAAAAGGCCAACCAGCCTTTTCTCTTTTGAGACAAAAATAAATCAAAATTTTCAATACACTCAAAACCATTCCAGAAGTTTTTAGATAACATCGGGAATATTGTTTTTCCTTCTTTCTTTTTTCTTTTTTTTTTCTTTTAAACTGCTATAACTTTCCTGTGTTTTGTGTGTGAAATCTCTTTGGACCTCTTACATAGTTTGCTGGTCAGTAATACTTCCTACGAACATGCCTTAGGCAAAATCCCAACTTCTTCGAAGCCCACTGCTGGTCTCTTTTTTTTTTTTAACCGACTCCTGGTCATTTTTTTTAGCCTACTCATGCTCTGTGGTGAAACTGGTTATGCTAAATTAAATAATCAGGATTTTGTTTGCTGACTTATGTTCTAACTCACCCTTCCTTCAGTTAGTAAGTGATGATCTTCCTTCTGCTTGGGTTGTTTGTATTTCTGAGTTCCAAACCACAGAGACTTAAGTGTGCGATGGATGCAACTTGTTATTGCATAATGCCTGACAAATACCAGGGAGTTTAATTCTCCTGTGACTGTATCCTCTAATGGGGAGTGCTTATAAGGGCCAGCACTTATGAGCCTGGCTTCCCTTTTGTTTTACAGTACATCCAAAGTGCTGTTTTTTGTGTCCTGAGCCTAGCCCTGCTCTTTATTGTTCCCCTCTTAAGTTCCTGCTGTGGTAGCTGTTACTCATGTACTGTTTCTGCTCCCTTCCTTTTTGCAGGAATTTTATTTGGCTCTCTGTATGTGTGTGTTAAGAGAAAGAGATACTGCTTCCCAAGTCTGTTTTCTATCAGTACTGCCTTGTGTCTTCTCCATGTTAAGGACATACTTAATAGGCAAACCTGGTGTACCCAGTTTCTGTAAAAAGGAAATCTAAATGGGTAATTTAAAGATGTTTAATGGAAATAGATGTCCCAGCTTCCTTCTGATGCTCTTTGCTCTTGTTCTGGAACAAACTATCAAAAGGGGGCTTGTGTCCTATACATTACCCAGTCGGATAAACCAAGTGAAATAACAACATTTAAGGAGTGTTAGGGTCAAAGACGTTAGTTTGCATGGGCTAGTTTCTGATGAGCAGCCTTGGCCAAGCATTCACTAACTACCAAAGTGTGACTAGGAGGAGGCCACTGCTACCCTAATTAAGAGGTAGCAATGAAGAGGGAAGACTGAGTTCATCTTCTCTGTGTTCAGGAGCACCTTACTAGGGCCAAGGTATTTTCTATCAACAATGTTTTAAGTTGGTTTTGGTAGATGAATAGCCAACAGAAAAAAAATCAGTGTTGTGCTCAGTGTTCAGTCATAACTGTAAGTAGAAGGCACTAACATTTGAGTACAGCTGGATCCAGCTATCTTTCTAAGATCTTTGTGTTCTTATAAGGTAATCGTGTTGATACTGAATGGAGCTTTACTGCTTTTTATGTAACAGATTTTTGGCATTGCTCTCAATGAACAAAATTTCCTTCTGTTTCTTGCTTAGTAAAGTGAGTATCTTTGTCCATAATAATTTCATGGATAGATTTATTGAAGGAGTAGCGGGATAATTCAACAGCAGTAGAAATTCTATAAGAATAACTTTTATTTTGGACTTCAAATATTTTCTGAAGAGGAGAGTTGATCTTAAGTCTCAAGTCTTTAAGAAACTCAAGGTTAATTCTGGATGTCATCCCAATTAGCACTGTTTCTAAAGAGAGATTCAGTCTGCTCTCTTGCTGTACATTGGACAACAAAACAAGAAGAAAGGGAAGAGCAATTACTAAATGTCTTTGAACAAAGTTACTAACATTTCTGCAACCAACTGCGCAATCTGTCACAAGTCTAAATACCAAGGTTGTTACTGAAAGTGGTTCCTACTGGTAGTATAGCTGCTGCGAGTTTTTCCTCTGCTGCATTTCCAACTTAAGTGTCACAACACTTATTTTCGTGATCTCTGTACAGGCACGTTGTTGCGAAAGAAGGCATTTCTGAACAAAGAATATCTGAGGTCATGGCACTGACTTGAAATGCCATCAGAAATGCATAGATGTATTGCTGCCTTTGATCAGCAAAATTGTTAGCAAGGTGGAAATGATTGTGTCTCAGTTTTGCAGGTATCCTGAAAAGGGCTTAGGTGGGCCATCCAGGAAACTCTTGTTTCAGGTTCACAGCAGACCAGGGAACCTCCTGGCTCAAAGGTACTCAGTTTCCAGGTGTGCTGTGGCCAGACTGCTGCAAATCAAGGGCTGTTTCCTGTGATTTACCCTGCCAGCTGCTGCCAGTTGGTGACCTTGTACTTGAGAAATACTGGAATGGGGTCAGCTGCAAGGAGGTGCTGGTTTTGCTGCTACTTCCTTTCTCTGATTGAGCTGTGTTCTTTCTCCCCTTGAGATAGAAGGGATGCAGACTGGTATGAAAAAAAAAGAAATGATTAAAGAGTTTATTGGGGGTATTTTTCTTTAAAAACAAATCTTGTATAGGTGTTGATGACTTGTATATTAAAAAATAAATAAAATTAAAGAGCAGATCACTCTTGGTACTGGTAGGTGTTTCATGGGTGATTTTTTTGCCATGTGTTTTCATCGCATTAGCTTGGGGGGAGTTTGAAGAAGCTGCATTCACAAGTTGTTTCGTTTTGTTGGCTCTTCGCCTAAGGTAGCCCGCGAAGCGAGAAGCGGGCGGCGCGGAGGGCAGCAGGGCCAGGCCCGCTTCCCAAGGGCGCCGTTATGCGAGCCCTGCTGCCCGCGGCGGCTCTGGGGCCGTGCCGTGCCGTGCTGCCCTGCACTGCGCCGCGCCGTGCCGCCCTGCGCCGTGCCGCCCTGCACCGCGCTGTGTCATCGCACAGAAGGGGCCGGGCCAGCTCTCCGCGCAAAGCGAAACCGGAGGCTGTTCGCACACCAAAATGAAAACCAGCCTCTCCTAGCAGTCTTGCTCGAAGCCTAATATTCAAGTGTATCAAGTAAGTTACTATTCCTACCGGCTCTAGACGGCCTCTCCTTTAGGCTAATTCGTGTTCTCATTTTAATTCTTGTCTCCTCTCCCCCCGCCCATCTCTGTCTCCCGGGGTCTCGGTGGGCTGCAGTGCTGCTGGCTGCTGACTTCCAGGGCTTCTGATGGGATCCACTTATCTGGAGGCATGAAGCACTCCAACCGGCTGTGTGTATGGCTTTCAAAGTTATGTTAACATGTTGGGTACAGCCCTTTCAGATAGTGACTGTGCAAGTATTTATCACGTCTGAAATATATTTCCAAGTACATTGTGTAGGCTGCACAGCAAGTGGTTTATGACATGTAAGCAGTGTCTTTAAAGATAGATGGGCCAGGGAGCCAAGAGCAGAGTATATAAGTAGTCTCCTAATTGTTCTGGATTTATGTTTGGTTTTCTTTGCGCATTTCTATCAGCTTAAACTTCTCTCATCTCAGAAAGCCATAGCACTTTTTGACAGACAGGTGCAGACCTTGGTGTGCCTGTGGCACACTGAATGTTGCATAGTCAGGGTATGATCACCTATAAGAACCAACCTGTGTTTAGGTACTGACACCCATTTTAAGAAGAAGAGTTTGTTATATTTGATACTTAATTGACACAGAGGCATCAAATGCATGCAGTCCCATGGAACAAAATCATACATTTCCTACTTTTCATTAAATTATTATTTTTGTTTCCTAGTACTAAAAATTAGATAGCTAGGTTACTACTAAATATTAGATAGACAGGTGTTGCTTAGGTTACCAGGATTTGATTATAATTACTGTAAGCTAAAACCACTGCTCCATAATCATAGGTATTTTCAATTTGGTCCAAAAATGAAGTGAAAAGACTAGATCTGGTTCCCTGGTGAGGTGTGACAGTATCACCCCCACTTCTCCTCTTTCCCTTTGGTGAAAGCAATATCTGTAGATTAAATAACACACTAGCTCAAGAACTTTGCAGAGACCTCTGCTATGTTTGTGAGCGGTGATCTTTGAAGTGTCTAGTTTTCCCACTGTTGTATTTGTCTGATAATACAGGCAGCTTCTTCTGTAAAATGATGCTTTTCCTTTTTATATGACAATCAATTGATTTTTTCAAGGTATGTAGTGCTGGCAGGAATCCTTGCCCCGCACTCAAGAGTTTTGGGGCATTGCCTTGCCTGTGAGTGACGGGGCCTGCTTTCCTCACGGTGCTGGTTCTGTAACTCTGCGTGTGAGCTGGCTGCCCCCGGTGTGACAGCTGGCTAAGGCCCTGTTGCCTTAGAGGCCGTGGCTCTGGGAGGAGCATGGGCAGGGTGGAGGGGAGACAGGGGAAGAACTCTCTGTCCTCGCAGTGAAGGACCCACCTTTCCTTCTCGGGGAGCCAGTGCTCCCTGTGTAGATCCTGATCGTTCCTGAGCCTCTTGCTTTCAAGCACAGGGGGAAGAAGAATAGACTTGCAGGGGCCTGGTCCTGCAGACCATCTGGTGCAAAAGTCAGAAACAAGTATGAAGAAAGAGAGGTCTGCAGTCCTGTGAGATACTTGTGAGCTCAGTAAAGGCTCAGAAACCTGACTGCCCTGGGAGAAACAGTCTGTGTGCCAGTCTGCCTGCATACCTTGCATGGTACAGGTCTGCCTGAACTTAACTGCAGTCCTGAAATTTCATGTCTCCAGGAAGAGACCCCGTGAGGTATGGCAAGGCCTAATCAAGATGGCAGTGTTATATGTTTGAATCAAGTGACAGGTACTTATTCCCCCAGAGCACAAAAACTACATGAAGGTTATAGAGTGGCTATGATATTTTAATAACAAAATTCTATCAAGATGACTGATACTGATATGGGGATTTCTGTTTGTCCTTCTACCTTGTTTTTCACTCTCTTAAACAAGGCCAGTGTGTGAGGGTGTGTATATTAGTTCATATGTATGGATATTGGTTCCTATTGCTTTATGAATAAAGCACGTTTCAGAGTTTCCACACTCTGAAAATCTGATCTCTAATTTGTAGCATCTTTCGCTAGTTTTTGTGACTGTTAGCCGGCCATTATGAATATTACCTGATTAGATTGTTGTAATAAAGGATATTCAAGCCCAGTAACCTCAGAAATCTTTTCCTTTTTGGGGAAGAGCTTTTCACACTTTTCTTCAGTAACGGTGCAGACCAAGTGACACAAATGCTAGCTGACCTCGGCAGCTCTACACGCAGTGTGGCATGTGGCTGGCACCTAAATAGCTTGTTTTGCAGGCATTTCCTTATCAGCTTGCAGTTTGCTGCTCCAGACAGCTTTGGAACAGTCTGGTGCTCGAAACAAAACGCAGAACCGAAAGCTGTTAACCAGAGCAGATACAGCTTGCTAGCAACTATGTCTGCAGGACATCTGTGTACCGTAAAGCAGAGAACTGAGCAGAGGATTTTTGAGCTGCCTGTGGTAAGGAGAGTTCTGCTGCAGTGACTAGGGCTACGTTACCGTAACGCGCCATTGCGCAGAGCGGAAACGTGAGAAGAGCAGTGACAATATTGACAGGGTGCCTCGAATGTTTGAATATGACTGAAGGGAGTTCCAGTATGTGCCAACTTGTAGAAATTCTAGCAATAAAAAGAGAATTCTCCCTAAAGACATAATCAAAGAGCATTATTTTTAGAAGAAATAAGAATAGGGGCTTTAAAACAAATTATTCATATAAAAACTCTTTTCCATGTCACTTCTGTATCTGCAGTGAGGCACACTGCCTGATGCTCCAAAATTGTGGCTTATCTGAGAAATTCTTTATGCCTAGTGAAAGGAACAGATGTTAGGTAACCCCTACTGTGATCAGGTGGGACTGCTGAGATCCCCCTTCATGATATTTGCAAAGGAAAAGGACATTTTTGACAGTGGAAAGTAAGTTTGAAAATAAAATGCTTTTACTTGACTGAAGCAGGGAGTTTAAAAAAATCATTGAAACAAAGTCCAAATTCCATGGTGGAGGGAGATAGTCTGGATACAAAAGTAGAGCTTTGTTGCGATCTTTGCTTTTTTAAAAAAACAGTAACAGAAACGAAGTAGTATCTACTACTTAGGAGATACTAAAGATACTAAGGAGGAGGTCTGGTGGTATGCATGATGAACGACCAGTCCCATCCTCTGTGAGGTAGTTGTATGATTTTCTGTGTTACATTAACTTCTAGTTAACCTAGAAGTAAGTAAACCTAAAATGAAGTGTAGAAAGTTTAAGGAGAGATAAATGTTCGAAAAAAAGAGTTAAATCAATTGTTGCTCACTCACCTTGCAATTTATTTAAGCATGAAGCTGCTTCAGAATTTAAACAGTGATGATAAGAAAATCATACAGGTTTTAAGCTTTAGGCTTGACATGGGTTGCTGAAATCCTGAGGCTCTAAAACAGACATCTAACCTAAATGTGGTTTGGTTGATGTTAGCTTTGGTTTATATGCTTAGTATCTCTAACTGATGGTTGTTCTTCCTCCTCTGTATAGATTGATACCTGTTGCAAATATCTGTTTCTCATTCATGCTAAAATTGCAGAAGAATGAAATTTCAGGTTAGTCTTTTTCACAAGAGTAACCTGGATCATCCTTTAAATTGAGCTTTGCAGAGAGTCATGATCTGATGTCACCAGAGCTGATCTGTCTCTCTTTGATTTATTACAATTGGCTTTCAGGTCCAGAAAAAAAGAGGTAACAGCATAAACCTACTGTTTGTTTTTTAACACTAGTGTCACTGAGGAGGAGAATTTCAATGGAGTTGGAAGGTGTCAGGCGGCGCATGTATTCTTGCATCCCACTTAGGGCTGGAATTTGTTGGCAAAGCTCTTGTGCACGGCCTCCACCCGCATTTTTACTGCCTATCAGTCAACTCTGGGCAGCCAGTGTGTTCATGCTCTCAGTTTGTAGCAAAAGTGTCTATGCACCCCCAGTTGACACCCCGTCAAATTACGTGTTGAGGTGTTTTTTTTTTTTTTTTTTAACTCCTCTGCAGGGTTGTAGATACCTGTTTATATATACATTTATTTATGTATAAACTCTCTGCAGAGTGTTAGTATATTAATGCATTCTAGTTGTACCTCAGTTTATTCTTCACATTTGCTCCAAACTGTGAGCTTCCATTCAAAAGAGCAAATCAATTTTTGCTTTTCCTAGTTCCTAAGGGGGACTCTTATTTTGGATTTTTTTTTTTAATTCTCTGTCAAGTTGTGGAATATTAAGAGTTTTTACAGATTTTTTTTACACTGTATTCACATCCACTGAGCTTATGAATTCCAAAATTGCAAGAAGTATCTCTAAGGATATTTCTTTTTTAATATATTAATATTTAAAACTAAGTGTATATTGAAAACATCAGCCACAAAAGCATGAATTCAGCAAGCTGCTTATTTATTTAAATTTTAATTTTTGAATGTTGAAATTTTGTAGGTGTGATTTTTTTGTTGGTGGTGGGATTTGCTTTCTTAATGGCACTGAGCATGAAAGTAGGGGGCTTTGCTGAGGCAGGGCTGGAATGAGCTTAGTGGTATGAAAGTAACAAAATACAGTCGGGATTTTATGCTGAATTAGAGCTAACTGTCCATTAAAGCTTTTCCCAATGTGTGTTTTTTGACTTTTATTTTTATATTAATTTATCCACTCAGCAGTTGGCCTGGACAATAAGCTTTGTTCATAATGTGCAATGTTTGCAGTTGCAAACAATGAAAATAGTCTCCAAAAATAAAATGGGCACACCCGTCACATGTGACATACATTAGAACTTGTAATCTAAATTGTTTAGAAAAGGAATCATTACTTCTGCACAGAAGCTCCTCACAAAAAGATGATATTGTGAGATATAGTAAAAGAATGTGCTAGGTAAACATACAAGGGACTGCAGATACAAACTGCATTCTTATGTCCTGCTGCTCCATATGTTAAGTTTTTAGTATAAACCTCTGCAAAATTAGCTGAAAGCCTGAGATTTCCAAAAGAAATATGGTTGTCTGAGTTGATCAGTTTTACCTTTCCTATTAAAAAACTTTTCCTCACGGCCTAATTCAACATCAACAGCTCAAAAGGCAGAACAGTTTTCCCTGCTTCTGTCCCTCTTACACTCTCTAGAGTAGCAATACTGCAGTGACAAAATGGTCTTAACACTAAGCCTGAGAAGTAGTCCCAACTTGCATATCAAAGGCGGCAAATCCAAAGAGTAATCAAGTGGGCGCTGAGCCCGCTGTCCCAGAGTGCGCAGAGCAGGTCAGTGAGCAAGCACTTGTCTAACCTGTTTCAAATCTCCCCACGCTGGGACTGCTGCAGTTCATCCGTGCGGGTGCTTCAACTGAGAGGCTAGTCTTGTGGTGAGAAAAGTCTTTCTGATGGGGCTTCACATATTCTTTGCTATGGAAAAAGCCTATCTCATTTTGGCTCCCCCTGTCCTTGACTCCCTGACCAGAGAGGACAGGACATCAGGTGTCATCCTCCTTTTACCCTCTTTCCTTTTCCTCTACAGCCTAAGTAGTAGCACTTTGCCTCCCAGTTTATTATTTTCATGTTGAGTCTTTTTCTGCAAAATACCAGCAACATTTCTCAAAATGATGCTTGCTATTCTGTCCTGAAACATGTTGTTGGAAACATCAAAAGCAACCCAGCTTTTAAAAAATCTGTTCAGTGGCTCCCTTCAAATGTTGTCCAGTTTGAAAGCAGGCCGAATGCAAGTTTATAATCTAATGTCACCTAAACATTTCTCTGGCTTATTTATTAAAAAAAAAAGTCACCTAAAGTTCTGTAAAAAATGTTGTAGTAACATCATGATGTTCCCTCTGAAGATATTTTCTTAACCGGTAGGCTTGTTACCATGTTTAAAAAGCATTCGGTGCTTTATTCTTGACAAATCTGTTTATGCTTGTTTTTTTGGTGTCACGTTAAGTGTTTATGTATTGGTTGCTTGTTAAGTATTTCAGTATCTCTTCAGTTTTTGAAGTTGACTGACTGGTAGGTTGTTATCTGGCTGCTGCTTTCGAAAGATGGCAGTGACCTTTTGTAGTGTGATGAATTCTCCTGCCCAGATTTCTGAAAATCACCCATGTGGTTGATGCTCTGCGGGTGGCTTGCTGTGCTACGTGTGGTGCAGCTGCAGGGAGTTTCCAGCTTCCCGTAACCCAGAGCATTCCTGGCCTCCTTCACCTGCTGTTTTGTTCCAAAAGGCTCTGCCTTCCTGTTTCCTGAATACTCGCAGTTATTTTATTTTAAGGTTCATTTTCAGATTGCTTTCTCTTTTCATCCCCTGTTAGGCTTTCCCTTTCAGCAGCAACATAAAGACTCTCAATCTGGCAGATGAGTTTCTTAGGGTGTTGCTTCTCTTTTGCTGAAACTAGATCCCCTGTTTTTTTCCAGGGGACCTTCCTGAATCGTCACCCTCTCACTCAGGGTCAGCAGTGTGCTGAAGTCCCTCGGTCAGCCTTTATATTTGCGTGACAGTGCCTGGGCTGGTAGCATCTGCTTGGCAGCCTCTGCACTGCTCGTGACGTCGCCTGGCTGCGTTATTAGCAAAGCACAGAGAGTGCCAGGGAGCTGCAAGAGCCTCCAGCATCTGGTAGGCCCAGTGTGCTGCCAAGATGGGTCAGCAAGCCCTTCTTTTCCTCTTTCTGTGGAAAAGCCTGCTCTTGGGTGCCTGTTCTGGGCAGATTCTGCGTTTGCAGCTCTGATGGCCTCATGCAGCTGCTTGCAGAGCAGCTGCCCGCAGCGGAGCCGCTGGCCGTGCGCCCAAGCTGCATGTGGAGCAGCAGCGGGGACAGGCCTCCGTGCGGGTCATGTTCACATTTCCATCCGTCATGGGTTCTTCCCCCTGGGGTGTCTGCAGTAGCACGAGAAAAACACGTCTGTTTCTGCTGGAGCACCTAGGTGATTTTCCTCTCTTTACCCTACAACCCTGAGGGCGAATTGAACTCATACTGTTCCTGCTTTTGATTGGGAAATTTAACCTTTTTCTGACAGGGCTTGTTGAGTCCCGATGGTGGCGGGGCCTTGCCCCCTCCCCAGGAGTGGGGAGCGCCTCCCTCTCTGGCAGCCCCTCGCCGAGGCCTGCGTCAGGCAGCAGTTATGCTGGTTACCAGGCAACACTTTAATATTTACCGCCCGGCCCGTGCGTCGCATCGGGAGCGGGGGCTCATCTCGCCGGCGTGTCGGAGCACAGCGAGCGCAGCGCGCGGGGCTGTTCTTGGCCGCTGCTGCCTGCCTCTTGTGACGGGGAGAACTAGAACAACCCCCAGCAAAGGGATGTCGTCCCAAAGCGGCCTTACTGAAAAGTCAGATTGGCTTTACAGGCTGTATGGTAGTTAGCAAACGAATATTTAGGTGCCTGCACCTTGTGTTACCACCCTGTGAGGAGGAGGAACCTCCTTCCTCCTTGCAGGGTTCTTTCGTGGGGGAGGCTGGACAGTGTTGGGGAAAACGTCAGGCGAAAAGTGTCCCATAGTGAAACTAAGACAAACTCCGCCTACGGGGGAGCCAAACCAAGAAGATCCACGCAGTGTTGTGCCACCTTCTTTACAGATGAGGTCAGCTGCAGCAGGAAGTGCCCTGTGCTCTGCCAACCCCTCCCTCCTGCTCTCCCTGCCTGGGTCCCCAGCAAAAGATAAGTACGTTTCTCCTCTCTGCCAGCCCTAAGCATTTACAGGGCAGGACGGCTTAGCAGTTGATCAGCAGCCATTTCCTGGACTGCCATTATCTCAAACTTTTCTTACTCCTCCATGAGCATTTAAACTAGAGCTCCTCCTCGCGCCCTAAGTGCTTCATCTGGATAGCACAGGAAGAAGGAGAAGTGGTGTTTTGTTTTGTTTTGTTTTTGAGAAAGATTTTATGCTAAGATACAGAGCTGTAAAGCTTCCTCTGAGACAGACCTCCTTAAATGAGAGTGCCTTATGAGCATCGATGTTACAACAACCATGATGGTAAGTAGCACTGTCACGGTCAGGTAGAGCCGTGCTAGAGGGTCTCTGGAGGTTTGTGTGGTGCTGTTGTAGCAAAACTGCAAAGACTATTTAAATCTGTTGAAGAAAAAGATTTGGTGGGAGTTTTCCAAGGGGAGGGAGGAAGGGAGAAGGGCTCAGATAAATAATTCATGCCATGCAAGATATGGTGATATATCAAGTAAAAAGTCATTAGGATGACTAATGTAAAGAGGTGTAGAACAGATACTTGTTAGTCAGCCAGAAGGAATTCAGATTAATTAAATAGGAAATAATGAAAAGGGAAGCAAAGTCTGTTACTGGGCAGAATAAGAAAAGTATGACCTTTCTGCCTACAGATTATCTGATGGTGATGGTTGAAATATATAAAAAATGGATCTTAATATTTGTTCCCTGTCCCCATGTTGATTTTTCTTCAGTCCTCCTGAAATTCTCATGTGTTATAATCAATCTTTATGTGTGTATATATAGAAGCAGGAATTATCCACTGTTAAAATTATGGCAATCGTGGATTCTCTCAGGTATATGTTTAGTCATTAAACTTCTTGCAGAGACATGCAAAAAATCAGAAAAAACTTTGCATGCCATTCTTGTATGTGATAATTAACCACTTAGCGTACTTCCTGTATTATCATTAGTTATGTTAATAAAGGACTGGTGTTTGCAGTTTGGCTGGAAGTCCATTTAACTTTCTTCCATACATGCACCCAGTACACATGCACACAACTCAGTGAAATTGTGTAAGAGCATAAAGAAAGTGTAAGTATCAAGTAATGAGAAATTGTCTCTAGACCTAAAGACAACTGTGCTAACTAAAACTGCTGGTATTTCTGCCCTTGTGTTTTGGGGCTTGAGGTGGGTTGGCATAAGTGTACCTTTAAAATCCATTCTACGTCTTGTATTATTCTTGAGGAATGTTTGTACTATGAAAAGGTTTGAAGAGGCTGGGCGAATCTATTTAAAAATAGCCAAGTATCTTAAAAGTTTGATTTGGTGTTTAAAATGAGAGAATTTTCTTTATGGAAGAAAGAAGCCACCCTTTGTATGGAATACTGCTTCTGAGTTCATTCAGTATTTATTTTAATAGAGCAAGTGACATGAGTAAATATGCGGGGAAAAAAGTCTAGAAAGAATTTGTGTTATTTCTTTGAACGTAAACTGTGAGCACATTGAGATGGCAAACACGGCTGCTGGGATGCCTAGGCAGACAAACATTAAGTGGGAAGAGGGAGGTGGTATTGTGTCTGTATAACATATTGATAAGACGATTGGAACTTTCTTTTCTGGCATAAGAAGGATATTCTGCATTCAAAATGGAAGTAAAGTGTCTTCTTTTCTCTGAGAGTAACATCACTAAAGATAGGAAGAGACTGGCATTTGCTGCTTCGGTGTAGGAGTTGCATAATATGCTGAAACACTTCATGACTTGTGTTACGTAGTGATAGTAATTATTCCTTCCTATCTCTGCATGATTGAGTCTGTAAATTTAGTCTTAAATATTTTGTATTTCACGCAAGAAAATCCAAGAATCCAGTTTCCTTAAGAAGGAAGCTGAGATGTGCAAGGATCCTGCTCAGGAAGTGTAGTGTTTCAGCAGAAGAGCAGGATGCAAATGTTTCAGTACTCGATATGAAATTTGCTTTCAGTTCATGTCAGAGAAGAAAATACTGTAATGAGATACATGGGGATTATACTGTAGAAAACCTGCATAAATGTATTGTAGAAATACAGGCAATACAAAAGATCTAAAATGGTAACTCATTTTTTTTTCAGTAATAAATCATTCTTTATTTTTAGTTGGATGTCTGTGCTTAATTAATATAAATTATATACAACAAAGGTGAAACATAACTCAACTTTTTCTCTTTCTTCCTCAGAAACAATCCCCCTCTGCTGATGCATCAAAAACACATATTATGGAGCCATCTGAAACAAAGGTCTGATTTCCTAATAAACTCATTTTTCAGCTAAGCACAAACGCATAATGCAAGGGAATTTCTTCTTTTCTTTTTTTTTGTTTTAATACTGACTCACTTTGTTATTTTGCATATTTCTTATCTGCAGCTTAATTTCTGCTTTGCAAAATACCTGAAAAAAATGTTACCAAGAACACTTGGAGGGCTTTGTGAAAGCAATACTGATTGTAATTTCAATTCAGTTGCATTTTGTGACATGCATGAGCTCTCCTCACAATGTCATTACAGGGTTATTTACATATTGATAATTTCATATATTTGAAGGATTCAGGGCAACTTTTAGCTTTTAGTGGGTGTTCGGTCTCATCTTCTTAGTCATACATATGTGTCTGCCTGTCAGCTTCCTTTCCTTGTCCTTCACACTTGTTTTGTCTTGTTTAATGGCTAGAATTTTTTCAGTTTTGAAGTTGTATCATCAATGCCTATACTTTGTTTGAGAAAAGATTTGTAACCTCACTTAGGCTCCTGTTGCCTAAGACTATTATCTAAAGTAATGAGCAATGATTCAGTCCTTCCCTTGTTATTTCTTTTTCCATAACATAATAGTAAAACCAAAAAAAAAAAATACTGAATATCAGACTTCGACCAGCAAGAACTTGTGCAGTGGTAAAGTTTAGGACTTGTTTGCACCTTGTGTAAATGAAGAAAAGTGCCAAGCATGGGGTTGGGAAGGGCCTCTGAAAGTGGCTGGTTTCAGTACCCAGGCTATGCAGGAACAGCTCTGAAGTTGCATCAGGCTGCTGAGGGCCCTGTCAGGCAAGCCTGAGTACCTGCTTGCATGCAGGTTGCACAGCCTGTCTTGGCCAGTTTGAGCTCCTTCATTTTTTTTTGTTGTTGTTTTGGGGAGCAAAAAGCTGTCTGTAATGCTTCAGATGTTGTCTCAGAAGTGCAAAATAGAGGGAAATAGTCACTTCTCTCAGCAGTGCCTCAGCCTCTGCTTTTAATAATGAAGCAGCCCAAAATGCAACTAGCCCTCCTCACTGCAAAGGGGGCCACTGGCTCATGTTCCACCAACTGCCCATGAGGACCTCCAGGTCTTCTTCTGCGCTAGCTCACAGCCTGCGATGCTCCTCAATCCCAGGTGAAGGCTCCTTTTGTGTCTGTTGAACTTCATCTCTCTGGCCTCTTTCTGAACAGCAGCCCGACCTTCTGGTTTACCTGCTGCTTCCTCTTATTCTAGTATTATCCAGACTTGCTGAGGAAGCACACCTTCATTCAGCCAGGTCATTAATTGAGATAAGCGCTATGAGGCCATTTATTGACTGACAGGCAATGCCACTTTTTTGTGTTTTTAATATTGCTGAAACAGAAGCTATTTTCGTCCAGGTATACAAGTTACTGCTTGTTTGTAGACTTTGAGCAAGGACAATCTTTTCAACTTTTCTGAACAAAGCAGTCATCATAAGAAGTATCTATTTCCTTCTTTTCAGCTCTTGCTCCTTTAAATACCCTAGATCTTGTTTGAGTATGCAAATCTGCAAATATCTTCTTTCAGAACTAATAGCTACAGCAGGCTAATATTTGTCATTTTTTTAATAACCCTTTCCCTACACACACGCACACACACACACACACACATACACTGTGTAAGACTTACATTTGTAGCAGTGAGGTAGACAACAATTAAACCTTTCCTTTGATGATTATTACTTATAAACAAAGATACTTGTTAGTCTTCAGTTTCAAATTCTTTTTGTGTTTGTGAGCAAACTCATTTGTGTCATGTTAATTCCTCATGTTTTTCTCTATTACTGAATCCAGCCAAATATTTGAAAATAGATACTTTCTTAGTTATGATTTGAAACAATCTTCAGAAAAATGTGGTATATTTAGAATGAAATCATTAAAGCTGGTGCTTGCAAGATGCGACAGAGCTACAGCAACACAAGTGTAAGCTTCAGCGATGTAAGATTGGTAAACACCGTTTTGAAACACCTCTGAAACACTGTCCTGCATTTGCACATGTATAATGATTTCTCTTACATGTGCTGTGTTATTAATGCCTTCCTTCTTGGTTAAGCAGGTCATTTGCATTTAGGAGTAGTTTTTGAAAAGAAGTATGGCTGTGGAGCACTGGAGCTTTAATTTCTGATCTCAAGTTTCTTGCAAGCGAACTGCTCTGACTGTATAGCTTGCTGTGGCCAAGTGTCCTTTTTCTGTCCAAGAATATCTACCACTTTCCCTAAAGATCATCCAGACCCCTATTAAGCTCTCAGATCTACACTGCCTCCTTTGTTTCTTGTGGTTTTTGCCACCTTGAAGCACCTGGGAGTTAGTGCAGCTGAGAGAGGAATGTGGAATTTCTGTTTTGTGGCAATATCCAAAGGGTTAAGTGAGGTGATCAGAGGTTTGGAGGTGAGGTGGCATCAAGGAAAACATTTCTGTTCAGCTCTCTTCCTTTTGGTGGTGTTGTCATCTGTGCCACTGCGTCATTAGAAGAATAAGAAAACTGATCTAGCTGAAAGAGATTTTTTTTTTTTGCCCTTTTTTTTGCCGTTTTTTTTTTTTTTTTCTCTTTCCCAGGCTAATTTCCATTTTCCTGGGCCAGATTAACATGTGGTCCTTCAGGTACTGGCACAGTGCAAGTGGGACAAGGTAGCAGAAGGGGAGGTGGAATGTCTCTTCTCTGTAGGAATTCAGTGTATGTTATGGTGATGCTCTGGCTCTCATTTTTTTGTGTTTGAAGGATGACTAAGTGTCGCCTTGCAGTGCACAGCCTCCTGCTGAAAATGTGAGAGCTCTGCTTTGATTTGCCCAGAAATAAAACTGTGTTGTTAGATTTGAGCTTTGTTATTGCTAGAAGTCTGTCCAAATGGAGGGTCTGTCTCTGAGTGCATGCACAAGCATGTGTTCAGAGCCACTTGCTTTAATGTGGCCTTAACATCTTCAGGTACGGTTAAATAGTCTTGAACCAAATACTGCACATAAGAGTTCATGTATTCTGCGGCATTGTCATAAATTTATAGCATGAGTAATTCTATAGATTTAAAAGCTGTACAAGAGTAACAAATAACATAACCTGCTTAATAAAATAAACTAAGCAGTTCAATTACACCATTAAAACGTTAACCAGTTCGCACTGGAGACATTAGTCATGAGCTAAGAGCCTTTGACTGCAATCTTTTGTCATGCTTCTTCACATTGCCACCTGCCCTTTAAGCCACTAAAGTTAAGACAAAAATTATTGAAACCATACATTTTCTGAGCCACATTCTCTCACTTCTGTGGCATTATCTGTGCCCTGGCTACCAACATGAATGAATGACTTTTTCCTTTAGTTGGTGTACAAATATATCCAACCTTCTCAAGCTACAAACTGAAAATTAGGATTACCTTTTAGATATGGGGTTGAGTACTCTACAGGTGCACATAGGTGTGTGTGTCTTTGAATTAACCATATGGTAAACATATATGTAGGGGAGTCATACATAAATTAGGAGTGAAAGTACCATGTTTTATTCAGGATTCAAACGAAGATGAAATCCAAAGGGGAGAATCTGGAGGTTGAGCAATTTTCATTTTTGCTATTATTAGTTTTCTGGTTTGCAGGGAAGGATATTTTTTTACCTTCATCTGTAGTAATAGTTTGCTATTGGGATTTATGCTGTCCTCGGCTGAATGTTGTGGGGTGTTGGGTTCTTCGCTGTGGCATGCTGCTTTAGGACCTTTGTCCAGTTTATGCCTGGGTAGCTCCTCATACGTGCTCAGGATTTCACAACCAAATGGTTCTGCATTAGGATGTGAATCCCTGCATTAAAAAATGATGAGCAAATTTTTGTGGATACTCAGGTAGCAAATACAAGCTGGATATATCTAAACAGTAATTCATGTTCGGCACCTGAGGTGAGACAAACTTGCAAAACTGCAGTTGGCAAATCTCATTTTTAAATTAGGGGCTAGTTAGATTTTTCTTGTTTCACTTTGAATAGGTGGTTAAAAATGTTTATTATTTGTCTTTTAGCAACTTTAAATATATTCAGTGTACTATAAAGGCAGGGAAGATTTTGTCTGTGTTTCTTTGGCAGCTTCTGAAACGGCTCTTGCTGTGTGCATGGGTCATGCAGCTAACTGTGGCACTGGAGTCCCTGGTCGGCATGAGCAGAAGTGCAGGGAGGATGCTGGCTCGGGAATGCTCTGGCGCGTGGCGGATATGTGGATGTACCTCTCTCTCTCTCCCTCTCTCTCTCTGTCTATCAAACTCGAAAGTCTTTCCACTTGGTGCTGTTTCCAGCAGCAGTGGATCAGATTACAGTCTGAGTTCGTGTTTTCTGCCAGGG
The DNA here is from genome assembly GCF_059628265.1 of Tinamus guttatus. NCBI lineage: Eukaryota > Metazoa > Chordata > Aves > Tinamiformes > Tinamidae > Tinamus > Tinamus guttatus. The sequence continues at coordinate 223,185 of NW_028289347.1, forward strand.
ACTCTGCAGCCAGGACTTATGAGGCTCTTGCATTAGTCAGCAGCCGTCCTTCCGAGTCCCCACATGACTTTCCAGTAGCCACATTGCCTCTTCTAATGTTAATCGTAGCACAGTTAAATTAAAAAAAAAAAGATGAAGAGTCTATCATTTTTATGTTTCCCTTTTCGTATCAAATATAATGAGCCTTTTGCTTTTCAGTCTTTATTCTTACCTGTTTCTGTTAGGATTAATTTAATGTTTTCTTTGCCTTGACTTGAGGCAGATTGTAGGAATAGATATTTGTGCTGTTGCTGCAAACACTATTTCAGGGGTTTATTACATTTAAATTCCTCCTTCTCCTCTGCTTCACTCCTGTAGTTAAATATTCATATGAGATATATGTGTGCATTTGGAGTTGTATACCAGAGTCTTAGAAACTGCCAAAAAATCAAAGCATTATATATTAGTTGTGTAATGCACGTGCTCACAAGTATGAATCTGATATAAAAATATTCCTATGTTAATGAAGCGATCAGTTAAACATAACCAAGCATGTTAATCTCTATGTGTACCCTGCTTACATTTCAGCCCACACCAACAACCAAAGCAGAACCTGGAAAAACCGCCCAGTCAACCGAGGTAGGAACTTCCCTTGCCCCTTGGTGGTTTCTGTCTGCCTGTGAAAGGACAGGCTGAATGCCCTGCTCCTACGGGCCGGTGTGAACCTGCTGCATGGACAGAGACACCCACACGTGTGTGCAGAAGAGCTCAGCAGCTGGCGGGTGGAGACAGGCTGTGGGAGCCCAGCTGGGGTGCTTGGCGCTTCGCAGCTCCTTGAACAGTCAGATTCATATCCAGCTCTTGCTTACTGAGGTTATGTGCATGTAGGAAGAAGTAGGGAAAGAGAGAGTAGGTTTTTTAATTTTTCTGAATGGTTGATCCGACTATGCCCAGGTATCAGATATCTGCTTTTTCCTTAAGTAATCAGGAACCTAAATTGATTGATATATTTTAAGGAATATCAAAGTTCATTTTCCTCCCCTTTTTACCACTTTTTTTTTCCTTATTTATGCCCAAAGAAAACAGAGAAACATATGGGGAGCTTTTAAAGAGGAAATAAACTATCTTAAGTAAAAGCAAGCAACCTCCTTTCCCCAGCAAATGAAAAACCTCTCCAAATTCAAAGCAGGCAAGCGAAGTTATTTCAGTCTAAACAGGAGGAAGTAGGGAGTCTTAGTGCAAGAGTTTATAAGAAAGCTTGAATCCCATTTCACTTTTGACTGTCTGAAAACATAATTTAAAATACCATTAAGGATAAGCTTCCAGTAGAAAGTACTGTACACAGGTTTTTGCTCCTCACAGTTTCTAGCTGTGGCTGTGCATGTGCCAACTTCTCCAGATGAATGTGAACTGTGCCTTCTCCTGTGAATATAGTTTGAAAGATGAATTATTACTGCCTTCTCTAAAACTGCATGTGTGTGTCAGGGAGGGAGGGGTTTGCATAGCTGGCTAAAAATAAAGTAATATAAGAGCTCCTTAAAAGACCCTCTCATTTTGAAAGTACAGCTGCAGTGATACAACCTTGGCTTTCACCTTTACTGTTAAAGCCCTATGTAGATAAATGCTTAAAGGATTATCCGCTTCAGGGTGTGTGCTCTAGGCAGGAAGTGCACCTTCCTTTATGTATCCTGAGTTTACTTAATTCCTAGTTGACAGGGAATATTATTTCCTATGTAGTGACTACCAGTAAGTTGAATGTTTTATTTGTAGATGTATTTAGACCCTATTTCATTGCAGTGAGTGGTGTTAAGGATAAACAATCTCAAATTTTTATTTAATGACAGCCAACAGACTCTCAAGCTAAACAGCCCACTGAAGGGAAGCAAAAAGAAAGCAGTGATGTAAGTTTTATATATACATATTTGCCTTTTCGGGTTTCTTGTGTTATTTTTCTTCTTTCTCTCTTTTGTTAAAAACAAATGAATAAACAATATCCCGAGAAATGCCTAGCAATGTGTTTACTTTTGTACAGGGAAAAGAACAAATTGGACCTTCTGTGACAACAGCTTCTAAAATCAATAATGCAGGAAAAGAAACTACAAGTCAAACTGATCAACCCTCCCAACCAACCTCCATAGAACTAGCAAAGGTAAAAGTAGCAATTCATTTTTTATTACTTTTTATTACTTACATTGTTGCAGGGAAAGGAGATCTAAATCAAGACTCTCTTTTGCTGAAAGATGTAAAACCAGGTTGGGCCAGAGAAATCACGATGTAGAAAAGCTCTTAAACTGTGCTGTTTTTAAAGGTGTGTATCACACACCTCCTTTGTGCTGCTTCCAAATTTCAGGCTTCAGAAACCTTAGCGTATGCTTACTACTTTAAAAAAACGTACTGAATATACCATTTCCAGCTTATTTATGATGGCATAAATAATTATTAGTAATGGTAAGCATCAGCTGTAGGGCAGATAAAGCTGCACAGTCAACTGATGTTGGTACTTTGCAGTAACTAGAATCATGGGATCATTATGGTTGGAAAAGACCTTCAAGATCATGGAGTCCAATCATAAGATCATTAAGCCAGTTGTTTGCTGATCCTGATGTGCATCCACCTTTTGTCTTCATCACATATCTGTTTTTTTATGAACTCTTCTGGCTCTTAGCCAAACAAATCACATTAGGATTCTTATTTTGGTTACAAACCTGTAACGATGTATTGCATATCTGGGGATACTCTGCCATTCATGCCATCTTTTTCTCAAGTTCCTTGCAATTAGTTGTGTATAGTTAATTCTTTGCAGTTTTTCCTTTGCCTTTTTAACTACTGCAAGGTGAACAGATAGGACCTTATTTTTTAATTATTTTTGTTTATATATTTTTAATTATTATGAGCACTTTTGCAGTAGAGCTCCTTTTATCTGTGGGGTGTTTGAGTCATGTTTTGTAATTGCAGTGTCTGCTCTGAACATGAAAAGCCACGTAAGCTAGCAGCTTGCAGTGTGCAGCCCATGGTCCCTGGCTGCCAGGCTCTGAAGAAAACTGGGAGGAGAAAGGTTAGGGAAAAGAGTGAGGAGGGATCATTTCAGAGAAGTGTGCAGAATAAAAAGCTGGAGGAAAAACGTGTAGCAGAGTTCAAGTCTGGACCTTTAGGACGTCTGCTCCATGTGTGTTTGAGTAACAAGGCCATAAGAGATAGAGGATTTCTGCAATCCTATTACAACTCCTGTCTTTTTACCAGTAAATGAGAATGTCAGTAATGCAGAAATCTGCATTATTTGTTGCTCCTAGCATGCACCTAACTCGCTGAAGCAATAGTCAATTTTCAGTCTATCTGAGGTGTATCTGTTGCTGGTATTAATGGTGTATGGAGAACTACCAAGCTTCAAAGCAACTCAGGTGTAAATGAAAGCTTTCTAAAGAGGCTCAGAAAGGGCTTCATAATCCCTTTGCATCACAGACTTCTTTTACTGTCAAAATAAAAGAAAGAGGTAAAGTGTTAAAACTACATGCTTCTTTTTCACAGTAGAATTATGCTGGAAGCAGAACACATCTACATATTATTGCCTGTAAATGGTGAGCTCACTCCTTGCTCCTTGAAGCTCTGTGGGTTTATTAGCCTATTTCTAAGTCCAAAGAAATACAGACATGCACCCTCTGAGTTGAACTTTTTAGCTTAGGCTTGGTATTACCCAGCAAATCGTGCCTAACCGTCTTTCTGACCACTCAACTAGTAGGTAGAACTAGCCTTTATCTGCTTTTGTGGAAGCTTAGAACAGCAGAAAGAGGTTACACATACCTGACTGGAACATCTCCGTTTTATTTAGTCCGTCTTAGGAATTTTTTACATAAGGTCATATAATAATGTTGTCTCTTATTTCTCCAGGCTAAGTCTGAACATAAGTCCGTATCGGGTGGTGCAGCTGTTGCAACTTCCCCAGCACCAACTGCACCTGCAAGTGTGGCTACTACAGCTGATGAGTTGAGCACTGAGGTAAATAGAGCCCCAGAAAAATGCTTCCCTTGTGAAAATGTCTGTCTGCAGCACTTCAGTTTTGTCCATTTAGCAGTTTAAAGAAACTGAAGTGGCAATTGCTGAAGTATTCCTGTAGAGTAATTGTGTGTGGTGATACTAGTTATGTATGGTGGTGAAGGGAATACCTGAGGGAATACTTAACAGAATATGGGCATGCCATTTATGTTTTATTTAATTGGGATTTGTTTAGACTCACTTTTTACTGCATCTAGTAATGCTGTCAACAAAAAGCTAATTAAATTTCCTTTTCAGTTATGTTTCTGTAAGCATAGGTTTGTGTGTAAGTATAGATATATCAGTTTGGTATGTAAGTAAAAGTAATTTTGTTAATGACATTGAGGAAGAAGTTTTAGAACAAGCCTGATTGAAAACAGTGGACTTGCTCAGAATGAGCTTTTAGTTTTGTTTCCTGGAGTTATCTATAAATGCCCCACATGATTCAGATTTTGATTTTCTTTGCGCAGAATAATAACTTCTGTAACCCTTTGCTTCTTTTTCAGCCTGCTATGGATGAGTCTGCACTGGATAGCCTAATAGATACTCTGGGTGGACCTGAAGAAGATGCACCTGCTGGTCCAGTTTACACTGGTCCAGAAGTTACGGTATTTTATATCTATATATATTTTTTTCTTCTATTTAGAAGATTCATCTCTAAAATATATGTAGAATTCCTCACTATTACATTTATCCAGTGATTGTCACTTTGGTTTGCCAATAAGTAAAATAGGGTTCACACAGTTGCATTTTAACATTGTTTGCAGTAATACAGAAATGATGTAGTTATATATTGTTGTAGAAATAGTGACGTCAAAGTTAACTGTTCTTTTCACTGACTTGTAAGCATGGTCTCTAACAGATTTACAAAAGGTGAAAACTTCCACCAGTGGCAAAAACTTCAGAATTTATAAATAGTTAAAATTCGATCTAAATTCTGTATCAAATTCAATCTAAATCCATGGCCTGAGACACTGAAATAACTTAAATAGCTGCAAAAGGAAACTGCCTGTGGAGATGCAGAGTTTCGATAGATGTTGAAGCTAGTTGAAATGCATGTGCATGATACTGTCTGATCAGCTCCACGCCTGGCTTTCTGACCTACCCAGCCCTCATGCTTTCTTTCCAAATCTATCACTGTAGAAAGCCTTACATTACAAACAACAAGCTGCTCAATAAACAAAAGTTTACAAAAATAATAATTACAAAAATAGTAATCTCTGCATTATTTTCACAGGAAGGTATTTCTAATAAGTACTTAGAGGAACTGGGTAAGCGGGAAGGTAGCCTCCCTCCAGAGTATGTTAAATTGTTGAAGGTAAGTGAGGTGAACAGAACAATTATTTATGCATGTTTTCTTCTTATATTTGTATATTGTGCCTTTTTTTTAATGTTTCATTTGTGCCATTCACCATAAAGCTAATTCCTAAACTAATTCCTCTTTTAGAGCAAAGTGGACAGCAAAGATGGAGTTCCACCAAAAAAAGATGAACGTTCTGAGGCAAGACTTTTTTTTTTTTTTTTCCAATTTTGCAAGGTCAAAATAAGTCAATGTTAGCATTGGATTCCTGAAAAAATTAAAAAGTATTCTGCCATCAAAATTTCCGGGAAGTGGGAGGGGGCCCTGGACCTGGCAGTTGAAATGAATAGTATTAAAAATAGTAGGATTTAACGCAAAATAATATAGAATAATATGTGTAGGATTTAACGCAGAATTAATAAAGAAATGGAAACTTCTAGGTCACTGATGGAAGCTAAAACAATTCAGTCTAGTGCTTGTTGATATTTTGGGCATAATAAAGGTAAAGTGGGAAATAGTAGCTATGCAGGAGTAGCTTGATATGTCTCTAGCAAAGTCTACCAGAATTTCTTTAATTAACAAGATCATTCTGTAAACCAGTTTAATTTCACAGTTCATAAATATAACATAGAAAAAATACACCAGCAAATGAGGGGGGAATATTTTTTGTTATTACTATTTCTTATGGCATCTCAAAATTGCAACAGCAACATGTGCTTATGAGGCCATGTGAGCACACACGGAGCATGCTCAGATTTTAAACTAAGTTTGACTGCGTTGATATTTGAGTTCTAGTAATTGTAACCTGGTTTGCAATTTCTTGCTCAGAAGCCAATGACAGATGATGAGCTTGCAGATGCCCTATCATCTGATTTTACCTGTAGTACTGCTTCTACTGAAGAAAGGAAGGAAACAGTGACAGAGGTATTGATATTTTTTACATAACTTTATTGCTGTAAAGTATTGCCATTATTATCTTTATATGTTACTTTAAAGTTATCTTGATGCTTTTGCTTTTTTCTTCTCCTTATTTATTTATTTTATTTTTTGCAAACTTCCCTGTAACTGTATCTCTCACTTTGTCATCTGGCCTGTGTATAAAAGAAACCAAGTAAGGAAGGAGAGATCGTTCAAGTAGAAGCAGCAAGTTCAGTCAAAAGCTCTGCTCCTCCTAAGGAGAAGAAAACAAAATCCGAAGAGGTATGGATAGTCTGTCTCTGACTAGTTGATTTCTTTGAGTCTGTGGTGGTTTGGTCACAGAATTTACAATATGCTGCAATCTGATGTTCAGAAAATCAGGGGAAGCCAAGCAGAAATGACCCATATGGTGTTGGCTGTTTGCATGAGCATCATATACAGCATAAAAGATACATATGAGATAAAGCCTGTGTCATTTTATGGAAATAACAAGGTGATTTACATGTTTTCTTAAATACAGGAAATCAAAGATGATGCAATGGAAGCTCTTCTTGATACTCTTGGTGAACCTGAACCAGAACCCGAAGAAGATCTTAGCACTATTGTAGAGGTGTCAGAGGTATGCCTTTACTTTATTTGCTTTTAAAGATTTTTTTGCAACCCCCTCATGGCGTTATGGTGTCTTTCTGATACATACCATGCAACTGTGTAACATAATAATATTAAAAAAAAGAAGTTACTTAAATATGAAAGTCCTAAGAAATATCACAGTCTAATGTGATTAAGAAAATCAAGAAATTAACAACCAAGAGGTTGCAGTTAGGATAGAAGATAGTCATCTGTCCTTTTAATGTTATGCATGTATTTGTATGTATAGTTTGCTTCACATTTGCTTTATTTTCTCTGTTTTTTCCCAAGTATTTGGGTACAGTTTGTAACAGGCTTTTTCTGTTGCATGTTTACTGTTGATTTTCTTTGAAGAGAGTTTTTATTTTGTGGTGGGAGTTTTCCTTGTCCTACCAGTCTGTATTGTTTTTCTTATTTGGCTCTGGTATTTTCCCTCTGTCTCCTCAGGTGTTTTTCCAAAGTTTGAACGGTAGCCCTATCTTGGCTTGGTAAATTTTGGATTTTTAGTTTAGTTTTGTTTAACTTTGTCTCTAACCTGCCTGCCTGTTTCAGTTCTTTTCAGTAGCTTTAGCAGACAAAAGATTCAGCACTATGGCTTAAGTAGTCAAGGTGGTGATTTTAGCCAAGGAAATCTCACTCTGAACAGTGTCTGCAATGGTTTAGAATTTAAAATAATAGTCATATTTATGGATTGGATTGATCCTTAAGTAAAGATTATTTTTATGAGGTAAATTCGATATTAATAGAGACATTTGACTATCTTTTATTTATATATATATTTTAAAATGATGCTAGTACTTCTTTGAGTTGTAGGCAGAATAATCTTGATAGTGAAGTCACCTGTGTTTTAAGCCTTCCTGGGAATTTCTCTGAGTATTTTTGTCTTTAGATAAAAGCTAAAGAGAAGAAAGAAAAAAAGCAAGGAGAGCGTGATGATACAATACCTCCAGAATACAGGCTTAAGCCAGAGTTGGTAAGTTTTAATCATTCTATTGCCCTGTAAATAGGTGACTGTCTTCTTCCCCCTTTCTGGTCATTGATAAGGGACGTATATGGGGAAAATAATCAGTAATAGGTTTCAGTCTACAGCTTTTCCCTTTTGGTCATTTCTGTGTCTCTGGATTCTTTCCCTTCTTTCAAGGGCATAACTTGATTTATCAGGTGTCCTCAGAAAATGTCAGATTTTCCAGCTTCCACATTCTCTTTTTAGCAGTTCTCTTAGGCATCCTTTTGTGATCTAGCCTTGAGATGTTGTCACTTGAAATGATGTGGATTTTTTCAGGGTTAGTCAAGAAAATAAAAACATTGAGATCTATTTTCAGGGCGATTCCATTTAATTTACAGAAGCAAAAGATTCTGCCATGATTATTCTCATTGATCTTAACAAAGATATCATATAACTGGCCTTGCTGGAGCTGAATGTTAACATTTTGTTTTGAGTGGAGCAGTTGTCCTTCTCTCAGAGATTTCAAGACCCTCTAACTACAGGTCGAGGATTTAACCCTGTTTTAGTTCATATGCAAAAGTTTTGTCTTTCGCACTCAAAGCATGCTTTACTACTGGGTTAATTTCTGCTGTATATTGATACTTGATTTTGCCAAAGGAAAATACAGTAATGAACAGTATTTTCAGACTCTTTGCACATTTTGTATCATACTGGCATATCAGTTGGTTTCCTGCCCACTTACCAGGCCCTGTAAGGATTACCTCTGTGTGGGGGTGCCCCTGTTACTGTGTCGCTTACATTATTGTGCTGGTGACTGCTGAGCATAACCCTTCTTATATGGAAAGATATCAACAGTATTTATATTTTTTACTTCTAGGATAAAGATGGAAAACCGATATTACCAAAACCTGAAGAAATACCTAAGGTTAGAAAACTGACAGTATTATAAGTATGTGAATAGACGCCCTGTTTTCTCTCTCTGTCATCACTTCTCTCTGTAGAGTTATGTACATCTCTTAATGTTCTTATGTGTTTACTTCTTTGCACAAAACCTCATGCTTTCAAGTGCTAAGTGGAAGCTTGTTGTACTGAAATTCAGTTATGGTGATTAAAGAGTTCACAGGAGGAGAAAAGAAATTACCCTGACACTGTGGAGTTACAGGAAAGGCTGTTAATGCAAAATAAAACTGTAATGAGAAGTTAATGTAAGGTTATAAGAATATGCTGGCACTGTTAAGGGAAAGAGAGAAATGAGACAAGGAAATCTTCCGTTTTCTTGACCACTTCCTCTAGTTATCAGATGATATGGAATATGACTGAAAGGAGAAAAAGCTGTTGTGGACATTTTTCTGATCACAGAGAACCACTTTAACTTTGCAAAAGGTATCCCTGGTATGGCCCAGAATGTGCAAAATATGTTGAGAGTTATGAAGGTTAATTGAAGATATGCAGGAAGAAAGCAAAAATTAGGGAAAAAAAGTGCACTGAAGAAATGAAAGGCTTTGTTTTGGAAATACTTTGGTATGAGGAGTGCTATCAACATATCTGGGCTAGAACTGGAAAAGTACAAGTAATCTCTATTCTTCTGAAACAAACATAAAGGTCAGTCCAAATCTGAGCAAGAATGAGACTGTGCCTTTTTAGCAGAAACAAGAAGTCATCTGCATTATTCAATTTTGAAATATGGAGAAGTGCAAAGACAATGATGAAAAGACTTTAAGTCTTTATAAATTGGTGTCTATCAGATCTTAGACAATTAATCATCCAGATGGATGATGTGTGACAGACTTCACAGAAGAACACTTGCCAAAAATAAGGGAAAAGAGAGGGATCAGTTATGTTCTGAGGGAACCAGACATGGATGTTTAAATAGTAAGCCCTCTGGTTTGATGGGAGGCAGAGAAAAAAGATGTATATATAAAATTTATGTACATAAAAATCCTCTAGAAGACGAACGTAGCATGAGGGAGTTGCTTCTTAATTTGTGTCATGTCAAATACAAAATCAAAACAGGACCTGAGCTCAGAATTGAGACCTTGAACCAACAGAATTAAACGACTAGCAGGAGAATAAATATTGCCCTGATTTTCTACCCAGTATCAATCTGAGACATAAATGTAATTGATTATTTGTTCTGTAAGTAAATCACAGGGGTGTGTTAAGAAATACATAGAAGGATGTTTCTCTGAACTAGCTTCTCTATTTATAGTTTAGGGAAGACAGCTTTGAACAAGATGTGTTTGTCACTAACTGAAAGTTGTGAAGTCAAAAGCAGCAGGATGAAGTTATGTTACTAGTTGAAAAACCTTTAGTCGGTTCTTTCTTGATCTGTGGTGAATAAAAATATCTTCATCCTTATGATTTCAGCCAGAGCTTTTGTTCTTTTAGGCTTCTATTACACATACTTTTAAGTACATGCGGTGGAGTTACTTTTGTGAATAAAGCTGTTAGGCCTAAATGTTTCTGGGTTTTGGTTTTTTTTTTTTTTTTTTAATGTGGTTTAACGAGTTACTCAGTGGCCATGAAAAGTGGAGCTTCATGTCAGACTTTTTATGAATACTTAGGACTCTTGACAGATGATGGAGGAAAAGTGAGAGAGAGAAGTGGTAAGAGACTCTTTTTAGGAATTACTTTTTACATAATAGGAATTTAACCAAGTAGACTGTGCATTGCAAGTGAAGTGAATCCCTCCTACAAAAGACTTCTACATTTAGATGTAGACATCAGTTTGAAGGGGCAGAGGAGCATCAGCCGCGGGTGATAGCATAGGGAAATACAAGTGGATTTTGTTTGCCACTTCCTGAAACATTCACAGGAGAAACCATTGGATGTCAGCAGGGACTAAACAAGCTAAACAGTATGCTTTTTTCCTAACTTTATGCACTGTGATGTTCATTCAGTCTTGCCTGTAAAAATGATGGATTATTTCTGCATAAACTACAAGAATTTGTCTGCTTCTGGAAAAGTTGAATGGTAATCCTTGGGGAAAATAAATGATTAGGAAAAAAAAATCAGTGAGTTACTTACACTACATATGTCCTTTTTTGCAGCCTTTGAGTGAATCTGATCTTGCCGATGAATTTTCCAAAGACTTTGCCTGCCCTGCACAGCCTGCAGTACAAGCCAAACCATCGAAGCCCGGCAGCGTGCCTGAGGTGCATCTCTCTTCTTTGTAACAATGCTGATACTGGTAACGTTGCAGAGGAGCATTAATGCTGCTGCTGTTTCAGGAAAAATATTTTCCTTTTTTTATTCTTTTTTTTTGTGTGTTTTTGTTTTGTTTGCCTTCAGTGGAATGTGCAATATTTCACAGTTATTGCTTGTGTTGAAAACTCTAGTTTAATGTTAAATTGAAGGACTTCTAGCTAGAAATTGAGCCCTTCTTTTTCTTGTTTGTGCTTTGTTATTCAAAGAGTACATTATGTTTATTAGCACAGTCAGTAAAATACAGTGCACTTGTTCTGTTTCAGAAGCCTTCAGCTCCTGTGCCTGCAAAAACTACTAAGGATGAAGTGGTTCCTTGTGCTGCAGCTTGCACTGTACAGGCTTCAGCTCCATCAAAGGTTTCTTCAGTGAGTACTTGGCTATCTCAGCTGGTGCTAAAGGAAAACTCACTGCCTTTTTATGCAACGATATAGCGTATTTTCAAGGGCTTATTTAAGTAGTGGGTAATTTTCCTCTTCAGAGTTAATTATCTTATAGATCTCTGTAACACACTGGCACTTCTTGCAGTAAGGTGGCAAAGATTGTACTGACTACTAACTTGATGCTCAACATTTCGAATACTTTCCATGTAGCTAAGCCAATAGGAGTGGTTTGTTGGTTTGTGTGTTTTTGCTCTCCGTTGCACGAGCTACCTACTGAACCACATGTGAACTACATTTATTGTATGTCCCAGAGTTACTGGGAGTTTGCTCCTGAGAGGTTTTTGAGTGAAGCCAATGTGTCGGAGGAAACTTTGTATCTGAGGTCATGCCTTTCTTACTGGCTTCAGACATAGTAAGGAAACATTTATTGCAGAACCTGATTGTTAAAGAACTAAGTGAAGTTAGTGTAATTAAAGCCAATCAGTCTGTGACTGGGAGGAGTAAATAAAGATAATCAGAACACTGTTAAATGGCTCACCTGATAGAATGCGATTAAGTCCAAAATACATTTTTTTAAGTTTAAGCAGACATCCTTCTTTTAAGATGTGGGTCATAGTTACAAGATTGAAACTTGAGAGCCAGCTGACCAGACTAGATCTCCAGTTGGGTGACCTCTTCAGATTCCTATGACTTAATTCTGAAGCCTGCCAATTCCCAGCAAAGCCTGAGTGCCTTCCGAGTAACATGGTACAAGTGAAATACAAACTGAACAGGGAATTCCTTTATTCTTCTTAACTGAGAAAGACTGTCGATTGTCATATTTTTTTCTAGCCTTTAATGATGTAAAAGAGATGCTGTTTGCCGACTCAATAAAGACTGCAATAAAAGACAAATTCTACAAAACGGAGCGAATGTCTCTCGAATTTCCCTTGTACCTTGAACTGAGCAGATACCAAACATGCAAAAACAGCTGTGGAGAGAGGCATTACAGTTTTTTTTATTTCTCAATATTTGCTTTTATTTAATGTGTGCCTAAAGGTGATAGTGTGTCTGTATGAGCATGTTGCTTCAGCTGCAACTGAATTCCAAACTGAGGGTTCTGTTTGACTCTCTCCGTATTCTTACAGGTTGGTCACGAGGCAGATGAAGCGCTGGAAGCCTTGTCTAGTAGTTTGGGAAAGAGGGAGCCTGACCCAGACGAGAAGGAGCCTGCTGTGGATAAAGTCAAGGTAGAAAAATACACGGAATTCAGGACAATACCTTGTTGATGTAGTTGTATTCAGGGCTGTTTTATTTGCTCTAGCTAAAAAATTTAGAGAGATTTTTTTCACTGTTTTAAAGCAAAATTTACATGTGAAACCCATTGTTCTGCTTAGTGTCTTAGTGCTGAGGCAAAGCAGAACTAAAATGTATTAGAAATAGCACGCAGCTTAGCCCTCTTTTAAAAGAAATCAAGCTTGTGAGGAGCTGCTTAAATTAGGACTACTGCATGGAAGTATTTCTGTTTTTTTTTCAGTGACAGTATAATTTTAAGAGAGATACCTGTATCTTGAAATACCTTTATTTTGTATTGTGGGATGCTGTTCATACTCTGAATGCCTCCTTTTGCAACCCCAGATCATGAGCAAGATGATATCAAAAGCAGTGAAAAATAGTGGACAGCTCTCCTGGTATACTGACGCTGCCAGTAGAAAATGTCAAAATTCGCTTTCTTAAGATTGTTTTAAGTTGTCTTCTTCCAATGGACTTTTTATAGAGTTAATCCTTTGTGGACCTGGCTACCACTTTCTCTGCTCAGCCTTTATTTGCATGTAGTCCAGATAGCTGTTGCATTTCAAGCCAAGGGGCTCTGAGCCATTAGGGCTCAGAGGTACGGTGCTTATTGGTCTGTATTTGTCTATTTACTTAACTCTGTGGATCTTTTCTGAGATAGCTAGAGTTAATCCTGATTTATGCAGAAAGAAACAGGCAAAGAAAAAACGGGTTAGGAAGTCATCTCCTTCTCAAAAGGGCTCTTTTAATTTCCTTGAGATTTTTATTTGGTAGTCAGACTGAATTTAAAAAGTAATCAGAATCAGTAGACTGAAGACACTTAAAACTTGCTCATATCCATGCCAGGGTATGCTTATTATTATTATTATTATTATTATTATTATTATTATTATTATTATTATTATTGCCCTTTTAGGAGAAAACCAAACAGGAAGACTGCAAAAAACTGGGTGAAGATGAAGAAACAATTCCTCCAGAGTACAGATTAAGAGAAGCAAAAGTAATTAGTGTGTTGTATTAGTCTTGCTTGCTTACTTTCATTCTTCAGTATATATCGAGCTGAAGCTCCATTTCATTATTGAATGTTCTTTTTTACTTCAGGCATTTTTATACCGTTAAAAATTGGTTTATAGTTCCCGAGTATCTAACACCTTTCATTAGGTGCAGGTGTAGGTGCAGGTATCTACTCATAAATAATTTTGATTAAGATTAGTGAACTTGGAGTCTTTCATTAGCTTTCTGTGCTTGAGAAAAATTAACACATTGTAATTGCTTATCCCTACTGGAAAACACATAGGGTTGGTATATTTATAAGCATCGCCACATGACTTATTTGGCACAAGCAGGTGGCTTGGGTCTACCCAAGACCCATGCAACACCTGCCACAGCTGCCACTTGGAGAAGCTGCAGCCCTTTTGCACTCAGCATCTAGGAATACTGATATAAAGCTGGAAGTTGGGAATTTACATATAAAACATGCCAATTCTGTGGAAGTGGAAACAATAAATAGGGGAGCTCAGGATCCTATGTTTTGGATCCTGCTTTTCAGCACTCAGCTATATTTTTAAGGTACGGGACCTGTATTTGAGTATGACACTTTGCATAACAGCAGTAAATGCTCAAAGCGTAGTTTCGTTCTGTGCATTTTCTCAAAATACTTGGTCTGCGTGGTCATTTAAGGACTTCTTAATGTAAGAGGCTTTGTCTTTTGTAGGATAAAGATGGAAAACCACTCTTGCCAAAACCTGAAGAAAAATCTCAGGTAAATAAGTAAATATCCAAATAACTGTTTTATCTGTTAATTACTTACTTAAACATTAGTAAGATTTCCTAGTATCTGCTTCTAAAATGGAGATATACCATGGAATTCTTGTCTTGTGACTGAACTAATACTTTTAATAGGTAAAAAGACTTTTTTATTTGTCTTTTTATTCAATGATAGCCTATGAGTGAAAAAGATCTTTTAGAGGGTTTGACAGAAGGATTTTCCTGTTCTCCAGCCCCTTCTGCACCATTGCCGACACCAGCAAAGGTGAGTACACTTGATTGTGGTCCTCTGTTCAATTTTCACATTATTTCAATGATCTTGTTTTTTTTCTCTTGCTTTCATTGAGGGCAGGAGGGAAGAGAAGTTACTTGTTCTATTCTTTTTTACCATTTGCTTGTATTATCGATGCTTAGTGGTCAAGATTTTGTGTTGTTTAGGAATATAGACAAGCTTGGAGAAATCTTAGTTCTTCCTAAATAATGTTTTTTCACTTGACTTCAACTAAGCTAGGGTTTGACCCTTTAGTTGAGACGAAAGATTGAACCTGAATAAGTTGAGAGACTGAATAATTGTGCAGTACTTCTCAGGAATGGGTTTATCTGAGCTAGACTGAGCTTCAAAGAAAAATAATAGCCTACAAATAAACTTTATGGCTTTACCTACATTTCATGTTCATGGGATTTAATAGGTGTTTCTTTCCTTTTGTGCTCCTTGCTACCAACAATGTTGTGTTTTGTTTCAGAAAAACAAGAAGGGTAAAAAATCAGCAGGTTCCTCTGCAGGTTCCTCTGAAGTTGTCTCTGCTGCTACAGTTTCTTCAGTGCACTCGGCAGCTCCTCCAACTTCTACTTCTGTAAGCAACACTTTCTTCTGGCCTTCGTCTCTCTGACCTGAATAGGAAATAAAGGGAAATGGGAGGTATGATCAGACTGGTTTTACTAGTAGAGCGTGTTGTAAATTTAAATCATTTACTCTTAATATAGTCCATTGCAGGGGAAAAAAAAAACTTCCTCAGGGAAGAATTTGAGAATCTATGGGCATTTCATCCTCATGTTCAACTGCATATTAAGACTGCTTCATCTGTTTGTCTGAATGTCGCTTACTGGTGTGTTTCAGTCTTCTTTGAAAAACCCATCACCTGGGGGAAGTGCCCATCTCTAAGTAGCTTCATTCCTCCAGAACTGCAGAGGACATGAGCACATTTGTGCGTCTCATTTCTATGAGTAGATGCAGACAGTATCTATCTGCAAATTATTTCATTGTTAGGCAGGTTGGCCTTTGGCCAAGCCACGCTGTTCTTTTTGTGGTTAGCTGGTGACAGTGTTTCAAGTCATGCTACCATAGGTGTTGGTGTTGTGGCAACGTCATCTTTGAAACTCTTAAAAAAATGAGCTTAAGGTTAATGATGGGAAAGGCAGCTCTATGACCTCCTTTTTAATACCAAGGAAGTCTTTCCTCAATTTCTTTAAACACTAGTGTTGCAGGTGACTTTTTTCCTTGATTTGTACAATGAGAGCTCCCTCTGGTGTTTTCAATCTGAGAAGTGACTACAAGGAAATCCTGTCTCTGGGTTTCATTCATTTATTTTCTTTTTTTTCCTTCTCTAAAAATTGTTTGCATAAAATTTGCATGAATCAACAGAAGACCATACATATTGAAGATAAAATATTTTAATTCAGTTTTAATTCAGTCAAACTTCTTACATTTAAAACCATTTAAAAATTAATTTCAAACTTAAAAGTTTGAATTCAGACTGACACTTGCTTAACTGATAATGATTTTTGCAAAATGAATATGTGAATTAATATAAATATAGTCATCTACAAGGTGAATATACAAGTCATCCACAACTGTTTCATTGTATCAGTGTGACTTACATGTCAAAAGCATGTAACAAAGGCATTAAAATCAACTCTATAAGCCCTTCTTTAAATTATATGTTTACTAGGTTTAAGTGGCCTGTAATTTTTTTTCCAGCTATTAGCAGCGCTGTACAATTACAAAGGCAGACTTGATTGTTCACTGTTTGCTGAAGTTAGCAGTTCATTAGTCAGTATTTATTCTAGGTGATGAACTAAATTATTTTTACAGCTGATTTTCTTTTGCAAATATGTTTATACTCTGCTAGGGAGGAAAAGAGATGGATGAAGCTTTAGATCTCCTGTCTGATTCCTTGGGACAAAGAGAACCTGATCCTGCTGAGAACAAACCGGTTGTGGATAAAGTTAAGGTAATAAAAGATGTTCTGAAATTTGGCTGGAAGTGTGAACTGAGGTAGTTACTTTATTTATAAGGATTTCTTTTTCTTTGAGTAGCATGTCACAGTATACCACAGTACTTCTTGTACAAGTACGTGGCAGCTAATTTTCAGATGCAGGATTAAGATAACTAGAAAAAAACCCCAACTAATTATTTTACCTTATGTAGCCATATTAATCAATTCTCTGATTAATTCTGAGAACTGATAGCATGGAAGAGTCTGAAATTTTTTCAAGGTTTTTTGCTTCTCTGCATACAGTCTTGAATCAGCGGGACTGTGTGGGTTTTATGAATAATTAGTATATCTCAGACCTTTTGAGGTGATGATGGAAATGTTGGGAGAAATTTGCAGTAATTTCACATCAGTGTCTTTTACTATCACTATTCTAAATGTTTTTCAAGTTGCTTGCCATGTTTCCAAGATGAATTTTATGGCCTTTTTATCAAGCTTAGTTGAATTTTATAACCTCACAAATATCAAGTTTGTCAAGGGATGTGTTATTTCAGTTCTGTTTTTTCCTTATTCATTCTTGATTTTTTTTTAAATTTTAATCTTTCTGCTTAACATTATATAAATGCCTTAATTTAAAGCATTCCATTAATACTGAAGGCTGACTATAGCAATAATGTGTGCTTTACTGAAAAACGTGGAAAAATTCTGCTAATCTCAAATCTCAGAGAAAATTGAATGCATCCCTGCATAGTAGCAGTAATGCACTGTAGACTGAAGTACATAATTTGAATGACATTGTTGGGGGGGGAAAAAAAGACTGTAAGCTGCCCATAATTACATTTAGGCTAGGAACTAAAAGGACTTTTATTCTAATCTCAAGCCAGATTTATAGTGCAGAGGTATTTTGTGAAAACATTTATATGGTTACAGAGTGGTTGCTTGACACTGCCTTATAGCACAGGCAGACAGAATCACAGCTAGGACATCATAAGAAAATGGAATCTGTGTTCAAGGTGCTGCAGTGCAGGGATGAGGTTCACCATGGAAGCACAGAGTAAGGTTTTTCAGTCATATCACTGAAAAGCAGAACTGACAGCTGACATAACCCTTTTTGTTATGTTGTGCTGTTGCTGTGTATATGTATATATACATTTGGCTTGTCAATGGTTGCATATATCTAATAACTAGTAATTTAGAAAAGTAATGCACTCTTCCTGGTGGAATGGTTATTTCCAGTAAATCTGACATCTTGGTTTCAAAAAAGGTTGCTGTCCTCATGTGTTCTTTTGTGCTAATTGTCAAATACGGATATCATACATAATAGAGAAGAGCAGCCTGTAACTACTGCAGTTGTTTATTAGTATCTTAAAGCTGTTAAATACTTTCAGGAAAAGGCTAAGTCTGAGCACAGAGACAAACTTGGAGAAAGAGATGATACTATCCCACCAGACTCTCGGAAACTTCTGGAGTCGGGCGAACAAGTAAGCCAAAGCTTTGTTATTTTTTTATTTAGCTCTCTGATTGCAGTTCTGGAAGTTTGTATGTAGGAGCCAATCTTGCTATCCCTAGAATCCAGGGGAGAACAGTGTTGCTGAGTAAATATTTACAAATTAGGATTGAGCATATGAGTTTAGAACAGTTCTTCAGGATGCTGTATATGATTTAGGCAAAGAGGAAAAAAAAAGACAAAAAGCAACGATTTTAGATTTGGATTCCTTTTTTCTTCTGATTTGGATAGTCTGAATAAGTAAACACTTTGAACCAACCAAACACAGTTGGCAGAAGCTGGAGTTTGAGCAGTAGACGTTCCAGTTAAACAGGCAGAGTGGTTTAGGTGCTCAGGAAAACCAGGTAAACAAATAAGGAGAGCACTTCAAAAGTCTGGCATTACAGTGAACAGGATATTTTTCACACTGTGGATAATGATGCTTATTCAAAATAGCTTTACATTTGGGGTAGGGAACTGTATAGGGATTATCTTTATGAAGTACTTACAGCTGTTTGCTGTCATTCACTGTAATGAGTCACTGACAGTCACTTAATCTTGTCCGTCGTGAAACTATATGAAGCTAAGGCACAAAAGTATTTTTCCAGGAGGAGTATGATTATCAAGATAGATCAGTGGCTTCGAGATAGTTACATAGGAAATAGAAATAAATTAGTCTAGAAACTAATTAGTTCAGGTTATGTGTTCTGTTTTGTTCTTTTTGTTTGTTTGTTTGTTTGTTTTTGTGTGTGCGTGTGTGCTTCTGTGATCTGAATGGCTAAAAAAGAGGATAAAATCTTTCTTCTTTTCAAGGATAAACCAGGAAAGACAGGGAAACCAGCAAAGAATGGTGGGAAATCCAAGGAAAAAAAGGTAAAACTCATGATATTCTTGTGCTGTATTTGTTCCATCCTGTGGACTCAAGGCATGATTTACTGCAAATTCTCACAAATATTGCTGAATGTAGTGAGTAACTGTAGCAGTGTGGACAGTAAGATTTTTCTTAGGGCTAATGCTTCATAGTAAGTATAGATTTTGGTGAATAACATACTACAATCCAACTGTTGAGATCCAAGAATTAAGATCCGGTATCCAAAGCTTCTGTAGTTTGGAAACATCAAATAGATACTTCTGTTTTAACGTATTTGTAGAACTACGAAATGTTTTGTTAAGAAAAGGATGATTAAAACAGACTTAAATTCCTGAAAAACATAATTGGCTGTCAGGAAGCACTGCTTGTTGTATGACTGAGAATCATAATTATTGCAGAAACCTGCAGATGACTCTGCAGCCATTGATGCTCTATCAGGTGACTTTGATACCTGTGCAAAGACTCCTGCCACACCACAGCCCTCAAAGGTAGGACATTTTCTGCCATCTTCCAAAATATAATGTATACATATGTATTTATTAATTTATTCACTAATTCGTGAATGTTCTTTACATTTCTTTACAATTTATGTTTAAAGGTGGCCTCTTTGGAAGATACTGTTAAGATGTAATGGTTGTCTTAATGAAAGGTTGAATTTTCTTCTTAGGTATTAAATATTTGGGGATAGGGAGGTTTGAGGTAATTAGCATCTTCTGGAGATATAAGACTGGCTAGAAGATGTGATTTGAGTAGAGAATTCTGAAAGAAAACAAAACAAACAAACAAAAAATCTTGAAACTACAATTCAGATTGGCTGCCTTTCCCAGGAGGAAATTACTCCATCCCTAAATAGCTCTCTTGACCACTGCAGAGCAGTAGAAATTTGCATTTTCATACCTCAAAAAATATAGCTTCAGTACTTTCTGGTCAGTAGCAACTCAGGCCTATTCTTGGTATGCCCTTTTATTCATAAACAATAAGGTTGCTACAAATGCTGAATGGTTCCCACGTGAAAATGTTTGGGAACTGAAGAAAGCTACTTTTCTGATTCACATTCACTCACACAGTGCAATCTGTTGATCTTCCCCTCTTTCTCTCAAGAAGACTTGCTTGGTGTATATATGTATATTTGTATATTTTGAATTTCTGCTGAGTCTCCTAGTAGTTGCTGGCATCCTGGCATATTTGAATCACTACTTTCTCAACACTATGCATAGGAACATATGGTAACTTCTTATCCGGAAGCAAAACTGTAATTCTGCGTGGTTCATGTTGGAGGAGATACCATCTGCTCTCAGTGATGGCTTACCTACACAGCTGATCCTGAGATGGCTCATTTGAAACATAGTTTTTAAGTACAGTAGAGGGTAATTTATTTGGTTGTGAATTTAGGAGCAAGATCTTCTGATGGGATATTATTGCTTTGCACTAAATGCAAAATCTGACCAAATATATGAACTATACTATTTTTGTTTGCTTCTGATACCTTGATCTTCCTAGTATTTTATTTCTGGAAGGCTCAAGGTTCTAGCATCCTTTGGATTAAGAAAATAATTATATGTGCAATTGAACTCTGCCATCTTAAAATCTACATCAAAAATCATTGGTTGCGGCAGGTCAGTGATCTGTTTGTAACAGTAATTATTTTGTTCCTTGGAGTGTAGAACAAAAGCGGAAAAAACACCACCACCACTAAGCCAACCCCAAAGGAAGAAAGAAAATCCAAAGATCCTAAAAAGGTAGGTTTTCTTTACCAGAGAGCAAGTCAAGGTTCTTTATCCCAAATTTTTATCAGGATTTAATTTTTAAAATGAATAAAAGCCTACACATATTCCTAAATAACTATGCAAGATGAATCTAGTAGAAAAGGAAGGTGGGTAATTTCTATTAAAAAATGTGCTTGCCTTTCTCCTTTCTGATCAGAAATGGGTTTTGGTAAAAATGCATTTAGAAAAAAATGTCTCCCATCAGGTTGTTCTCTAGCTATCCAGTGAGATAGATATCTGGATCAATTGATAACATATCTGCTCTAGAAATTGCATTTAAGTTAGTAGAGGATAGAAGTTTTTTTTTTCTATATAAAACTGCTGCCAGTTGCTTTTGTGTAACAACAGAGCCGTTACTGGGCTTTGAAGATAAAACTGAGAGGGCTTTAACTCCTATTTAGAAGGATATGTGGCTTATTTTTTTTTCTTAATTTTTTTTTCAGTTGTTATTTAGTTCTGAGTGGTGATTGTGGATCGGAGTTGCAGCATAGGATAGGTGATAGGAGATCTAGGGTATGAAAAGGTCAACCACAACCTTTAAATAAAACAAGCAATGGAGGAAAAATGAAGATAAATATACACGAAAGTATGCAAATGCTCTTGCTGAATTATCAGTATTTTTCTCATGGACATCACATTTACATTTGAACTGTGACCTTATATGAGTATCTATCACTTTTTTATTTCAGATTTTAGTCAGGAACTAGGAACTAAGCTATCTCACATATCTTTTTCTCTTTAGGCAAGGGAACAGTCCTCCGGCAGCAAATCTGAGAAGCAGAAAACAAGCTAAACGCTAACATTACTGGGTGAGAGTTCTTGTCTGTTCTCTGAACTACTATAAAGACAGTTTACGTAAGTGTTATGAAGGTTAAGTCTCGGGGACACTCCTTACTGTGAGAGGACTCCTTACTCCTAACTGTGAGAGGGCTCACAGTTAGAGAAAATACTTGGAAAGATTTTGAACTTCATTTTGGAGAATCCTAAGCAGAAAGAGGCCTTCTAGTTCTCTGTGTTTGTCCCCACAGTCATTGAAGGGTTGCTTCCTTTAGCTAAATATCCGTCACTTTATATAACTTGAAGTATTCCAAGGTTTGACACTCCTACTGTTTCCTCAGTAAGATGTTTTTATACAGAATAAATAAAACTAAGCTTATTCCGACTGATTATTTTTGTCTGTGGAACAGTGACCTCATCCCATTACTTCTCTGCCAGGCTAGTTTTGAAATATCTGTTCTGGACACCGCTCCAAAAGAAACACACACAAATATAGCTAGGCTGATAAAGAAGAGCAGGTTTTAGTGTTTTGATCTTGGATTAAATACGGTGCTGTTCTGTACATTTGTTGCACTATTACTGTATATATCTTTATATTTAGCTTGATCCCATGGTTAATACAAGTGTAGGTAATCACAGTCTCTCATACTCACCACTTCTGGAACTCATAGCAAACTGCGTATTACTGTAGTATAACTTTTGAACAAGACCTAATGACTTTTGGTATTACCTCTTCTGGGATTTCTTTCTCTCCCTGAACATGTTTCTGACTATTCTTCTCACATCTATTTGGTAATTTTTTCCAAGCTAATGTCTTTTACGCTTATCTTCTTTCACTTAATATTTCTTTCCTGTTTTTTTGTTTGTTTGTTTATGTTTTTCTCTTTCAGGATCTTGGCAAATGATATACAAAGTCTTCTTTCTGCTGCTGAATAGTTATTCCTGAAGAACAAATGCTGATGCAAAAAGCATGTGGTTATTTTGGGTGTTTTTTTGTACAGTGGTATTTGCTGGAGGCTTTTCATATTTTCTTTTAAAATATTTTCTTTTTCTAGCCATTCATTTTATTGTACTGCTGCATTTTGAATTTTTGTAGTTTTCTACAGAAGTAGAAAACTTACTGTTAAATTGCTTTTTTTCAGTTCGGAGATATGGGGAAAGCATGCTTTATATTTGTAAGAAATATATTTCATAAATTAATAGCAATGCCAAAAGAGAAAAAAATGCAAACTTTTGCACATAAACTTCACATAGTGCCTGTAAATCTCAGAAAAGTTTCTAAGTATGCGCTAGCATTTTTAACTTTGCAGTGAAATGCATTGGGGATCTTGGAACATAATAAGCTTTGGTTGTCCTCAGCCTGGCTGTTGGCTGCGCTTCCTCAAGGCAGCTGCTGGTAAGAAACCATAGATCAGCTGTGGACATCTAAAGAATGAGAAACTGGTGACTAAATGCTTCAACAACATCTAATGGAAAAAATACATTTTGGATTATGCCTTAACTATGGTTAGAACGACAACTCCAAAACCACTAGGAAAGGAGGAGTCTTGCTTGTTTACTTCAAATTGCAACTGTGCTGTTATCTCGTATTTCCAGGCGGCTCAGGACTTCATCCAAATACAAATCATCATGTACTATAGACCATTATTATCATGGAAGAGGGGAGAAAACGAAGGTACAGGAGCCTTAACAGAGGTTCAGGAGAAACTCAGAGAAGGTTTTTGCACTGTTCCCGCACGTGGCCAGTGTTCCTGCTGCACTAGCAGCAGAACATGAAGCCGCTCCATAGGGGCGCAGGCACCAAAGGCTGCTGCAGGTGGACCGGCCTGTAGCACCTCGGTGTGCTGAGGGCCTCACTTGGTTTCCCTCTGTCTGAATTACCTGTAAAATACGTGTTTGCACATCCTTACGCACGTATGCTACTTCACCAGTTGTTTACAGAGGAGGGTAATGTTAGGGACAGTGTCTGTAAGGATATCAAAATCTTGACTCTAGTATCTAGTGCTCCAGACAGAGACAGCCCAAAGATTTTAGGATGGAATCAGAATTTCTACTGTTCTTAATGGTCTGTATTGAGAACCTGTGTCACACTAATAAAGTTTTTAGAATGTATTATGTTTGTCGTTTCTTTCAGCTTCTTCATTGTCTAAATAGCCCCATAAAAGGCAAAATAAGAACATCCATGCTCAGGAAAATTTAAAAAATAAGCATTAACATGTTAATAGTGAACAAAGCTTTTTAAAAAATCAACAAAATGTGTCATCAAGGCTCCCTGTAGCCCCTCATAATCGAGTTAAGATCTAGCTGCCGCTTTCTTTTCCCTACACTTTGCTTTTCAAGCTTAGACACGTTAGGCCCAAATGTGAATTATTGAATCCCATTCTGTAGCAGCAGGCTTACCCTCAGACACAAAGCAGCTGAAAGCCTAAACTAAATGATGGCACAAGAGTTTTCAGAAACAGAATGAAATTATTTATTGTGAGAAGTTCCAAACAGACTTTGTTAAAACACAATGACATAATGTATACAAATGATAAACAATGAGTCTTAAGGGATTGAAGAAACATATTATTTTGATGGAGTTAATGAACCCTGCTAGTAACTCTTAGAATTTTCTAAGTATACGAAAAGTCATCTGATTCTGTTTTTCTAAATCAGTGTTCTTCATGGTAATCCAAGTTCTAAAAGGTTTATTAATGTCAGCTCATGCAATTCACTCAGTGACCATTAGCAAGGAAAAGTGACAAAGCCCCATCGTTATTCTGGAGAGGGTGCTGCAGGGACTCTGTTTATTTGCTGGATAATCAATGCGGCTTTTAATTAAAAAAAAAAAAAAAAAAAAGAAAGGAAGGAAAAAAAAGGGGAGAGAAAAAAAGGGGTTAGGGAATTGCAGGGAGTGTTGTATGGGTGAGGGCCCTGCAGCAATTTTTTACAAAGAAAGATGAGCAGCTGGAAAAATTACAACTGAAAATGAAGCAATTAATGTAGGAAAATGAAATGTATATGATGGATAATAATAGCAGCAGAAAAGAATGAGCAAAGGGTAAAAGTGATACACAAAAATAATTTATCTAGAAGGGTATGAACGAGTATGTTCTTTTAAATTGCTTTTTTTCCCGTTCACTCTGAAAACATTACAAGGAGTGCAGCAATACCTAAAATACTAGGTTCTCAGCTCTTCCTCTTTGTTATCAATTAAACAAAGACTCAGTTATCTCTTAAATTTAACTCCATTCCCAGCCCTCCCCCCCAAAATTTTTTGCTTTAGGTGTGCACCTATCTCTTCTTGTAGGTGAGTAGCTCAGTGAGTTTCCACTGGCATTATAATTCAAGAATTAGTCAAGAATTCAGCTGTATTGAAATCAGAAAATAAAACTTGTAGAACAATTTGAATGTTTACCATAATAAGGGCATAAGTGATTATATATGTGAGGCACAGAATCCCTTAATGAATTTTGAAATACGAGCTTCTTCCCATGCACAAGAATGATGCAGCAACTTGAAGTAAAATTATCTACAGTTCTGTGACAGAAGTTTAGGCTGTCCTTAGCAGATGTCAAAAGGCTTTCTGAGCTCTAACAAAACAGGTCTTCAACATCCTGTGCAGGTAGCGTTGTCTGGCTGTGAGGCAAAGGACAAGGCGCTGGCAAAAGCTGGCACACATGATAGTTACTTGGTATTTTCTTTAATAGTTATTAGTTACAGTAAATTCTATAATTTCAGTGATCAGAGAAGGTCACTTACAGCTTGCTTAAGAGGAAAAGAGGAGAAAAAAAAAACTGTACAGCTCAGCTTTCTGAAGTATCTTTTGGGGGCAAAACAGTCATCATTTCTCTGCTTACAGGAATGAGCTCCAGGTTACTGATCATTCTAAATTCTAGCTAAAACTGCTTGTTAACCAAAAATGAGTACTTTTAAAAAATTCCACACAAATTGCACTCATTTCCTGAAACTTAACATAAAAACATCATGGAATTTTTCCCTCTATCAAGACTGCAGGCGAGGTAGTGCCAGCAGCAGCATCTGTGCAGCTGCACCGGAGCAGGCTGGGGTGAGGGCAGGTGAAGGCCGCAGCAGCAGCTCTGCAGCACTGTGGCGGAGATCGAGCTGGTACCAGCTGCCTCCACACCTGAAACACTAAAAGAAAGCTTGCATACTTACTATACTTACCCTTACCATACTTATTTTGAAGTATTCAGTGATAACTAGAATTGATACTGATTTTCTAATTCTGGCATGCTGGAGTTGTTTTTTAAAATTAGTCTCCTGCAACACAGACTGCAAGGATAAAGGCCCAAAGAAAGCAAGAATTTCTTTGATCCGTAATTTCAATTTATTTAAGTATTAGGTAAAGCAACTAGCTAGACCTTTGTGGAAAAGACAGAGGAAGGATAGGCATTCACAGGTGAAAAGTTTCACCTTGTTATTTTTTCTGTAAATAGTTTCTGTTCTTTCGGAATAAATAAATTGATCTCAGATTTCCAGTAATCGGTTCCCCATCCCCATTAACTTAGAGGACAATGAACAAGTTGCTTTTTTCCTAAAACTGCTACATGGTAAAGTGATCACAAGCAGTCTAGATTTATTTCAGTGCTGTGGATTGCTTGGAATATACAATTACTGAGCATCAGGATTAGACTCCCTTGAAACTCCTAAAGAAACAAGTTTAGCTCTCTCTCCACCCCTGAGTTTTCAGTGCTTTTTCAGCTATTTTTGGCAAATGTAAATAATGTTTTATAGCTTTTTATTTTGCAGCCATGTTTTGAGTTCCTCGAAATTTCTATCCATCCACTGTATGTTGTCTTCAATGGTTTCAATAGCTTGTTGGACACAACGAAGCTGTGAACTTTTTTTGTCCAGAGAGTCAAAGAATTCTTTCACCTGTTGAATAAAAAGGTGAAAGAACATTTGATGAAAAGGCAATGGGGGTCAATTCATGCAGAGGAAGAGCAGCAGGAAATTTAAAATTTTGAACCAACTCTTCACTTGCTTGGGTGACTGATTCTTTCTGCCCCTCTTCTAACTGCCTTGGGAAGGTTTTTTTTTTTAAATTTCCCTTGATTCCACAGCTAAAGAAAATATAACATTTAAAATGTAATCTGATATATTTATCACTGCCCTTCAGCTTTTCTGTCCATGTTCAGAAGAAATATTTTTTTTAATCATTTTCAGCATGTTTTCTCATTACTTTGCAAAAGTGGGTAGCAAATATTAACAGCAACAACTGTAATAATTAGCGTGATCATTCTGACAGACACATTGGGACTGTTTTTAGTCCACTGCTTAAACAAAAGCCATCTTTCCCCTTAACATGGACGCCACTCTGCCCTAAATAATTCAATCCACCACTGCTGTCATCTTTGCCAAGGAAAGGGCAGGCTAGTATCTTGGTATTTCAACACTGATCATGTTTTAGGATGGTAAAATTCAATTCAAGGTTCTGTTTCAGTTAAACTACAACTCTTTTAAAAAAAGCCAGAGCAGCTAATCTAAGGACTCACCTCTGTGAGCTGCGACCTCATAGAATACTGATTTGTCACTTCACTGACAATGGTGGCTAAGGATTGTGAACCAAGTTCAAACCTGGCAAGAAGAATCACCCATACTTAGAAAATGCACAGTTTTGTTGCAGCATGAGTTCAGAAGTACTTCAGGGGTAGAGAGAGCAGTAGAACAACTTTGTGCCTTACTTTTCAACAAGATTTTCCCATTTGTTCTTTAGAAATGTCCAAGCTAGATGATAGCCAGATGGGTTTCTGGCAACAAACGCAATAATATAGGGAAGATCCTGTGTTTTTATTATGTCACCACGCAGACCTTGATCCATTAACCTAAGAATTAATAACAGAAGTGGGCATTATTTACACCCATAGATAACACTGACAAGAGACTGTGCTCCTAGTATTTTCTGCAGTCATATGAATCTGCATTTCTAAAGGCCGTGGCACACCATTTTAGTTGTGTTAGTTACTTCAACATTTTACAATATCCATCTTGGCCACACCCATAAATCCCATTTATTATGTCCACAATTACAGTTGTTTAGTAGAGATGAAGGTAAGGGATCTAGCTAGTTTATTTCATCCTGTCTACATTTGCTACTGCAAAGGGCAAGCACAGTGGCTTCTGGCACCAAAAACCAGAAATGAAAGCCTGAGGCTACTTCCTCTTCCTTTACCAACTCTGTAAAGCATTTTACCAATCCTGAAACTCAAAAGCTGTTAAACAAGACAGCTAGTAATTGCACATCTTTCTCCAAACACATTTCTGTTCAGAATTAGTATGCTACTCACCACTTGAGTTTGCTGTTATTCCTGCTACGGCTGAGCGCCAAAGCAATTTGATTTTTGTCCAGGTTGAATGAATGCAGCCTGTATTTACTAAGGAGGAAATCCCAGCCTTCAGGTGTTTGTGCTCCAACAGTGTACACAGCTGTCTTCACATCTGTTGGCAAGCTACAACAAAGTAGTACAACAAAGTGAGTACCAAGTCACTCTCCATATCATATTTAAGAGTGTATTTAAGAGTATTTAGGTAGAAACATAACCATGTCACTGCAAATTGGCATAACAGACTATTCCTTAAGAAATGCTCACCCAATAACTACAGACTATTAGAAAGTGAGCCCTGTTGCTGAGAAATAACAGTGTCCCTCGGTCGGCATCTCAGTAACTTGCAACCAACTTCCAAAAATACTGGGCTCATTATTCGTTTTATTTCTTCATTAATTTTGTGTATTTTTTCAATGGCTATCTTTTAGCACGTCCATTCAGATACTAATGCGGTTGTCTCTGGCCTTCCCAGAAGAGCTCACAGACCTTGTGTAGTATGTTTTAAGGAGTTCCTGTGAGATAAAAATTAAGGGAAATCCACAAACAGTAATTGACATATTTATACAACAGGCGTAGGGCAATCCTCATGCATATAAATGAGGGAATATAGTTAGGTGTTGTTTTCTCTTTCCAGAACATCTTTAACAAACCAATTTGTGGAGTAACACATGATGTGTGCTAGCTTGGGGCATGTAACGTATGTCAAACTGGGGAGGAATTTGGAAGTTGAAGCCCATCAGACACACTCTAAAGACTAATTCTGGACTGCAGAAAAATCTGAGATTTAGCTCATTCAGTAAATTAACTGTAGTATCACTACATAGAATATCAGAAAGGATGGTATTCGTTACAATACAGACCTCAAAGTTGCATTGGACTTCTGCCATTTCACAAAATACTCTTGCGCTTTGTCCACACAGGGCTGGTAGCCGCGCACGCAGGCGAAGAGCAGGAGTGAGTGCTTGAGCATTCTCTCTGGCACCGAGCCGTCATCGTTCCAAGACTGCTTGTCAATTAGGTCTTTGAACAGATTGACTATATACTCCTAAAAACAGTGCAGTAATAAAGATCTATTTCAAAGTGGGCTTTACAGGATAGAGGCAGAGAGGTCTAGACACTTAATATCTTACCTTTAACTGATTTGCTGTGTCATCCATGTCCCTCCTCTCCATAAGCTTGTATATGGGAATCAATTCCTGCATACCTTGGAATACAGGCATGATTTCTGTCTCATGTTTCAGGTATAAAGTTAAATCAAAAGCTTTGGAAATTGGCAACTTTTTTATTCTAAAGAAGATGAGAGAAGATAAAAAAGTACTAGTTAAAGCTAGTTAAACTGAACATTGGAATTAAAGTGTTAGAAGTAAATTAACATGTTAGAATTAAAAAGAACTAAATTAACATGCTAAATGTTAAGTTTCACAGAGAACCTTGCTTGAAACCCCACCTCTTTTCAAAAACAAGAGCCCAGATAGTGAGATTGTCACCTGGGTCTATTTCATTTAATAGAATTGAATAACTCCACTGCAATCAAAGAGTAATTCTGAGTATACATTGCTGAAAGTGAGAAAAGAAAATGCTCTCAGTTTTCATAAAAGATTTAATGAATAATATACACTATCAACATATCCTGCTTCAGTGATACATATTGAGAAATGCGGAGATTGTATTTTTTTCAGACTTAAGTTCTTACCTCACAAGCTGGAAGATATTGTTAATGAGACTTGCTCTGTCATTGCTGCTAATCACCATATGGTTCTCTTTCAAAAGGTTAATCAGACGATCCCATCCATCATCTTCATAGTGCACAATGTAATACCCATTCATGCCAACATTGAATTTAATCCATTCTACTTCTTCTGGAAGAATGAAGACATCTACCAACAAACAAAAGAACTCTCTTTATGTGCAATCCAAACATAATGCAGTGTAAAAGCAATTCTTACTCTCATTCCAGGGATTTAAAGAAAACCATAACACAATTTCTGATTATATTAGGAGGTTCTTGATGCTGTTGACATACTGATAACAAAAGAAAGTGCTTCTCTTGCCCGAGCATTTCCAGTTCCCCATTCTGCAAAACACTCTGTAGACTTGCAAATAAACTCTGAATAAATTAATCACTGTAAAAGGCAATTACCTGTTTTAGTTGTCATCAGAAATCTTTGAACTATGTCAGATTTACTGGTAATGTAGGTTAGTGGAATGTGCCACAAGTACCTATTGCAAAAAAGAAGAGCTTTGTTTTACAATGGAACTTCACAAAACATTCTTCAACTTGCATTAGTCTAAAAGGTGAGGAATGCCTTTTCCTGCAGCACAAAAACAATGAGATGCCTCCCTCATTCCAGTGCAGACCCAAATACATCTGTTTATTTTAGCTTGCTCTCCTATTTTGCTTACTCTGTGGACGAAGGAGAATCCACTCCCTTCCTGTAGCGCTCCTGCTGCAGATGGACATTCTTTCCTCTCACTGTGACAGTTACCAGTGGAAAACCTTTCTGCAGTGTCCAAGTGTTCATCATTGCCCTCACATCAACAGCCTCTCTTTTGGTCCAGTGCTGTGTTTTAGCATGGGAAAAAAAAGATACCCAAGAAGAACAGGAAGATGAAGCACAGTGACAACGGAACAGAAATGACCACCTAAGAACTTCAGAAGAGTTTCTGGGTATTTGTAAATTTACAGAGGTACGTTGAGACTAGAACATAAGAAATTACACTGTTTTTGATTTTGTCTTCTTGCAGACAATTTCATACAATTATCGCAGCACTTGAAGTGCTGAAGTGATCAGGAATGCTTTTGGAGGGTGCATATAGCAGTGCAACAGAAAAGAGTCACAACATAGACAACAGACACTTACTCCATTTGAAAATGACTCTTGGTTTCTTCTGCAAAAGTTATCACCTTGTAATATGCTTTCATCGGTATCTACAGTAGGGCAAATCTGAAAAAAAAGTCTTGCTCATCTCTATAATTTTATAAGTACAAATCACCAGGACTGGTCACAGTCTTCAGTAGTATTTTAACAGAAATATTACTACCCCTGAGAAGTTACAAACTTTGAATATACGAGAATGAAAAATACTTGCCTTTGTCATGCTGTTCCACAAATCTTCATTTTTTGCATTTTTATAGCTGTATCTCTGCAGATACTGCTTGAGTCCAGCTTTAAACACATCAGCAGTCATGTAGTCCCTCAGCATATTTAATATACAAGATCCCTGAAAAAAAATCACAAAGTATTTAGAAAAATACTCTTTAGATGGCAAGATAAGTCTTTCAAAAATTTTAAATGCCACTGAGGCACGTAACAGTTCACTTTTATATGGCTCTGTGACTAAAGAATAATTAATTTAGTCATATATATAAAAACAGTAATTTGAATTTCATGATTATTATTCTTTAAAATAACTCTGTTTAAGTATCTATTGTTATTTTTTGAGCTTTGTTACTAAGCATACCAGCTTGTACAGCTAAGGCACCATATAACGCTCCCATGAAATATGCTGCTTGGTTGAAGCACCTTGAACAACAGTTTAAGGCTAGATTGATACAGAGAAGATAAAAACAACAAAAGGATCCTAATTTACAAATGGAAAAGTAAACCAAAACTCAATCTCCATGCAGAAGTTTTGTGCAAAGAATTATGCAAGTCATAAAAGCAGGATATCAATGCAATGCATCAGAGATGTTTTTTATCTAGGCCTGTGGTGAAGTGAATATGATACAATGGCATAGAATCATAGAATCATAGAATGCTTAGGGTTGGAAGGGACCTCTAGAGATCATCTAGTCCAACCCCCCTGCACACGCAGGGTCACCTAGAGCACGTGGCACAGGACTGCATCCAAGCGGGTTTTGAAGATTTCCAGAGAAGGAGACTCTACAACCTCTCTGGGCAGCCTGTTCCAGTGCTCTGTCACCCTCACTGTTAAGAAATTTTTCCTTAAGTTCCTATGGAATTTTTGATGTTTCAGTTTCCGGCCATTTCCTCTAGTCCTATCAGTGGCCACCACTAAAAAGAGACCATCCCCGTCCTCTCCACTCCCTCCCTTGAGGTATTTATATACACTGATTAGATCCCCTCTCAGTCTTCTCTTCTCCAGGCTGAACAGGCCCAGCTCCCTCAGCCTCTCCTCATAGGGCAGATGTTCCAGGCCCCTGATCATCCTTGTGGCCCTGCGCTGGACTCTCTCCAGCAGCTCCACATCCCTCTTGTACTGTGGAGCCCAGAACTGGACACAGTACTCCAGATGCGGCCTCACCAGGGCTGAGTAGAGGGGCAGGATCACCTCCCTCGACCTGCTGGAGACACTCTTCTTAATGCACCCCAGGATGCCATTGGCCTTCTTGGCCACGAGGGCACACTGCTGCCTCATGGTCAACTTGTTGTCCACCATGACACCCAGGTCCCTCTCTGCAGAGCTGCTCTCCACAAGGTCGGTCCCCAGCCTGTACTGGTGTCTGGGGTTATTCCTCCCCAGGTGCAGGACCTTGCACTTGGCCTTGTTGAATTGCATGAGGTTTTTCACCACCCAGTTGTCCAGTCTGTCCAGGTCCCTCTGGATGGCAGTGCAGCCCTCTGGGGTATCGGCTACTCCTCCCAGTTTCGTGTCATCAGCAAACTTGCTGAGGGAGCACTCTGTGCCTTCATCCAGGTCATTGATGAATAAACTGAACAGGACTGGAGATGGCATGGTATGGTACAGCGAGCACAACTGACATCAACAGCAGTTATGTATTTTACCTTTTCATATGAAACATCATCAAACATTTCTAAAATTTCAGATGGATCTTCCACAGGAGTAGACACAGGATGTGACGAATTTAATGCATCCACTTCCATGGCATCAAAACATTTACTTAAAAAATAATCTTCCTAGAAGGAGGCAAAATGATTATTTCTAAATTTTGCTTGTGAACACTGAATTCACATGTCAGGCCCTTCCACATCTTCACATTGTGCACAGAAAACAAAACATAACCTTTTATTTTCACTCCAGATCATAAATAAATAAGTAAAATCAATTATCTGTAATTTTCTACATTAGCTTTGTCTACCTAGTAAACAACTCCAATAGACACCTATGTTTTTTAACAGATGAGAATGGTCAAAAATCATAAAATAAACTAACAGAAAAAAAATGAAAAAGGTGAATGTATCTATTATCAATCCACTCTCGTGCTACAGCAATTTGAAAATTTTTCAGAGATCTGTATTTTTTAAAAAGAATATTCATAGCAATCTATAACTTTCATCATCAGTTTCTGAAAATATTTACATACCTTTAAATCATCATTCTTATTCTTAAGAGTTAACATCAGATAATCTTTTTAAAGATAAATTAAAAAATGATTCATAAGAGAAACCCGTATGGTCTGCATCTCTACAAACTACTGGTTTCAGAAGGCAGTTGCAAAAGAAAAGACAGTAATGGCTGCTTACGACTCTCAGTTCTGGGTGGGTAACGCTGACTGACACAAACTCCATAAACTTTGCAAACCCTTCATTTAACCAGAGGTCATTCCACCACTCCATCGTAACTAGGTTGCCAAACCACTGAAATAAAAAATAAATTTGTCACAGATGTGAGC
The DNA here is from genome assembly GCF_059628265.1 of Tinamus guttatus. NCBI lineage: Eukaryota > Metazoa > Chordata > Aves > Tinamiformes > Tinamidae > Tinamus > Tinamus guttatus. Next base: position 256,651 of record NW_028289347.1, read on the forward strand.
ACTTCTGAAATTAAAGTACAAAGCCTGTTACAAAAGCTGCTACTGACCTGTACGAAACTCAAATTACAGTACATTGCTACCTTTAAGAAACATTTACTTTAGTGAGAAAGATTAGCTTGGCTTCATCCTATTTCATTTCTCACCTGATGAGCCAGTTCATGGGCTATTGTCATCGTGATGGACAGTTTAGAGGACGCCGGGGACTTTGCAGGGTCATACAGCAACACAGACTCCCGGTAGGTGGTCAATCCCCAGTTTTCCATAGCACCAGACTGAAAATCAGGAATAGCTGCTAAATCTAGAAATAAATTAAAATACTATTAGTATATTCAATAAAGAACTTGCTCACCTCAATAAAGAACTTGCTCACCTCAACCACCTTCAGCTCCTACACACATGTCTGATATCATAGACATTTCTATAACATAATAGCAGAAACAGTCTTTTAAAAAAGCTCTACAAAAAGATTCAGTATTTTTAGGGGACGGCTATCTCTTCCATCTATTACGCAGTTATCTGAGGCAGCCAGCAAAAAAATAACCTTTCTGCCTAAAACCTTGGCTAACCTTAGCCTTGTCTTCTTGTTCTAAATTATTAACTTTTGTGCAATTTAACTTTCTATTCTTAATAATGTTCTTCAATAACATGTTAATGATTTAACACTTACCTTGTTTAGGTAAAGGATATGGAATGCTAAAATAATCTTCATAGAAATCTAAAAGTTTCACTGCTGCATCCAAAGCATAATCAGCTTGGTGGATCTTGTCTGGTGCTGTGTATACAGAAATCTACAGGACACAAGCAGACAGTATTTTAACACCAGCCTCAGGAGCTTATGAAACCTGTTGTTTACCATATTTAGTCAAATGATCATGAAGAAGTGACACGAGAACATATATCTAATATTCCCCATACAAAAGACTGCAAAAGCATGCAATTTTTTTCCATAGAATACGATCAAAACTAGAAATACGATTTTTAAAACTTGTCTGCCAGAACTACTCTGCCCTTCAGGGACCTGAAGGACAGAGTGCTGGTGCTGGTCTCTTTTCAGTGGTGGCCACTGATAGAACTAGAGGAAATGGCCACAAACTGAAGCACCAAAAGTTCCACAGGAACTTAAGGAGAAATTTCTTACCAGTGAGGGTGACAGAGCCCTGGAACAGGCTGCCCAGAGAGGTTGTGGAGTCTCCCCCTCTGGAGATCTTCAAAACCCGCTTGGACGCAGTCCTGTGCCACGTGCTCTAGGTGACCCTGCGTGTGCAGGGGGGTTGGACTAGATGACCTCTAGAGGTCCCTTCCAACCTTAAGCATTCTATGATTCTATCATTCTATGACCTCTAAAATTTCCATTCCCTGCAGTATTATTTCAGTGCTGGTTCTCCTTTACGCAAAATGTATTTAATATGCATTTGATTAAATAATCTGACATGAAAAGAAGTTACAAATACATGCAAATATATAAAAAGCAAGCCCTTTATCAAAAAAAAAAAAGAAACCGATAAAACTCGTAATCTAAATAAGTCATCCAATTACAAAACCAATTCCTTTCATTTCATTCCTATAAACCTCAAGACATATAAAGCAAATAATTTAACTGAAAAGTAAACCATATAAATTCATGCTTGATTACAATAAAAGCTGTAGAAAATGAAACAAAGCTACCTTAATTCCATGACTAGTTATTTTGCTGATGGATTTAAAATCTGAAACAATAAAGGCCACCAGGTAAGTACTCATCTTGACACTGGTATCAAAATGGTCCTCAACAAGCGATGGAGATATATTCACAGTTTTCACCTATAAATAAATAAACAGATAAATAAATCAGAGCACAGCTCACCATTCAGTACCACTATTTGTTATGACCTTGGCATCAAAAATTGCTGGGTTTCTTTTCAGTTTCATTAAGAACATTTAAAGGATATATGGGAAAGAAATCCGCTCTCCCACCATGCATCTGAGTAGTTTTATGTATTCACTGCTAAAATTAATCATTAAGAAATATAGCTGTTTTAGTTTTGCTTAAGTGTTTGTTAGCACATTGATAGAATTAATCTTACACAACAGTAGCTTATTAAAATGAGAGAAATGAACTCTTCCAGAGAGTGATTCAATTACCTTAGATACCTATTTTAGGACAAAATGAATGATCTGCTAAAGGTATCTCTTTCAGCAGAGAAAGAGTCTTGAAAGAGTCCTGGGTAATCAGTTTAGACATAGAAGATGTTTAGCCATACTGAACTGTATCACTTGCATCTGCCCTTTATTCATCAATTTGATCCACTTCTCCATGAATGGTAATTCACAGAATTTATGAAGGTGATGTTTAGGTCCAATTCCTATGAACAACTATTGCCTAGATATTCTGTTCTCCTTTTACACTGTTGATTAATGACCTTGTAACATTAAAAGCATCCACTTACAAGCGGCATATTGGATAGTGCAAGGTGCTTTGGCTCCCTCCTGATCTTAATTGAAAATCTGGCTTTGAAGGCTGGTTCATCAAAACACGGGAAGGCCATTCGTGCAGCTGTTGGCTCAAACTGTGTGGACGCAAGTACCCTGCAATTAAGGGGGAAAAAAAAAAAAAAAAAGCTTTTTAGTCTCATGCCTTCATATGCACAATGTTCACCACCTTGATGTGTGGAAAAAAAATTCTTCATATTTACAAAATAGCTTTTAGTACTACAAAGCACTTTGGCACATCAAGTAAAGAAGGGCAAACTGAATTTCTTGACTGAAGCTCCCAGGGGAGTGTGGAATAAGAGATAAGAGATTATGTGTTTTGGCCTCAGCAACTTTTCTGCCTCTTCCCTCTCACCACATGCCAGGGTAATCAGCAGATTTTTTGGCAAAATAAGGCCTGTTGAGGCCACACACTCGAGCACCTCATTACTGCCATGAAAGGATGAAAGCCTCTGTAAGATAAACAGCCAACTACAAATATAATTTGATGCAATTTGGTTTCTAAATGGAATAGGATCCCTAAAGAGGATAATTGCGAAGTAGGAAATAAGAAGTAAACAACAACATATTCTAAAAGTAATTTTAAAAGGTGCCATTTAACGTCAGAGAAGTAAGACCTATAGATTTACAAAAAGATTACCTGAGCTCTCCATCCTGAGTCCTGTAGGTGCTTTTGTAGAAGCCATGGAAAGCCTCGGAGAGGTTTGCAGCATAGCGCACGCTGACCGTGTAGCTGTGTCCGGGCCGCAGGGGCTCGGGGGCGAGCAGGGCCACCTGCTCCAAGCGCTGCTGCTCCAAAACCTGCACCTCCTGCACGGAGCGGGCGCCGCCGGGCCCGGCCTCGATGGCGGCCTGGGCGATGCGCAGGCGCTTGCTGTGCAGGACGAGCCAGCTGGTCTCCTGCGAGACCGCAACCTCGATCCTGGCCGAGCCGGAGAAGGTCAGCGTGGTGAGGTTGGGGTGGATGAGGAGGTCGTAGTGCACGGGCACCACGTGCGTGGGCAGCCTCCTTTCACCCCACGGGAAGGGCGTGTGGCTCCCCCCGCGCTGGCTAGCGCTCGCCAGGCCCAACAGCGCGACCGCGAGAGGCAGAAGCCGCCCTGAACGCGGCCGAGCGCAGCCCCGCGCTGCCATATCCCACCGACCGGCACGCACAAGCGCCTAAGCGGCGCGGAGGAAAGAGGAGAAGCAGCGACGAGCCGGGACGCGCGCGGGGTCTCCTCCGGGGGGAACGCGGGCAGACCTTCCCCGCCGCCGCTCCCCGCACGGAGCGAAAGCAAAAGCGAAAGCGAAGGTGAAAGCGCCGCTCCGGGCCTCGCCGCGCCCCTTCCGCCATCGCGCCGAGCCGGCTAGGAAGCGGCGCGGCGCCGCGCCGCGCGGCCGTTGCGGCCGTTACGGCCGTTAGGGCGCCCCGCGCGGGCTGGGCTGGTCAGGCGCGGTACGCGCCGCCCCGTCCCGCGGCCGAGGCCGGTCGCGCGGCCCGAGACTTCCAGCGCCGCGTTTACCAGTTATTAAGCGAAACTTGGTGGAACTTGGTATTTTTTCTGGTAAAATGTGTGCTTTTATCTTCCCCGTCAGAACAAACTGCGGGCCGTTTTGGCTGGGCTGGCAAGGCTACCCAACGGGCTGCTCTGAGACGATTTCAGCTGGGTGCAGCTTTATGTTTGGTTGTGTTTGGCAGGGACTGCCAAGGCCTTGGCCAAACATTGGGTAGAAGTACATCATTTATTAGAGTCTCCGTGCAAAAGTGTAATTTATTTCTCTTAATGAAAGATTAAGTGGTAAGGAAGCCTTTGCCATATTTTAGTACTTGATCACATTGGAGGGTTTTTTTTTCTTCTTTTTTTTTTTTTTTTTTGTCTTTCAAGGCTGTAGCAAAATTTCAGGAACAGAATGCTCATTACTGTGAAAAGCTTAAAATACTTCTAATACTCCAGAGGATTTTATGTGTGCAATTTTCCCTTAATTTCCTTCTTAACGTGTAGCATCATTTCTTTTAGTACTTAGATACCAAATGCTGTTGTAACAAGTATAATGTTCTAATAGTTTTTGAATATAGTGCATTTGGAGTACGTAATTGGGAAGGTAAGTGGGTGATGTTATGGTCAAAAGGTTCCAAAATAAAAAGTATTATAAGTGTTATGTCATCAGGGATCAGAAGGTCTCCAGAACTGCCATTCTCACTCAGGTGAAATACATCCTGGGTTGTTCATACAGTGCAACTAGAAGTCTATGAGCAGTCCTAAACACCGTTATGTTTATTTATTTATCTATTTATTTTGTCCCCACTATGCACAAATACAGTTGAGGCAAGAAAATGTTTGAAATGTCAGTAAATTCCTCTGGTATTTTATCAGATTTTAATCAGTACCACAGCATGTACAGTTGCACGTACTTTTGAGTGTGGCACTGTTTTGAAAGTTGAGTATCTCCCCGTAAAAGTGTGATGTATTTAGAAAGATGAGACTAGGTCCTGCAGAGTGGTAAATGAATATGCTGTGAACAAACAGACTGTTTTCAGGGACATGTATAAAAATAAAGCTGACCCCTCCACAGGTTCTTGGATTGTCTTTGAAGAGTTCTTATTTCTGGCATTCTATTTTCAGGATGATTTTTCAAAGGCACTCTGATGAAGTTTTAATTTGCAGAAGATATTTGTGAAGTTTTTTGTTAACTGAAATGAAATTCTGAACAAGCAGCACTACCAAGAAAGCACAATAATTACCAAAAAAAAAAATGTCAACTGATAGCAATGTTGTCGCTACTGTATCTTTTGAGTTTGGTTGGAATTAATTATTCTCTTAATGGAGAAAGGAATGTCGCTTTGCCTGAAGCAAAAAATGGGCAGCCTTTTCTTCCTGACCACTGAACCTCTTCAGATGGATAAGAATTATTTCCTTTCAATTAACTATATTGCAAGTCTTTCTGATAGCTTCTATGGGTTCCATAAAAGTACCTACAAAAGTAGGGATATAGGGAGTATTAATGTTTTCACACAAGAAAATTTCTTACATGAGTGTTTTGTTAATAAAAGCACTTAAAAATGCCAGGGTTAGTGTTCTGATAAGTGATATATTTTCCTGTCTTTTTCCAATTTGCTTCCAGTTGTATAACAATAGAGGTAACACTTTCTGTGGCCTGCCCATACAATCATAAAGGTATACTTGCTCTTTTTTATATCACAGAAATAACTTTGGCAGCACTTTCTTGACAAATCTCATTTTTAAAACCATTAGTAAAAATAGTATTTTATTTTTCATTGAGTGCATAAAATGCTGTACCATTACAAAGCAATTGCTGTGACTAAACAGAAACTGCTGTTTATTTCCATGTGTATCATTAGTTTTCTTATATGACAAATGAGTACATATCAAAATGTACATCGTCTACAAATGTACATTGGCTGTTTTCATCGTTTAGAACTATAGGTAGACTGTCAATGTAAGGATTTAGAGAGAAAAAGTGACAAAGATAGACCACAGTATTACATGATGTTTGATTCATCTGTAGCCCCTTTCTTAAGAAATATGATCATTAATATGATTGCATGCTACTCTATCAAACAACAGCTGCAATAGCAGCAAGAACAGTTTGCTAGACTGAAGGTCATGTAAGCCGCTTCGTGGATAACAGAGACACTAGGCTGTAAAGGATTAAATCAAAGCTAATATAATAACAGTTATGTTAACTCATCTGTCATATCTGAGGTCTTCACAGCCTTAGCTGAAGTTTTAACAGTGGGTGCCCATATTTGCAGGACTTATATAATAATGTGAACCCATTTGCTTTCAATGATGCATCACATTTTGTGTATTTGAAGTTTAAAGGGAAAGAAGCATTCACTCTTTCATTCTGACACCAGACAATAACATCCATGTCATTAAAGTCAGACTTTAAAACTTGACTTCTCATAGCTATGCTTATATCTATACCTGATAATATATCTAATTATAATTCTCAAGACAATGAATAAGTAGAATAAAATAATAATTGCAGATGATACCAAACTGGAAGGAGTAGCCAACACTCCTGAGGGCTGTGCTGCCATTCAGAGAGAGCTGGACAGGATGGAGAGTTGAGCAGAGAGGAACCTCATGAGGTTCAACAAGGACAAGTGCAGGGTCCTGCATCTGGGGAGGAATAACCCCAGGCACCAGGACAGATCAGGGGTTGACCTGCCGGAAAGGAGCTCTGCAGAGTGGGATTTGAGAATCCTGGTTGACAACAAGTTAACCATGAGTTGGCAATGTGCCCTTGTGGCCAATGGAATCCTGGCCTGCATGAGGAGGAGCGTTGCCAGCAGGTGGAGGGAGGGGATCCTGCCCCTCTACTCAGCTCTGGTGAGGCCACACCTGGAGAATTGGGTGCAGTTCTGGTATTGCCAGCACCAGAAGGACATGGAGCTTCTAGAGAGGGTCCAGCAGAGAGCCACGGAGATGATTAAGGGACTGGAGCATCTATCATAAGAGGAAAAACTGAGCGAGCTGGGCCTGTTTAGTCTGGAGAAGAGAAGGCCTAGAAGAGATCTGATCAACAAGAGATCTGATGAAGTACCTGAGGGGTGATTGTAGGGAGGATGGGACCAGGCTGTTCTCCGTGGTGGCCGGTGACAGGAGAAGGGGAAACGGGTGTAAGTTCTTTCCTGTGAGGTGACAGAGTCCTGGAACAGGCTTCTCAGAGAGGTTGTGGCATCTCCTTCTCTGAAGATCTTCAAAACCTGCCTGGATGCCACCCTGTGTCATGTGCTTTAGGTGTCCCTGCTTGTGCAGGCAGTTGGAATAGATGATCTCTAGAGGTCCCTTTGAATCTCAACCAATCTTATTCATATTAAGGAGCTTAATTCATTACAAGTATATTGGATTTAGTATATTGGATTTAGTATGCAACTGAAATCTGCCTAAGGAGTTTCAAAAGAGCAATGGGAGCAGTCAAACTTTAAATTGCTTGTAAAAAAGCAGAGAAGTCAGGAAAAAGAGTTGTGAAAGTGAGGATGAAAAGAGTGGGGCCAAGGATAAATGGTAATTTGTTGATGACAGGCCTGAATGCTGAGTGTAGAAGAGCACACTTTTGCAGCTGGCTGTTCATTATAGCTAATGATTAGAGAAGGGAATATTTCATATTTTTCAGGAACAGTTTCAGCAGAAGAATTTGAGAGTAAGCTGTGGACAAAAATGAAAGGCTTCTTTATAGTGGTACTCACTGTAAAGGGGTTCATAACAGGTTGCAGTGTTTTTTATGCTCAAGAATGGTTAGCACAAATAATGACAAGTTATGAAAACAAAAAAAGATATTTTCAATATGACTTGCTGATCCTGTATTTTACAGACTTGTTCTGAAGAGGATTTTACTTCTAGTAAACACTGTTACAGAAAGTGAGGCTACTCAACATGTGGTGAGTAAATGAATTGCTTGGTTTTATTCAGTTTCTGTATATTGTTAATAGACTGCAATTCTTTTTGTATAGTCATGATTGTTGACATAAATTCAATAGAGAGTTCATACTGTCTGTCTCATTGAAATAACCGTACTACCTTAGCAGGATAGAGTAAAATTATACAACTGCTCTGTGTCTGTATCCATATGAAAATTACATATGCTCCAGTTACATATCCTTTGGGAAAAATGCTGAATAAAAAAATGAACTACACATACTTGTTCAAGGGAACAAAAGAAACTGAAAGAACATAAAAATACATCGAAACTTCCAAAAGCCAGTGAAGTCTACTAGTTAATTTAAGACTTCTCTGAACTCTTCTGTGAAATATCACTGCTTCATAAGACTATACCATGAAAAAATACTGGCAGTTGAGATTTACTGTAGGTTTTAACATACCCTCACAGGTACGGTGCTGTCCCAGTCTGCATCATAAGAGCCACTTGAAAGAAATGGGCAGATTAGAACAAAGCACACCTGCATGTGTACATTTCTCAAGCCTCAAACTACCCTAATTATATTGCTAAGGGTAACATACCGTTACAAACATAAGAAAGGAGATTTTGTTTAATTGCTGCCTATGTGCACGAGCAAAGAAAAGTCACAAACTTGACCTTCCCTTTTTTCCCCTCTTTTTCCTTGGGACCTAGAGTATATCCATTTTGTTTCCAAACTGAGAGCAATAACTTTATAGTTCCAGAACTTCCAATAGTATATTAGTTGTTACAAAGTTAATAAAACAGACTTTGTCCCAGGATGTGCTTTGTATTCCGTTTAAGGTCAATTTAACTACAAAGATATTGCCCTTTAAGACTCATGTGAGCCTTAAAGGCTCTTGTGGCTGAGGGGCTTCCAACCTTCTTGTAGGAAAAGCAATGACTGGCAGATTCTTAAATCCTGTTTGGAAAGATTCACTGTTATGTTCTGACACTTTTTTTTAGAGCTTTGGTTTTAAGTTAGGTTTACAGCTGCTCACTTCTTTAGTGTGCTGCAACACACTCAACGGCCAAAGCATCCAAAAGAATCTTTTCTAACAGCTGCACCACTATCAAGAGTAAGGTTAGGATATGATTAGAATACATTCATCCAGCTTGAAAATATATTATATTAAAGCTCTTCTGAGGGGCCCTCAGTCTTTTCAGAAATCTGCAGTTCATCTTTTTATTTTGTTTTAATTACCAGAGACATGGAACTGTGGTGTAGAAGATGATGCCAATTCACTTCTTACTGTAATGGATTCAGATGGTTTTTTTTCATGATTTACTAGTATAACAGAAGATAACCAGTTTTCTTGTGTTACTCTCATTATATGTACTTAAGTATTTCAGGGTTTTTCTTTAGATACTGTGGAAATGACTAAAATTTTACAGCAAGTGAGGGTGTGATTGCTGATGCCATCTGATAACATCATCTGAACAGAGTCAGGAAATACTGAGTGAAAAAAGCTTGTTTTGTTTTGCATTTTTCTCAGTAGGATTATCCCTTCAGTGAATGCTTTGATGCTGCCAAGATAATGGATACCTGGACTGTTCAAAAAGGATTTCTCTTGATTATTGTTGAACAAAATTGGAAGAGAATCAAATCAGGAATGCTTTTTAAAGGCCATTTTCCCAGATAATCCTCAGTGGTCCTCAATGCAAGCTGGGTATAGATGCAGAGGGTTTATTGGGGCATTCATGAAAAGTATTTCAAATATTTAAAAATCTATTGATATTTCTCATTTTGTTCCTTTCTACTTCTCAGGTTCCTGTGCTATGTTCCTTTGACATACAACATAAGCCACTCCAAAAATACTGGAAGACGTTTAATGAAGACTCATTTAGATTGCAGATTAAGTTATCCTGTTACCTGCTACCACATGCTACCCTTTTGTTATTGCTTCTATGTATTGGATTTGGCAAAAATAGCTAACTTTTCCAATGGCTGAGGCAGGAAAGTAACACTTGTTTTGAGTAAACTAAAAACTGAGGCTCAACTAAATGTGAAATTAGAACTCCTGTAGATTCTAACAAGAGTATCTTGTGCTGTAGTTTACACATGCTGGGAACATGGTTGGTCCTAGCAACCTTCTCAAGGGGGACTTTTGCAGCAAAATGGCTCTGCTGCTATAATGACATACTGGCATCATCACCAAAGACACACTTGTTAATGTTTCTTAAGTTTAAGTATGAGATTTTGTATTAATTTAGCCTGTACAAGGTAAAAAAAGCCCTTCTTTCTTTGCCATTTTTTTTCTGTGAATAGCTAAAGATGCTAATGAACCAGATAAGTAATATATTTCCTACTACTGTCCTTTCTTAATCAACAGGAAGATTTTTTTTTAGTCTGTCTAGTTACAAAAAAATCTGTAATATTAAAAAGCTCAACTTTGCATGTATGTGCATTCATGTGTGTCTTTTTAAGAGACTAGTTTAATTGTTACTAATTTTAAGGACTTCAAAAGCAATGTCTTGAAATCTTCCTGTACATTTCAGATCACTTTTTTGAAGTATAAATGCTCTTATGCATTTTAGGAAATACCATTAATATGTTTGTTTAATTGTTTTAAAAATGTTTTTCCGGCTCCTAATTACCATAGAATTGGAGGAAGATGTCAGCTGGGTGAAATTCAATGTGGACATAAAGCTACAAAGACAGAACAAATCTGATCTACGATTCTTTTCAGTTGGTAAGGTATTACTAGTTCTTCCTTAAAACGAAAGCTGGACTTCTGTAGCGCCTCCCATGATCTCCCCATGATCTCAGAGTGTCCAAAGTCTTAAGAATCTTAGACACTAGAAGCAGACTTTCTTGAGGATAGCTGCCTTTTCTCTAGCCAGTATTATTCATTCTGGTTTTTGAGAGCTATTATGAAGACTAAATCTTTCTTTTAAATTCAAGAGCCAGAAATAAACACAAATGACATCAGAGTCATCCCCACTGTCTTTCCATGTGTGGTTAGAAAGGTACTAACTCTGTTTAAACTATGTCTTAATGCAGAGAGCCTGTTGCTAAATAGAGCCCTGGATCTTACACAGTATGTGCAGCATGAGACAAGTAATGTAGCGCTACTGAAAGGCCTGGTTTATCTGGACGTGATCTATTGCATGATGGAGAGGGGAAATATTTCTGATCTCTAAAGGTATGAACCTGATCAGAACCTAGTGGTTCTGATCCCTAAGGGTATGAACCTTTAGGTCTGAGTCCTGAACCATGTCACATTTTATATGTGTGTTTGTTTGTTTGTGTGCTTACTTGTTAACATAATCTGCTTTTATTTTTATTGATGTTTTGTAGTGACAGATAGCACATTCCCTGTACTTCAGAGAATGTGTTATCTGTAATAAATTTATGATTTACAAACAAAATTCTGTTCTTTGAATTCAGTTACTAATTCTACTCAAAATCCTAAATAGTTTTAGTACAGTGAAAGTCATTCCTTATAAATGAACAGTACCATGTTCTCTCTGCAGCAGTATGTTTCGCAGTATTTTAAACCAGTAATCAGCAAGCAGACCTGGAGCAATGAGGGCTCTATTTCCAAAAGAATGCTTTGTTCCAATCTTCTAGGGCTCACATGTGACCTGCAGTATGTTCCTTGTGTCCAGAAGGCAACTGAACTTTTTAACAAGTGGATGGAAAGTGAGGCAAAAATATATATTTTTTTCTTATAGTCCCTTTTTGCTTAAGTTTCATTTACTCTACCCTGGGATTTTATTTTTACAACATGGACTCTGAAAGAAAAGCAATTTCACATAAAGTATATAGAAATGCTTTTATTACCTGAAATGAAGCATCATCAGAAAGCCACATATTTTAGTCTGTGTATTAAAGCATAAATTTATTCAGCATAGTTCCCTGTCCCTTGAGGTTTTCCTCCTCATTTGAGGTGCCCATGTAAACAGTGTGGAATCTCTGCCACATGAGCTAACACACCAGTTTCTTAGCTCTGCACCAGATACATGCTCTTATTTATGTAAAGTTTCTGGGTCTTTTTCTCCATTGCTGAAAACTCATGCAGAGTCAGGTTACATTATAGGAACAGTATATAACGTATTCCAGTTGTTCTCTCCTGCATCATTTTTTCGGTCACCTGTGTGCTCATGTTATTTTTCATCTTGTGTTTTGTCTAATAAAGAGGTGGAGTAGGTCAAAAATCGTTTGTTGAAATACTTAAAATTTGCAAAGAATGCGGAAAGTGCATCTGGAATATATAAAAAGTATAGCAGGAGGCAGTGAGTTTTATCACCATTCCAAGCAATGACATAAAACAATATATTAATCACTACCATCTTATAAAGATACTTAATTGTTCTTTCTAAATGGAATTGCCATCCTCTTATACAACTGATATATGGTGGATTATAGTTATACTTCTTTGAACCTAATCCCTGAAACTGATTCCAGTGTGGTTGTGTGTTGTGTGTTAAGTTTCTCCCACACACAGAAGAACCAGTGTGCCCTGAAAGATTGCCCAGAATGAGGATACAATGCTGCACTGGGCTGGGAGACTCTTGCATCCACATGCTTTTGAAAATTTCAAGTGAACTCGACAGAAGAGGAGCTTCTGTGGCCCACTGTGAGATTGGGCCTTGCTGCTTCTGTGCTGTTCATTTCTCTTCCCTCTTCTTTTGGAACATATGTGATATATCTTTGTTGATCTTCTTTCATTACTGATCTATATCTTGCCAAATTCCGGCATTTAACAATAGGAAAAGCAAAGAAATGGTTAGTCTTTTATGCATCAATGGATGGATTATTCAGTTCTTACCACATCTGTTGAAATTTCATTTTCATTATATATGTTAGGGAGTTATATCTGAGTTCAGTAGCGTGCCAAATTGGGCAGAAATGTAATTTCTACAGGATTCATTGTATAATTTCAGGGAAGAAATTCTAATCTGTAGTAGACTAATAGGAAGACTATTCTAAAACTAGAACATCAATCATACTTAATTTTAAAATGAAGGAAATTTCTGTACATTGCAGTGAGATGATTACTGTGGAAAAATTTACCCCTTTATACTCTACATTTTTTCTACTGTTTTCCAGGCATAAAAAAACCCACAAATGTACCTCTAAACAAAGCTTTCTTTCCTTCCTGTTTAGTGACAATCCCTCTGATGTCCTTGGAACTGTGTATTCCATTGGAACCAAAACAGCTGCTGACTGGAATTTTCTTTTGCATAGGTATAAAGTATCCATATCTGGTGCTGAGCAGAGAAAGATCTACTCAGCTCTGGCAAGCAGTAAAGATGTTAGTAAGTTAACCATTAGATGTTAGTAAGGTAAGAACCATTCCATATAAATTATTATTTATTTCCTCCTTACACTGGTGGTCCGTGCACTATATCTTGGGTCTTATGAACCTCGCTGACTTATTTCCAGTGGATGCGTGATCTTTGTTAGTATTTGACACAGTTTTGGTGTGATACAGCTTGGTTGATGAGGTTGAAATGAAGTATTTTGGCTTGTTGAATCTCTTTAAAAGAATATAACAGATATTATTCCTTCTCTGCTGTTCCAGAGACCAAGTAGTGACCCTCAACTGTGTCTTGTATGTAAGTCATCTTGGCCGCATTCAGAATATGTCAAACTCTTGGAATTAAATATTGCTGCAGGAAACCAGGAAGAGATCATAAACGAGTAAGCTTCGCTGCCAGATGATACAAAGCACTTTAGTAGTTGCATGCTAGACAAGCTGTCAGAAACATAGTTACTCTCAAAAGCACAATGATATAAATATATAGTGACATATATATTACATTTACATATATTTAAAATAGATATGTAAGCTAAAGAGCTGTTGTAAAAAATGCTTACAGTTTTGAGCTCCTTTATTTCCTTTCTCAGTCTCCAAGGAAGGAGGAAATAAACATGCAAATGGAAGTCTTATTCCCAGCACATGTGATAGTAGCAAGTATTTGTAGCATTTTCTGTGTGGGTTTGCTGATCTTCAGGGCATGTTACACAGTGCAGATTTTTAGGAGGGCTAACAGCAAAGCATGTATTGGAGTGAGAGAAAAATGGAGAGAGGGAGGTTTGGTTTTGCATCATTAGTGAGTCAAATGCTGTGTATGTGTATGAGGGAGGGAAGAAAGGCTCACCATTGTGTCAGGTGAAGTTTCCTTTGCTGGACTTGAAATCTAGCCAACTACTTAAGCACGTATTTTGTGCTAGTTACAGGCCATCCTGTTAGGATTATGACTTTATTGTGTTTTGGGGCAACTACCAGTGGTAATAAAAGGGATATACTTCATTTTAAATATTTAGATAAAAACATTTAAACATCCAGTGCTGTGTATTTTGCATATGAGCATTTCACAAGTACTGAAAAATGTAATTGAAGCTCTGACTATTCCTATGGTAAGAGGGCTCTTCTGTTTACTTCAGAGTAATTTACTTACTGGAAAACAGAATTACTGTCAAAACATGATGTATTCAAAGCAAATGTTTTCAATGTTTTCAAGACATCGGCCATTTTAGTTGGATAAAACCACATCTTCCCACAAAGGAAAGAACTTTCTTTGTGTGCATTGGCAATAGGTTTTCTCTGCCAAACATGTTTTATTGGAATTACTGCTACAGCTAATTCTCTTTTATTTTCTGGAAGCTTTATTTTGACAAGCCGAGGAATTAAAGTCCCTGTGATATACCATACTGGTGCTAAGCTATTTCTTTGGAGCTGTCTGAGGCTTTCCTGTTTAATATTTTCACTTTATTGTGATCTATCTATTTATTCTAATCTTTCTACTTTACACTTTACTAGATTGTAGAGAAGAGAGATATCTTTTTGTGGGAGAGAAGGCTGACTTTATCATCTTGTACAGCAATGGTCTTGTAATCACCTGTTCAGTTTTTCTATCCAGGGATAGAAAATAGCCAGGAAGTCAGAAGGACAGTATTAGAATGTTTTGTTGCCCTGAAAGCCCCTGGAGAATGAACAACTGGCAAGTAATACCAACTTTCTCCTGAGTTACATGCAAGACTGGAAGATGGGTTTGACAAGTAGCACAAAAGTATATAAAGTACTTTTCCTGGGAAAGCAAGGCAAGAGATCTTCATACATTGTATAGGTTCTCATGTCACTTCTCCTGTGGAACATCTTAAGAGAAAAAGCATATGTTATTTTGTCCTTCACACTTGGAAAGTTTTTCTTTTTGCTATGCAGATTACAATGTTGTGAGGAATCCTGTAACAGCTACCATCCTAACTATTCCACCAAGGAGTGTTTTTAATTTGGTAAAGCCTTTGGTGCCAAAAGAGAGATTGTGTGGCCTTCAGAACTTCTGGATATGAATACTGTATTTTTTATTTTATTGTAAAAACCTAATTGTTCCTTCCATTTGGTTTCACCTAATGAAGCATCACCAGCTGTGACAATGTTACTTTTGATGGAAATGACAAGGGGCTCCTTGTGGGAGTCTGGCCTCTTCTGTTAAGGTGCTGCAAGGCAACTGAAAGCTAACTTAAGATTTTTTTGTTTGTTTGTTAATTAGAAGCTGCAGTAAAATGACAAGTCATTTTATTTGCTTACAGGTCAAATCCCAGAACAACAAAAGAGCTGTTGTTAACAACAAGCATATAACACTTCAGTAAAACTGCTAAACTGCTGAGATTCTGGCTGCAATAACTAGCGTGTTTTTGAATAGCTTTATTTTTCTGCATTATATAGCTCGCTTGTGCACTGTCAATGAAATGTACAAAGTAAATGACTGCAATTTAATAACTCCATAGGGCACCAATGGGCTAGTAATGCCTTGGTTATAAAATTTAAAAAGAATAATTTATTTGTGAGTTTAGCTTTTCTCCTTCTTCATGGAATGTCTATTTGTTATTTATTTATTTATTTAGTATGCTTTTTAGTCCAGTACTCATCATGCATAATTTTATTTGGTAAATAGTTCCTATATCACTTATGGAGTTTACTTGTACCTGAAATGAATGACTTTTGGCTATGAAACAAGCAGTGCTAGTGATTTAAACTGCCTGGGCAACAAGCCACAGATGAATTTTCCCAGAAAGTTATTGTGAACATTGCTGGGTTAACACAAATCTTAGCAATAACCATTTGACATGAAGTGCTCTTAAGAGTCCCCAAAAGGTTCAGGCAAGATCTGCTATCTGCACTGTTCTAGTAAGTTAGAGCAGTTGCAGCACATCCAGTTTTATAGCTCTTTTAAAAACTTGAAATTACTTCGATTTCCTTGAATTTGACAGTTTGCATGGTAGAGATGACTTTTCCTGATATATCTGGCAGGAAGTCTGGTAAGTAAATAAGACTGCATCAGTACATGTTACAATTTTGCAATGTCAATGTAGGCTTTGATTGAATGTAGAGACAAAATAAAAAAGTTTGAAACCTTTTCTGTTGCTACCAATCTTAGAGACTTGGATGTGAAAGCAACAACAGCCACATGTACTGTTAACAACTCAAAAATCCAGCAGATGTCTGCATCTTTATCAAATGATGGCTTTTTACCTCTTGGAAGCAGAATTTTCCTCAACATTCCTGAAGTCATTGACACTTTAGTCTGGATATTGAGCACAGGAGCAGATCCTGTGGGATGGTTCTGTTAGTATAGTAAAAGTGTTGCATAAATATACTTAGAATGCAGACTAGAGTCATAAAGTTAATAGAAGCTATGATGCTGCAGGCTCTAAATTAGATGGGTTACAGGATCCAGCACTTCATTATGAATTTAGCAAATCTCAGCATCTTGTTTTCAAGAATCTTAAATAACCAGGAAACATATGGGTGAGTTTTTCCAGTCAGTGCATAATTCATTAGCCAAACTTGAGTTATTGGAAACACTTAGCTTAAACATGGACCTGTCTACTATAGATCATTAACTTAAAAATTCCTTCAGTTAACTAAATTACATTCATTTCTCTTTTGGACAGTTAGTAAATGAGATTGAGATTCAATAAATGGAATATCTTGTTTTCCTAATTGTTACTTGTTCTGTTATTTCAGGAAGCTGTTCTCCTTCAGTATTCCACCGGCAATACTTTTACGTTGTCTCTTCTCAAGTATTTAAACTGCATAGGCTTTGGGATTTATCTGTTTTACAGATAAAAGAATTGAAATATGTCCTTATAAAGTAAAATCTTTTGCTTTCAGACAAGTTAGGAAATTAGGTAAATGGCTATAAACATGTCATTAAAAATATCTTTTCTGTTATATATTGGTTTTCCTGAATTGGAGTAAAATTTTGCGTAGTTTGCTTTGTTTTATGCAGGACAAACCTCAAAAGCGAAAAGGCAACAGAGAGTGTTACTTATCTGGACCAGACTGACACTGACGTTTAATTTACCTTGTTTTGGTAAGTAAAAACTATCATCAAAATGCTCCTCATAAAATTCCAATAATTTTACTGCTGCATCTAATGCCTAGTCTATCTGGCTCCTGGAATCAGGACTCCTAATTCCACTGCTTTTAGCGGTCATACCCCAAATTGTTCATCCTGTAAATCAATTCACATGCATTCTTTGCAATACCTACTGCAGTTGGTCACTGGAGAAAGTTGCAGTAGAAATTCTAGCCAAGAGGCAAAGCTGAAGTGGAAAAGATATAGTAGAGATTTCATTGCGGGGGAAAAAAGAAGTTGAAATGAACTTGACTAAGTTGGTTACCTTATGTTCAGTCTGGATCATAGATTCTCTGGGCTTCAGGCAGCAATTCCCATTTTTAGAATTTCACTATTTGCATGCTGCTTTTCTAAAAATAAAAATTATCACTTACATTAGTTTTATGTAGCTTCCAAAGGCTGAAGCTTGAACTAACCTTGATTCTTGCTGGTACGCTTTTTTCATAGTCATATTAAAATAAGCTTCCAGAAGCCTACTTTCAAGTTGAATTACTTAGATCTGAAAAAAATGCAATTTACAATTACTTCTGTGTTTTGAGAATGTTTACAAGCTAGTATACTGATTTCATATGTAATATCCATCTAAAATTTCTATAGAAAATACCAATTTCCTCAACTATGTAGCTTAAAAGAAGAGTTTTGCCCATTATATTCTAATATCGACATTACTTTTGGTCCCTCTAGCAAAACACTTGCAGTAGCATTCAGAAAAGCGTTCTGGTCTTTAGATTTGTGTTCTTGTTTCTAAATTAACACCTTCCAGGGAAAGACTTTTGACACACATGGCATGCTACATGATCCATAAGATGCGTAAGAACTTTTAAGTGTTTGAGTATCTTATAGAAAACATGGAGATTTTAACAGTTTTTAGTATTTTGATTTGTACCTAATTCAAACTGTTTCTGGATTCCTCATTTCCTCACATTTCCTCTGACCCTAGCACATATAATTAGACTCTGAATTTTAATTTAGTATTTCTGCACTATAAATCTTTAACAATAATGAATCATTCTCTGGCAGCCTCTTATCTTTTGATCTTTCATATCTTCAGAGTACAGTAGGGTTTCAAACATTTTCTGTATGTCTTCAAAAACTAGAACCTTTGCTAATAGAAGGCTAAGATTTTCACATAAGCCCATGATTCTAGAAAGCATGCTTCTAAATAATATTGATTAGTGCTAAGTCATGGTAGTTAATTTCTTATCCCGTACTTCATTCCTAAGTCTCAATTCATTTTATTTTATTTTTTTTTCCATAAAATCTAGAGGGCTCAAGGAGTCTCTGGAAGAATTATACAGTTGTTTGACTTAAACATCCTAAACTAGGAACAAAGGTTGTGAAAATCGTTCTGTAATTCCAGCACAGCTTTGATAGCTTGTTTTTGCTTATTTTATTTATTTTTTTAATGTGGTATTTCATATTTTTCTCAGCTTAATAGACCTCATTTTTTAAGAAGAATGGGTATATTAAAATAAGGTAATTGAAGAACCGGTCTTGAAACATGATTTCCAGAAGTATAGGAACTGAAATGTCAATAGTTAGGACTTAGAATGGAAAATTTCCTAAGTCATTTTCAGATGTGGAAACAAAACTGTGTAGTGTAATAAAATGAAGCAGAGTGAAAGAAGCAGCTTGAAGAGATGCAGCAGCATAAAAACAAAGAACAGGGGCAGACTTTATCCAGGTTTTTATTTGAAATGGTGTCAGATGAAGAACAACTTTTCAATGGTCCATTTATTGCCCAAATCAAATAAGGAGCTAGCCTGCAAATGGGATCATAAATATTAAAGCTGATGATGTGTGGTACTATCTTGGTGAGGAATAAATCATCCACCCTTGGCAAATTATCTTTCTTCTGCAGAAAATACCTCTCCTTTAATGTATTTTAGAGTCTTATTTCCTTCTTGGAAATCTCAGAACATCCAAGGAATTTTTTTTTGTTCTCTGTTACTAAATTAGTCACTCAAACTCATACAAAAAGAGTCATTCTAAGTTAAATCCCCTTCTGCATAGTGTTTTACAAAACTCCTGCTCATAGTGTATATTGTATAAGGAATTGTGCATTGATGGTGTATTGAGGACAGAAGAGTAATTGGAATTCTTAGATCTGAAGGTGAAGATTTTTGGAGAGAAAATTATTTGCATTCCTTAATATTTGATTTACTTAAGGTAGTCCTATGTAGCACAATATAAGTCTTTGTGTAGTGTCACTGTCCTTTACAAGCAAAGATACATTTTTGGAATATAAGAATGTGCCAGAAGCAAGCAAAAGTATAGTGCTAATACCTGTTTTTAACAGCAGAAGTACAAAATAGGTTAACTGTCTGTGTAGCTCACAGAACAATTACTTCCTAGATGGATGTTTGGTGAATGGAAAGATTCCTTAAATTCATCTTATCCAATCTGAAATCCAGTAGAAACCGCGCAAATAAATGAAGTGTTTGGCACTTTATCATAGCATACACAGCATGGCAATCCAGGAGAATCCAACAATACACAAAGCTTCTGTGTAATCTAATTCCTTGGAATTCTCAACAACCTCAAAGTTATTTGCTTACATAAAGACCATTAATACTGTGGGATCATGACAACTTGTCTTCTATGGACAGCTTAATGATTATAGGTCACTTAATTGACACCCCTGGTCAGTACCATGTAGGACCTTCACACCGTTGGAAAGTAACATTTGTGAAATTCTGATTGTTCTCTGAATATACGAGCTATGCTCAGAGAGTTCCCAAGCAATGTTTTTATGCAACAAAATCCTTCCGTCTTTGCCACTGCATGTATCTTGTTGGTACCTAAGGCACATAATAGCCATCAGTTTGACTGTGCATCATCTTTGTGTATGGAGAAAAGAGACCATTGCATAGTATTGTTCAGCCTGGAGAAGAAAAGGCTGAGAGGGGATCTAATCAGTGTCTATAAATACCTCAAGGGAGGCAGTGAGGAGGATGGTGCTGGCCTCTTTTCACTGGTGGCCACTGACAGAACTAGAAGAAATGGCCGGAAACTGAAGCATCAAAAGTTCCACAGGAACTTAAGGAAAAATTTCTTAACAGTGAGGGTGACAGAGCACTGGAACAGGCTGCCCAGAGAGGTTGTGGAGTCTCCTTCTCTGGAGATCTTCAAAACCCGCTTGGACGCAGTCCTGTGCCACGTGCTCTAGGTGACCCTGTGTGTGCAGGGGGGTTGGACTAGATGATCTCTAGAGGTCCCTTCTAACCTTAAGCATTCTGTGATTCTATGATTCTATTCTGGACTTCCTCCCAGGCCATACAGAAAAGCCACTCAGTTCTTACTCCTGCTAGCCTTCCCTTCCTGTGGACTAAACAATGAGGTTGAACTCATGAAGGCCGATCTACTCTAAGGGAGATTGCGGATAGGAAGGAGAATCCTTACGAGGGAAAAGGCTGAGGCCTGGGGGTGTTCAGACCAACTTTTCATACCAGTTTCTGTAATACCATGTTTACATTTCCATGTTTCATATTAATATTTCAGGAACTGTAAAAGAAGTGAAACTGAACACTTTTTTTCTATCAGTTTTTATTAGCTTCAGATATTTGATAACACCTAATGTTTATTCATAATTGATTTGTTATGATTTTCCTTTACTAATAGAAAATTTTGTGATAGTTTAGTCAGCTGATCTTACTCAAAACAATAGAATAAGTACATTTAGATCCTTACTGGATATGAAACAGCATTGGTGTTATCCCCAAGACACTTATATCTAATTCTTGTGACCTTTTCTCATTGATAGCTGACTGCCATTGCAATTTGATAGAATGCTAGTGTGTCTGTGTGAAAAGACATTGATTTATATTTCTTATCAACTTACACTTTCTATCAAATCTGCTTAATTTAGTAGGCTTGTCAGCACATGGTTTAGCACAGAAAGTAATTAATTAGCACTTACAGAATGTTTTTGAATCCTTAAAAGAATGTTTCTACATGCAAAGGTTAGTGTAAATTATTTTTGTAGGGCAGTCTTAACTATATAGCATTCACAGAGTATATTTCTGAAGAAATGAGAGGAACAATTTTAGTGCCCAATATTATGAATGACTGTTCCTTTTGCTAAAAAGAAAAGCAGCTCATAACTGAGTCACTAAGCATGATAATACTAAATTTTTGTTTAGTGGTATACAGAGTTCTATTCCTCATATCCGTTGTAAAGCATAAAATTATAGCAATGTTGTAATTCTGTAATAAATAGTAGTAATTCCTGTTTCTTTGCAGAGTGCTGGAAGCCTTCATATTATATAACAGCAGTGAAGTCAAATATAATAAAACTTAGAAGTAAAAATAATAAAGATATTTTTCAGAACTAAATGTGCTGCTAAATATTGTTAGTCATCTTCCTCCCAGTCCATAAATCCTTCATGTTTTCTGAAATCTCAGAAATCTCTCCGTAGCATGAGAACAGTGTCATTTTGCTTTGAATGCCCATTTTTATTGCACAATAATCCGATCAATTGATATCATTATTCAGTCCACCTTTACACTGGTGTGCTCTATAATTTTGATATAATTCTGACTAAGCAACACATAACTTTAGCTGTGATTTAAATTATTTTACTTGATTATCTCATGCTTTGCTACTTCAGGAAGTTTGTATTTTGAAGATGCTCCAAGATTTCCTACCACAGAAGGTGTTGTATAAAAGAACTGTTAGTGCCTGAAGAAGTACAACTACAGGAACAAAAAGGATGGTGAATGGTGAAACAGAATGGTGAAACATAGGTCGGTTGTTTCTTGAAACTACTTTACTTATGTAATGATGATACAATAGTTTCAAATTAGAGGAATTTACATTTGTGTAGAATTCACTCAGAACCTCACATGAGGTTCCTCAGCAAGAACCTCTACTGCCACAGCTCCGTTCACCTTGTACTGACCATGCTTTGACACTCTCCTAGCCTGTTTCCCATCATGGAGAAGCCCCGCTCTTGCTGTAACACTGATAAACTTTGATCCAATTCCTGTGAAATAGCTGATATGCTTAACATCAAAATCTCATGGGCCATGTGTTCCCCATGGTCACGTAATCATTTGCAAGATACCTTCTGAAGCCCTGGTTCTGTGCAGCAGTAATGCAGGCAGGTACACAGCTTTCAAGGACATAGCTGTGCAATTTCTGTGTGCTAACAGGTGCTCCTGCATGGTTTCTATGGATCTCATGATCCTTTTTGAACACATGTTTTTCTTACAAATAGGTATGTCTTTCTCACACTCAGGCTTCACACATGACTCTTCCTCCTGGTCTCAGAGAGATGACTCAATTATTGCTTTTAACTCTTATATAGTGATTTTGGTGCAGCATTAGATAAGGAATCAGAATTTCCTCTTTATTTTAATTCCTTCTTATCAATCAGTATGCATTCTTGCTGTGTTATGTGATTTCTCTATATCACCTGTTTTTTAATTCACAGTTTTAGTTTACTGCTGAGCTTTTTGTATTGAACAAACTGGAAGTGTATGCTAATGTAATTTTGGATTAGTAAACTATTGCAGTGAATTATTTGTGTTAGCAAAACCGCTGTGAACAGTATAACACATAAGCAAACCTTTCTCAGCTAGGAGCCAAATTTGTCTCACAGTTTTTGTCTGGAGTGTATCATGAATCAACTGGTTAGACACTAAATGTTGCAGGATGAAGCTCTGCAAGGGCAGTCATCCATATTGTGCTATTTACGTGTGTATTGACAATGTGGATTCTTCTGTGTCCTTATAGCATGTTTGAAACAAGAACGGGATGCTTCAGTCCCTTAGAAACCTAGATGTAGTACAGGCCACTGCTAGGCTGTGGATACATGTGTTTATTGGTACGTGTGCCTGCATCCAAATGTATCCACTGACTATATATTCAAATGACAGGTTTAACAGAAGGCTGTTGAGGGTCTATGATTAAAGACTGTTTATTCATAGTAAGCAGATATTCTAGGCTAGTTTTATTTGACCCTCTCTGTTCAAATGGTTTTAACTGGACTATGTGAAAGTATATTGAATATATCAGAATTCACTTTTCTGACTTTTGATCTTCTAGTGTTCAACATGTAGCTTCCAGACCCATTAGCAGGGCAGTATGTAACTTAATAGAAGATAAAACCTTGTGGAGGCGATAAAATGATAGTATGTTCTGCTTCTGACTCCGGAGGTTGAGCTTGGAAAACAGCCTGTAATCTAGTTCCTCAGATCAGCAGCCACCTGAGCTTGTCCTTCACTGGATGCTCTCTGGCTCCAGGGAGAGTTCACATAAATTGTATTTAGAAGGTTCACCCTCTGAACCTCATTTATGGGGCAGTAGAGCCTGCTAGGTTTTTCATTGGAGGTAAGATTAAGATGACAAAGTGAAAAATAAAAGGCCATATTCAAGGGGGAATGGCGCACCTTCAAGAGTAAACAAAACCACCACATGTTGTATGCTGAGTTGGTCAGTAAAATGAATCCCTCTATCCGTTATTTTCAGAGAACCGTGACGTATTTCTGATATTGGAAATAGAGTAGCGTATCAGCCCACACTGGCTGGTGGTCTATCCGAGTATCTGCTGAAAACTGAAGTAAAAGGCCCTACTCACTGTTACTGAAAATTATATTATTTGGTCTCAGGCCTCTTTCAGCAGGCAGTTATTTTTATTAGCCTAGTTACAAGTGAAATATGTGGCATCGTGAGGAGTAAGGAAGAATAAACCACCAACGTGAAGATCATGTTCCTTCTGGCAGCAGAACAATTTACCACAACACCCCTGTCAACACCAGAATGAAACTGCTGACCTTGGGTCCCAGCAAAGCGGGGAAGGGTAGAGTGTTCTTATGAATAGAAAAAGGGATAGAAACTACATGGGCATATAACAGTTTTAGCTGTAGTATTAGTCTTTCTTTTTCCATAATCATTAGATCTGGACTAATATTGATTAGAGCAAGATTTTAGCTACACAAACAATAAATTCTTGGCTCTGTTTATCTAGTATACTTCTTTCTCACCCATAAACAAGATTTTGAGCATCATACTAGTCAACTATACCCTGCAGCTGATGTTGACTGAGAAAAACAGGTCATTTCAGTGGCCACAAGTCCAACGACAGAACCTGGGAAAAAAAAATTCTGGCTTTCATTTCATGTCATTTTTCTTAGTTTCTTTGAAGTTTTTGGCTCATTGTTCTTTCCCATAAGGACAGAATACTTTATTTTGCTAGGAGTCTCTCCCACTATATCCCAGTGGTAAATAATATTTTATACAAGTTTCTGTCTTTTTAAAAATACTTGATGGAAAGTTTATCTATAAATGTGGTAAACTGTTATGATTGTAAGTGTTAGCTAGGATCATGTATTAGCAAAGCAGCAAATGGAGAGTTTTTAGATCTGTGCCTGGGAAAATAATGCATTTGGGGAAAACTAATTATCTTTGTAGAGAACCATGATATATTTCGTAGTAGTAGTTAATAGGAAAGAGGTCTTGGAAGTGACTCTGTATTGTTTTTTTAAAATGCTTTGATTAACAGCAGAAATGTTAGGGATCCTTGGGAAATAAAGAAAGAACAATGTAAAACCCATTGCTATCCAATGAGCTAATCTGCGGCCTTGCCACAAGCTAAGTATGCTGGAAGATGGATTGCCTCTTAATGGGATGCAGTAGAAAGGGCACAGGGAAGGGCAAGAAAAATGATGTGAGGTATGGAATGGCTTATATATGTGGAAACATTGAATAAACTAGAAGTCTAAAGATGAAGAAGAGGGCTCAAGATGGAAGGCGAATGAAATCATAGTAAAGAGGGGCTGGTGTATGTATGTATGTTTTTCTTTTCAGTGTGGGAATGCTATAACTAGACAAGCTGTGGACCTGACCAGTACCTTCAGCGTGAGACCAGAAACATATACTCTAGCAAGGCCTTGGATACCTGAAAGTTATTTACCATGTAATGGAGCGAAGAATATTTCTCGCATTACAGGAAACCTTAAGGTCTATTATTTTACTTGGAGAAAAGAAATCTACCAATAAAACACTTCTTTTCTCCTATGAGAAGCTGAAGAACACAGAGCAGCTCCTTAAATGAAAGTACCATCTTAAAAAAAATTAAAAATCTTAAGGCCCATATCCATCAGTTGCGTGACTTATGAAAACCACATCTCGTCTCTCCATGTTTTGGTTTATGATGTTCTGGTTGTGATGTTCAGCACAGTATTAACTCCTGCTACCCATAACTGATTGCTGGTGCTCCTGCTCTTAGAGGGAGCTGCTGTAACTGCAGCTGCAATTGCACTGGGATGGTGCTTTGCAGAGTGAGGGGTACAGCCTCAGGCTTGCTTTGCTGCACCTGAACCACTAGCTGGTTAATGAAGTCAGGAGAGCTCTCACTTTCTACTGTGCTTAGCCTCTCACTCCTTTAAGTCCCTGTCGCAAGTCAATGGAAACAGCAAACAGTGATACATAAAACTTTCTGTGTCCTTGAAGTGCGAGAGGAACTAACAGATCCCTATGCTAAACTTTGTGCAGAATGTCAGGAATTGTAGCCTTGTTGTGGAAGTGTTTATGAGTGAGTGTCCTAACCAGCACAAGCACAAGAGTATAGGCACAACGAAAATGCTGTCGTAGTTAGGTTTATATTTATGTAAGTCATTTATTTTATTTATGGTCAAAGAGCACTAGACTGGTCCTGGAAAACGGGACTTACTAACCACGCCATATTCACTCTGCAGTGGTACATTTTGTAGTAGTTTAAGCGAGTGATTGAAGAGCAGATTGGGAGTGACTAGAGCCTCTTTCCAGCAGAATGCTTCATTCCAATCTCATGGGCCTCATCTGTGACCTAAAGTACTTTCCCTGTATCCAGGAGGAAAATGAGCTTTTAAGCAAGTAGATTCTAAGTGGTGGGAAATTAAACTAAGTGGCTTTGGTACTTGCTTTCATTCAAGGTTCTTCTACTACATGGTTTACTTTTCAAGCGGAGTTTTAAATGAATGTTAATGAAAACTAATGAAAAATCTTTGGTTTTGGTGTAATTATAATGATATGCTTAATATCACTTGTTTCTATCAGATGCTTTTTAGAACTTTTCCTCTTTCCACTCATAATATCTTTTCTCCTGCTTTTCGAGTGTGCTAGAATAATTTCCAGATTATTTAAAGGATCTGACTTGAAAAAACCCATGTACATAGGCATTCCCCATGATCTGCTACCTCAGCACTACGTCTGTAAAAATGCAGTTGTATTTCAGGAGTTATATGTCCTTGTATTTATCCACCTAAGTATTTTTTTATCACCTCTATTTTTACCTTTAAACAATGCAACAAAGTACTTAGTTTTGAGTTGTATGGTTATCCTGCTAATGAATGCATAATTTATGGTGTAATAAATGTCTGGCAAAATTGTCATGAAACTTCCAAGGCCAAACGGAAAAGTATTTTCTTGCATCTCTCTATCCTATGGTAGTAAGAAATAGAAGAGAGGTAAAACATTTTGCTCAGTTAGACAAGGAAACAACTGTCCTGTGTTCGAGAGTAGAGAGAGCTTCGCTGGAGAAGCTGAGAGTATGATAGATAGACTTATATTTTAATATTTGATATCAGGATGCCCTTAGGGACAGTGTGGTTTTATACCAGATGCTGTTTGTCAGCTGTAATAATGTCACATGGCCAATTTTGATGCAGCATTACTCTCCAATGTGCAGTTCTTACGCTTGCCCTGTAGTACAGGAATCCAAATGCCTTCATTGACCTTTTATACTCACTCATTCTGCCAAGCAGTACATTTAAATAGTACACTGCAGCAACCTGGCTCATTGCTGAGTGATGAAAAATCCCCATATGTGCACTTCAGTTCCCCACTCTGTTTATGGACTGGAATATTGTTCCCTGCTTTTGTCATCTCATGTACGAAACTGGAGTTGTAATATCAGCTACCCCAACTCAGCAGTGAGGGAGTGTCGTATTTAGCCTGCAATTATCTTGCCCAAGATGGAGAGATTAAAGCAGGGTAATAAGTAGCTGATGAAATCATCTGTGACTTTTGGAATATTGGGCAGATTTCCAGCTGCTGGAAAAGTGCAGCTGGCATATGGATTCAGCTGAGCACTTGAACTGAACACATTAGCTTCCAACATGACAACAAGACCCACTCCAGTCCTGTTTCTTGAGTGTACATAAATTCCTAGGAGGATTAAAAGTGAGTGAAAACATGATCTCTCTAGATGCATGTGAAATATTCATATTGAAGATTTAAAATTCTGCACATTTTATTAGCTTTTTATAAAATCTGTCTTATTCCAATTTTTATGGAAAATTTCTGCAAAATCATTGGAAATAATCTAAGCCATTTTCAGAAGGGAGACATGAAGTTTTATGATGTTTTACTTCTGAGTCTATATGAGACTCAGTATGAAAATGAATCAAACGAAATTGCAGGGAACATTACAAAAGTTAAACATTGACTCTTGTGATGTTCTTTAGTGCAGACCTTTAAAGGGAAAAAGAAAAAAGAGCAAACCAAATAGAAAAAAAATGTATATTGTACTTGTTTGACACTTACCATACATTTGTGCTGACATCAAGCAGGATAACCTAGAGTTTATGGGTCCACATACAAAAGGAAAAACCTTATCACTTACCACAGCTTTATGTGATAATATGGCCTTCCAGCTGCTGCTCTACAGACAGCCTTCCCAGCTGGAGCACTGGGAGCAGCAGGATAGTATTGTGTCCTGAAAAAGCAGGATTGTCTGTCAGATTCAGGTGCAGAAAAGAATAAACAGTTCTGTGCTTTGACAACTAGCAGGCAACTTGAAAAGGTAGTAATCATCTTTACTGAATTATTTAAAGCAAGATAGTACTAAATTCTTTCAACACAAGAGCATGACAATCTCAGTAGAGTTTTTGCAGAGCTCTATTTTGTGGAGGCGTATTTTGATTTATATAATCACTTCCCTGCATAGTTAGTAAGAGCAGTTTTCCAGGCAAGAGTTCTTGTGTCTTTGAACTTTCCTGACTTTTTTTTTTCAACTACCAGTCTGCAGAAACATTTGCATTAGAACATTAACTATAAAGAAAACTTAAGCCACTGTGAAATGAGTTCTGAAGATCTACAACTCAAGTTCTGAAGATCTACAATACAAGTTCTGAAGATCTACAATTCAGATACACCAGAGCATTAGGAAGATCAAACTGTATACTTCAAAAATAAACACTCCCTTTGTTGTAAACAGAACCTAAAGCCTTTTAAAATGTGTTCTGATAAACTACTGTTTAATAATGCCGCTTATCATTAATTATTCTAACTTCTCGAAACATGTTTGATCTTCTAGACTAGAAGAATACCTCTCTTGGAGCCTCCTCCAAGGTCCCTGCTTAGTCACAAATACACTGAATTTATCATTCCTTAGTGTAGGGCCGACATTCTTTAGCATAGGACAGGACTGGCTGTTAGAAAAACAGTGACTGAAAAAGTAATTCTGCAGTCTGAGCAGTAATTTGGCAGCTGTCCTATGAAATGGCTACTTAAGCATAGCAGAACCTCTCTTTCAGCAGTAAGTATGTGCTCAACTAAACTGGTGTGTTTTATGGAGAGGTCTTCGCTGAAATTGCGAACAGCTTTATTAAGAAATTAGAATATATATTGTAGCAGCATCCATTGAGCATTTTATCTTGAAAAAGGAAGTACCTTGAAAAAAAAAAAGTGCTCTTGAGACCTTTTTCTTCTTAGCATGTTTGTCTGGAACATCAAAAGGCTCTAGCTGTATTTGTTGATAACAAATTGCATAAAAGCTGTAACTAACCACTTTCATTCCTCCAGGTTAATGAAGATGAGTATGGATAGTGACCAAATCGAGACTCAAGATCTGTCAGCTCTTCTTCATGCTATGGTCTTGAACCCAAAGTTACAAAAGCTTGGAAAATTAAACTGCACTTCTTAAAATGTTGGTATCTGCTTGGATGTTGAGCTATTGTTGGCAGAATGTGCTGTCAAGTAAGCATGATAAAGAATAATTACTGTGATTAATCATTTCTGATTAAGATATTTACCTTTCTTTTGTTAGACTGAGGTGTTTTTTAAAGAAGAGAGTACAAAACACCAGTGTTGGAGCTATGATGTAGAGAATTAAATTCTGAAAATTTTGAGGTGGTATTTCAATGTGATGTAGATGTCACAAAAAAGATTTTTAAGAAAAAAAAAGATTTTTTTTTGCTCTTGCTTTTCTCTAGAAAGGTCTGCAACTTGGATTTTCAGAATTGAGAATCTGAAAAGGCTTCACTGCAAGATAATAGAAGTGCTGCTAGAGTTGACTTCCATATCCCAGAGCTAAATAATAAAACCAGCTGTTTATGAAGGATTTTTCTGTTTAGTACAAACAATTTAGAGCTATTGACACTTAGTTTTGTTATATGCCATTGAAAATAACATTTCCGAAAAATATGTATTTTCTTTGCCAAATATCTAACTGCTGTAATCTGAATTTCTGCTAGCTGGAGTGGTTAAGCACCTAAAGTGTAGCAAGCTCTCCAATATTTTATTCTTTTATTATGCTTCCCAGCAGGAGTGTATGCTTGTTGTTGCTTGAGCACTTCACAGTTACCATTGGCTACAATGCCACAGTTGCCTAATACCAGGCAAGTCATTGGTATATTGAACTGTTTAGTAAATTGTCATCTTCTGAGGCTACTTTTTTTCCTCTCAATTTAAGTCAATTCTATCTCTTACAATATGCTTTGTGTTTTCAAATGAAAAAAAAAAAAACTTGTAAATACAAATTTCTAAAGTCTGCCTCTAAAATCCTACAAGCATGGAAATGGCCTGGTTATCACTGATGTTATTTGTTGGTCTTAGTAAACTTCAAATAAGCTACAGATGCCCAGCTTGTGTTTAGATGACTTCTGAGAGGCAACTCTGTGTTATTTAAGGGGCCAAATTTTTGAGATAGCTGGGTAGGTGGGAGTGTAGATTCGCTACTGAGTAGTACTTTTTGATGCAATTCTAGCTTCACATTTTCATCTTTTAACTATCTTTTGTGCTTGCTTTTA
The DNA here is from genome assembly GCF_059628265.1 of Tinamus guttatus. Lineage (NCBI taxonomy): Eukaryota > Metazoa > Chordata > Aves > Tinamiformes > Tinamidae > Tinamus > Tinamus guttatus. The sequence goes on from NW_028289347.1 coordinate 286,918, forward strand.
ATAGCAGTCATTCAGAGTGCATGCATGGGTATGAGGAACAGGTAAATTTCTTTATCACAGAGGCAAGGAGAAAAGAAAGAATGAGTTCTTTAGCAACAAAAATAGGGGAGAGAAAGATTTAAAATCTGTCACCACTGCAGAGAAAACGTTTACGGATTGCTTTAGCACTCAGTCTATACATCCTGGCAAGAGGTGAACAAGGAATTAGAAAAAAAATGTAAGTTTCTGCTTAATATATTTCATTTCAGTCAGGCAAGAGATTAGACTGACATGGAGTGATACTGTTACAATAGGAAGTAATAAAAAAGAAGATTCTGTTACTGTGTTGTAGGGTAGAGACATGTTTTTAGGTAGAACTATACTGTCCTAAGTAAAAGGAAAATACATTCCTGTATTCTATATTTCTATATTACTGCTGATATTTTTAATATTTTTGCTTTCTATTAGAAATATTATCTCTAAGACTCTTAGTTTTCTTCCAAAGATAAGCCAGAATACATTTGTGACTTTTTATTAATACTTTTCCATGTTTTAGACATCCAAACAAACCAAATAGCTAAAAAACCTGAAATACTCTCATTAGTATTATCTCTCTCAGGATTGTGGTGTGATAATATGATAAAAGGAAAGAGCATTAAGGTGAAGCCTCAGAGAGCTAGGTAATAAATTGGTAACTGTTTACTCTAATTTTTGTACTAGTCAGATCTCTCTATATATTGCACGGTATAATCTAGTGTCCTCCAAATGTGTTGCTTTAGGTAGTGATTCGTATTGTAATATATGTATCCTTTTACCATTTATACAGAAAGAGATTCAATATTCTGATAACAGTCCTTGATTTTTGGCTCTGCCTTGAAAAACACATGCAGTTCACAACACTGGCATCTGATTAAAAAACAATGTGTTCAGATGTCACAAAGTTTTCTGGAAGCCAGGATTGTACACTTTTATATGCTTCTGAGTCTGTACATGTCTATTTCTTTCTATTGCTCCTCTGTTTCTTATACTCATTCACTGGAACAGTCATGGAACAGGTCACCATTAGAGATGAGATACCAGGCCAGAGACTTTTATAGTAAATGTGGTTCTTACACTTTTCTTTTCTTTAGAAAACTGCCAATGTCAAATTTATTTTAATCTTGATTAAAATGATGTGCAAAACCTGATGGGTGCTATACTGTGTGACTGAATGACTTATATTTCTTGGTACAAAGGAAAACCTAGTCAAAAGCTGTCAGGAAAAGAATGGCAAACTGGAGGCATAACTGGCTGGCACACTACAGAAGAACAAGCTGACTTGGACTCCTGTGATCTTGTTTGATTTCAGAAGTAACTGGAGCTTTATTAAGATGCGAGCCTCTGCTAACGTACAGCACCTTAGAGGTCAGGATAAGGGAAACCTCATAACCCATTAATATGGTTAATGATTTTAAGCATATGGTTTACCAAGTATGTAGTATCTGTTAGAAACTGCTCATCTGCTAGGTGCGCTTGACTGAAAATTGACCAGGCTGAAGTATTGATCAATATTTCATATTTAGATGAAGGTTGTCTTTAAGTCTCCAGAGAACCGAGAATCTCAGATGACAGTCACCAGGTTTGTGTTGGATTATCATCACTAAAAGCATCAGGTGGCCAGAGTAGAATCTCAACAGCCTTCAAATAATATCCAAGGCTCCTAAATAATATTCAAGGCTCCTAAATAATATTCAAGGCCTGAAACTACAAAGTGAGGTGTTAATCTCTGCTAGTGATGGAGATTTGGATATAATATTCATCCAGAAAGAGTGCCATAGAGCAGGGAGTTACTATGTTTCGAAGCTGGTGAGAGCAAACATAAATGCACAAAGCTGAAGGAGAATTCAGAGGTCCTTCAGGATTTGCTCCTGGGTAGCATGCTTGGGAAGAGATCTGCTTTAAAAAAGGCCTGTGAACATGTTCGAAAGTATTGCCTAATACAATACTGTAAATATCTGCCTGAGGTTATACTTTGTTTATTGCTTGGCTATAGGAAATAGAATACATCTTTTCTTTCCTAGCTCCCGCTCTGTTCTATTGTTCAAACAAATTATTTTTGTTTTATTTATGTTTGGTAACAGAAGAAAATGAATCTTCTATTGCTAAAGGTTTTTTGGTTGCAGACTGAATTGTCTCAATAGGAAGGACAAAGAATATAGGAAATAGATTTTTTTAAAAATAAGGTGCTTTCATACAGAGATAAATTGTTACAGAGAAACAGTCCAGGGAAAAACACATGACCAGGGGTCACAGGAACTCATTTTTACTTTTGGTTCTGTGGCTGATGTGCTGTATGACTTGAAGTCAAATAACTTCTGTGTTTCTCTCTCCCTCAAGGCCTCTCATCTCCTTCTATTGAGAAGATTTCACAATCTGTTTAAACTTCCTCTTAGGCACTTTCTCTACAACAGTGGTTCAGCTGGGTTCTTCTCTCAGTAGGGGCCTGAATGTTTTGCTAGAATTAATAGGGCCTCAGACTTGGGAGAATGTTATTCTAGTTCTCCTCTTCTTTTGCAGGTCACATGCTCAAATTAGCTTCTTGCTCTGTCTGAAAGTACAAACTGCTGCCTCACTTTTTTAAATTTGGTATTTTCAAAATAGAGAAAGCATGAATAAGTGAGATAAACAGTGTGAAATATCACACCCTACTTTTGCCCCTCCTCCCCCCTGCCAAATCCACGAGCAATGTGTAAAAGCACCGAAAGGCAGCTGGCTCGCTCAGGAACCCGGAGCACAGCGTTCTAGAGGGCTCTGGTGGATATGCTCCCATAGAAGTATTTAGCCAACAATTATGATCCGTTCAAGCTAGTCAGGAGATAAGTGTACTTTGATTCTTACTTTTTAAATTTTCTAGAAATTAGACTCTTAATGGAAAGAAACTGAATTATCTCATGTTAAATCACAGTCGCACCTCTCATCAAGTAGATGCTTTTCCCTGTGTGAGACGGCTTAAGACTGTGCAGCAAGGTTTTCAAAAATGTTTAAGTATTCTATATGCTTCAGTGTGGATATCTAACCTGGATTATCCTTTTGCTCAAGTGATGAAGACTTGCAACTTGCTTTGGGACAGCTTTGCGGAGTTCTGTGCTGCTAGCAAGTAAAGGTAGATGGCTAGTGTAGAAAATTTCAGCCCATTCTAGCTTCTATGCCCAGGAGAAAACAAACCACAGTCAGATGAGAAAAACTGAGGATTCCTTGCTAAGAGGATCTGATATGTTGCATTCCCTAAGAAGTTTTGGGACCTAAAGCTTGAGGAATGCTACTAGTTGGAACAGCAGTTGTCTTTACACCTAAGATGAAAATTTTATAACCACTGATTAATTAATTCCCATAGTAGCCCTGAAATACTAGACAGGGTGGACTAGAAAATATATTACTCACTGTTTCCAGAAGTCTGCTTATTAACAGGTTTTCTTTCTCCTTGGTCTTTACTGATTTTTCTGGTATTCTTTCGGAATCAAAGGGGCTGCTACTGGCAGTAGCCAGTCACTGCTCATTAATATTTTTCAGTTTCTGTAGTTAATTTGCTCCATGTTTTCTCCACATTATATTGTTTTGCAGGAAATAATTATGGAGTGATGTGTTTGGAGAAGATGAGCTCAAATTCAAATTAAAATGCTTCTTCTGACGATGCTACACCTGCCTACACTGAAGAAGGTAAGTCAAGCCAGAGATCCAGTTGCAATGATGCAATGAGATACCACTAAATTAACAGGTATTTGATAAATGATTGTGTGCAGACACTTGGTCTGATAATTTACCATGATTGCTTGTTTCAAGGTTGAATTAAATATAAAACGCAGACAACTCCGAAGACATTCATATTTTAGATAACTGCCGGTCATCAGGTTATTGGCTGGATTAATCTTTAGATTTAGGTAGGAATTTCATCTCTGATCTGACACATCTTTCCCAAATAACTTTTCATTGCCAATAATATATTTCTGGGCAGAAAAAAATGCTGTTTGACATGGATTTTTTTTTCCAAAATTTTTTAGTAAACCAAAAAGTCCCAAACCAATCTCAAAAGTGCATGACGTTTCTTGTATTTTTTTACTATTTATCACCATCAGCTTTTCCAAGTATAATCTAGGAGCTCTCAGTTACCTAGTAGCTGAATCCGGTATGTCTTCTCTAGTTTAAATACATTGTCCTTAAGATGACACCTCCCCCCAAATGATCATATCTCAAACATGAATAGCTTAGGCAAGTTGTAATATAATGCACAACATAATGTTATCAGTTCAAGCCATGTTAAGTTGTTCTGAGAATATCCCATTTCTGCCCTGTGATTCACTGGTTGACTTTTGGAGGTAAGACTTAAAATAAACCTGATATGACATTATCTCACGTTGTCAGAGATATAAGAGATATAAAAGATATAAATTAATTGTTTTTAATATAATTTGTGTTTAGTCTCTTAGCATACCTAAATGAACAGAAAATATCTTTCCTTCAGCTCAACTATTAAACTGTCTTTATTATTATTGTAATATGGCATTTTCTAATGCTGAAAGAAAGGAAGACAGGTAAAACAATGTGCATTCAAACTTCAAATCAAACTATGTTTTGTAGAACCATCAAAACATGCAAAGAGAGTTTAGACCTTCTCATGTGTCTACATATTTTCTATCTTTCTCACAGATTACTGCTTTTTTTTTTCTTCTGGAATTTGTAAAAAGTTAAGAAAGAAAGTTGATGAGCTTTCTTCTTAGAAGGGGAATCAAACAGCTATCCAACTCCCCTGCAGGTTCCTGCATCTTGTTAACAAGTTAGCCCAGGGGCTTCGCGCAGCTCCTGCGCCACACCGTCAAGCGGACTGTCCCAAGCAAGGCAGAAGGCTCCCCCTGCGGCCTGTGCCCAGCCGCATCTGATTGTCTCAACTCACATTTCTGCACATCAAGCAGCTTTCTTCTGCTGGGGCTCACCCAGAACCCTCTGCCATAAAAACAGCCTGTCTGAGCCAATGTTGTTATCACAGATGACACTCCTCTGGGCACACATTAATCTTGCACAAATTTATGTTAAGATTTAGAGGTGTCAGCTTGTCTGCTGCCTGAAAATATGTTTTGTCTTTCACTAGCCTTCTCATATTAATCTGGCTCTGTTGTAGGTTGGGCTTTGTCTTCTCATTCGGCAGTGAAATGATTTTTTCCCCCAAGGAAACCATCTACAGATCATTACTGTTTATTATAAATGCAAATTTGTTGACATTAAGCTTTAATAAATAGAAAATATGGACATCTATAGCAAGATGACATATAATTGATTATCTTTGAGGATACAGGGTTAAAAAAAAAAAAAGTGTGATTGGGTAAACAGTTCGAATCTTAGTCTTTTTTCTCCTTAACAATAAAACTGACTATGCATATTCGGGACAGCAGCTACTTAAATGTAATTTCGTTTGTTCCATTTTCAGAACAAATTACCTTAATGAGAATGGTCTGCTTAGTGCATGCTATTAGGAATGTGTAGGACAAGAACTAATGAGCTTAAATAGCAGTAAGGATAAATTCAGTTTACATTTTAGGAAGGTTCCTTAAAAGTAAGACTGCTGGAGTAGGCAAGGAGTGAGGGTTTTTATGAACAGGCTAGATGAACATATATCAGGACACTAAAGATATAATGCTTTGGGATTAGAGAACGCTCTATTGTTACCCTTTCAAGACTATTTTTCTGTGATTCTGTAACCATACATCACACTGTTCCTCCCCCTGCCTTTAAATAGTATGTATTTATACTACTACTCTTCAAAATAAAAAGTAGCTATTTGCCAGCAAAAGTGAAAAAGTTGTTTATGTGATGCACCACAATATTTAAACTTTGTATGTCCTCAGATCAACAGTCATCACAATCTGAAATACTTGTGTTTTGTCTTAGGAGTGCAAATAATCCCACTAGCCTTCTTTACGTTCTTTATTGGAGAGCAAATGCTATTTAGTTGATAAATACTTGTAATTCTCATTACATTAGCATCCAAGCAACCATCAGTATAATACATTTGTCAAGTTGAAGATCAGTTTAAGTTTAAAGTATGAGATCTTTATTTGTAAGGCATTTTTCTCCAGATACAGTAAGAGCAATCAACTTCTAAAATTATTCTCAAAATATAAGCACATAAAAAACAATTTATACAAAAGTTGAATTTCATTGAAATTATTAAATAGTCACCGATACAGTCTGTTAATTTTAAACTATTTTAAAAAAGAAAAAGAAAACAACAGTGTTGGTGAAATGAAGAGACACATGTTTACCTTGACTATTTTGGATGGTTAAAAATGCTTTATAAACTGTGCCTCCTCAGTGTCTGGACCATTAAGTCTTAAGGCATGTCCATGCTTGAAACAGTCTGCTGTGTATCGGTGTTAAGTGATCCGAGGCAGTTGTTGAATGAGCAGTGGATACACCCCACATTGTTAAGTGGTGATTATATTACCTGTGCCCTGTATTGTATCACCACAAAGCACACTGATAGTTCAAAACACCTACCCTGTGTTCCAGGAAGACACCCTACCAAGCTTTCCTCTGCTTCATGCTGGTGGTATCATTCAGTTTTGTTAGATTCTCCCAGATATCAAAAGTATTTTGAAAGTTTAATCTACAGTGTAGCCCTAGCTGTCCTTTTTTAAAGTATATGCTCTGTTTTGCTATTTCAAAGCACTGCATTTTTTCAGTGCCAAACCAAGTAGCACTGAGGAGTGCTGAGGTTCTCATAACAGTGCAGACAACAGTGCAGGCTGCTGCACGCACAGATGAAGTCATGTGAATTCCTCAGAAATAGGACCGTAAGACTCTTTGATGTTGTTCACAGCCCTATATTTTATTTCCAATAGATAGGCATTTCCTGAGACTGCCAGCATAACTGTAGTGTTCCTGACAGCATGCTATTTTCTCATTATTGTTGCTGATGTGTCAGTGAAGAAGTCTGGAGGCTAGTATGGAAAGCTCAAAGCTGTATGATTCAGGAGAGCTGTTTTCCATTCCCACTCTCAGCAGGTTGGTTTTATTGTTTCTGGACCATCAATTAGGTTCTCCATGTAGTATTCACACTCTGCTAATGTGAGTGGACGGATTAGGACAGGGCAGTAGTTCTTTTAGTTATAATGGGGACTGATAAATGCCAGATGTACTATGGATATTGTGGGAAGCTAGTTAAGATGTTGCAAGAGAAGGGTAGTAGTATTTGCTGTTTTAGAATTGCAGCTAATCATTCTGGAGAATGTGTTTTTTTTTTCTCTAGAAAATAAGCAGGCTATGCATTGTTGCAGTAGGATATCCCAGTTCATCAAACCACCATGACAATTCAAATTACTGTGAAAGGCAGAACTCTACTGATCCTCTACCTACCTGACAGCTGTAACTGCTGGAGGAGTTTTACTGAATGATGGTGATGATGATGAACAGTTGGATAGAAATCACCAGTGTGAAGACGTAACCTATTCTTCTGCTTAGTGTGCAGGTATGTGCATTTTCAGTTTTTACTGTTTTCTGTTTTCCAGAGAAAATATCCACTTTTTTTCCATGGCAGTCTATGTGGAAATGAATGAACAGAGTTAAGTCCTTATCTTTTGTAAACCAGTGTAAGTGTACTGAGGTCAACAGATCTATGCCAGGCCTACTAAAGTCAATAGGGCTATGCCAGTCTACCTGTTTGTTTCAGCAGCGTAGCCCGGTGAAACGGTATCGAGCATTTATATAGAGAACCTTGGAAACCAGGCACTGCCTTTCTAAGGAGTTTCCAAAAACTTATGCATACATTTAAAACCTATTGCAACAAGAGAATTAAAATAGACAGAACTAGTTAACTCTCACCCTCTGGGATTGACACTCTAGGTTATTTAAGTCTCAAGTAAGTTCTTTTTATTCCCTTCTCTTTGAGTCCTATGACAATATCCTCCTTCACTGTATGACTCGGTTTTGAAGGAACTATTATGGTTAAAGGTGCCAAGATGAGAAAGGATTTTATAGGAGCATGAGATGTGTAGATAAAATCCTTGAGGAAAGCTGGTCCACAAAACAACCTGTTTCTTAGTGGAAGTGCTTGTCAATACTTGAAAGCTGTTCCAGATTAATTTGTACTAGTGGCTTATGTCCACAGACATTGCAGGTGCTTTACTAACTGACAACTGCTCCCTGCCTTTGGAGCCAGAGGTGTTGGGATGACACATTCCTAAGCCAACCCAGTTCCTGCCATTTGCCAGCAGTACTCCTCTGGTAAGCCATACTGATTTCTTAGGTATTTGTGTTGCCTGTCTGTTCATGTCTATACCATCTACTCTTTCAAGGTTATGCCCAACAAGTGGCATGCTGATTTTTCAGCCTTTTTTTATTTTTTTGTACACCACCCAGGACTATCTTTTCCACTAACTGTGCATGATTATTTACCATTTGTGCCTCCAGTGGTGACTTACTTACTTTCTCTGTAGAAATCTCATGATTATACTACTAATCTGATACCAGAATCTGATAGACCCTGTCTAGCTAGGGTCAAGCAGCAGCACACGAGCCCCATTAGCCTTGCAGTGCAAACAGGCTTTTGTTTCATTAGCTGAGTCCAATCCATTGCTCAGAATGAATGATAGAAATAAGAAAAGGCTAACAGCTTGAAGTATTGCTTAAAACAGAGAAAATAAAGGAGTTATGTTAAACTGTGAAATGATTTTCTTTTTTTTTAATATAAAAATATGGCAGAATAATTATACTGTTCCACTAGAAATAATGATATGTCTCGTCGACATAGTATTATTGGGTTATTTGTTTTTGGCTTTCTTCTAAGATTTGTTTTTAAAGGAGAACTACCAACATGTGATGGATATATTTTCAGTGAAATAAATAAAACACCAGAAAAGTCACAGCAGGCAAAAGGAAATATATATGTAAATCAAAACTGAAAAATACTGGGGAGACTTTACACTTCTTTTCTGTCTTGAGATGCTATGAGTTAGATTAGCACCATTTAAAAGGAGATGTGTAGCGCTCACCATATACTGTGATCTCTCCCCCGTTGCATATATTACCTGACTGAAGATTACATTTTTACAGCAAGAAAAGGTTCCTTTGGCTGCTATGTCATTTAAGAATACAAGAGAACACTGCCAAAGAAAACTATATGGCTACAGAAGTATAAATTCCACTGTTTTTTATAATGTTCTCTTATAACATTCTTCAGATGATTTTAGGGGTTCTTGCACATCCAAAAGCCTTGTGCAACAGAAATCAAATGAAGGATGTTGATAGTGAGCCTTTGAGAGAAGTACGAGCAATAACATGCCTGTATTTATGTAGTAATGCCCTGATCACTATGGGATGGCTTGTTCTTGCTCCCCTTGTTCCAAAAGGTTTATGAATATAGCATCCCATGGTCTTCTGCGCTGAATGCACATGCCTGCCATAAGACAGGTTACCTCCTTTGGGTGACAGCAGACAACTGCCTAATTCAGTGATTCACATAACTTCATTTTTCAGTACTAGCATAAATATGAGTAAATATATAATGTCAAGAACTCAGATGCTACTTTTGCACTTCTTACAAAGTGCTGACCATTTTGCATCATCTTTCTCTCTGAAGTTCTGCAGTTTTCTCAGTCTGCAAAAAGAGAATACACCACTAGTTAGATGGCTAATGGGTTATTTCAAAAATGAGATGTGAACTCATTTCCAAAATGCTACTGGGGCTATAAGAACAAGGATACTTATGCACCCTTTTAATAACTTATTAAAATTTTCAAAAAGGATTATTGTTGCTCTGAGTGTACTGCTGTTGATGTCAGTTAAACCTGATTTCAATAGCAGAGAAGTCCTGCCAACCCAGACTACTTTCAGAGCAGATATCATGCTTCATAAAGCTTCTCCTTCAGTGAATCACTTGCCACTTTTTCCTCAATATTCAAAAATTCTTTTCAAGGGTATCAAGTTTCAGCCAGGGGTAATAAAGAGGAACTGACGGCCTCCTCAGCAGAGGGAGGGACTCGGAAGGGCGTCCCTAGAAGGGGAGGGACAGAGACCTACTTGTAGAAAGATGCAGGACTGAACCCTAAGGAGGAAATTACAGTAGAAGGATAAACAGACCTAACAGCTCATGGCTACCAAAGAGGGAGAATCTCCCTTCTCTGTTTTACTTCTCTGTTTGAGTTAAGGTTGCTGAGCTGCATGTTCCCAAGCTGTCTCATGTACTGATGTCATCCCGTCCTTTTGGAGAGATAAAATTCTGTATCTCAGAATTAAATCACCCACTGTTTTGTTGAGTTAGTTTTCTGCAGCTTAGTGAGTTAATATTGAATCAGCCCACAACAGGATCAGTACTGGTGCAGGGGAAACACTGAGCGAGTGAAGCAGGTATAGCAGAGGGGAAGAGCTGGGCAGGGGTAGGGGCACATTAACCTTTGGCAAGTGGCAAGCAGTTAGATCTGCCCAAAGCACCATTTTTAACTATATTTTAACTTCGCCAGAGGAAAAAAATGCTTCTGAATCATTTTATCCCATGACACTCTGACCACAAAAGCTGGCAAGCCATTTTTGTGCTGCCTAGGAGGATACATTAATAACACACAGTAATTTCTTGCTAGTATATACTTAAAAATACACACAAACACACACAAATAACACATGAGTCTATAATCTAGAGGCGAGTTACAAACATGCTAAAAATATTTTAAGTAAAAGAGAAAAATCTTTGAGTTTAATTTCTGGAAGTTTTATGGCAATTTATTCATTCTTATAACCTAAATAAAATCAGCTAAGCAAAAGGAGCATTTACAGCCAATCTGTCCATGTTGCAATAAAATGTTCTAATACTCTAACTCTGTTATGATTCCTCCTCTTTAGAATACATCAGAGCTTGTTTCTTGATTTGTGATACAGCACTGTAATCAATCTGGGAGCCTGTGTGCCACTAGTTACTGTCTTGTAGCTAGTGAGAAGGAGATTGCAATCGTTAAACTCTTGTTCTGAGCCATAAAAAATACACAGTTTGCTGGACTCTAAGCGAATACACAGATATATAATTAAATTAAGCCATTGTGGGAACAATGCAACTTGGTTTCTTTTGTATCTTTTAATTCATTGTGAACTCTTGATAAAAGATTTTCTTGCATTATAGTATTTACATGCGCTTTCTCACTCTCTCGTGTGCCCTACATACACAATTCTAAGTATACACACCATGTATAGAATATAGGGATTTTCTCATGCTGGAATATTTTTCTGAGTGAGACATTATGGTGTTTATCTTCTTTCTTAGATCTATTTTCACCTAACTGGCAGACATTTAGTCCCTGATTTTCCTGTGACAAATGTGTTGTAATCAACTAGTGGTCTCAGCTTCTGAAGGAGATAAACATTAACTACAAACAATCAAAAAAAGGAGTGTAGACCTTGGAAATATTGCTGAAGAGTTGTTGTAAGGCAATGTAAGATACAAAGCAATGTTTTTTCGGTGGGGGAAAAAAAAAAAAGCTTCAAGCTTCTCTCTGGTATGGTTGTACTTGCAGAAATAAAGATGGCCACTCTCTATTTTGAAAAAAATGCTATGGATTGTGCAGGTCTTCCTGAAAATAACTGGAGAATTTCCATTGGGCGCCCAGGCATCACCTGGCACTATTAATGTTCATGGGGATCAATCTCTGTTTCTCTCACCAGAAAAATATGACGCAAGTCATATTTCTTCAGGTTTAAAGGGGAATTACTTCAACCATTGTCTAGGGAAAGCAGTTCCTCAAGGATGAGAAAGAAATAGACTTTGTAGCTGTCATGTTTTGAACCATGACTAAGATTCAGCCCAGATGCTGGATGGTTACTGCCAAACAAAAATGAAATGTAAGTCATTTCAGTTGCTTTAAAAATATATTTAGGACTCTGAATGTGTACAGAAATGTTTTCTTCTGTATCTCAAATAACAATACAACACTGTCGTACTTGTTGCCGTAAAACCTGAGAAGAGCGGTATTTTAACATAATAAACATCTGTATCTGCTGGGTATTTATATTCTATCATATTCTATAGATTTTAGCTGGATCTTAAATTATAATTTTCTTTTACATTATGTTATATAAATTATGTCAAATTCCTTTTTCTCCTAATATAGCATAGCTGTGAACAGGTATTACTGTGACATGGCATTTGGACCGAACTTTAAATGTGAATAGTTCTCATTGTATTCTGCTGAAACTTGATTTTAATAGGAAAATCCAGATAAGCAAATTTCTGCATGTGTAAAAGAGCGTGACCTTATTTTGCCTCTTCTGCTTCACAGACACATATAATCCTAATTAAAGAATTTGGACTAAAAAAAATGAAGAATGATGAAAGCAAGCGCTGGGGTTCTTAAAAAGTTTTATTAAGGTGTGTTTGCAGTTTGTTTGTGACACTGCAGTCAGCTACCTGCTTTTTTTTTTTTTTTCCCCTTTGGGTGAATGCTTAGAAGCAACACCTCCTGGGATGATTTAAAGTATTAAGGGGAATGCAGTTGCTGGTTTAACAACAGAACTCTTCCTATTTAGAATGGGCACTACTGATGTTTTACTTGAAGAAGTGCCATTCTGGAGCTGTGACATTTTTGTGAGTAAACACTCGTTATCCAAGCGCTAGATAGAAACTGTAGCCATGGTCTGATCTGTCCTACAGGGCTGCAAATTTAACTAAGTCTTTTTGGGTGTGAAAAGGCACTTTTGCCTCTATGTAGGAGTGTGAACAACTACAGGCCTAGGACTGGGGCCTGAGTTCCGGCCTGAATTCCCTCTCTTCCCCAAAGGAAAGGAAACAAGCCAGAGCAAAGCTTAGATTTTTTTTCTTTTTTAATAATAATAGTCCTAAGGCCTTTGAAACGTGTTCCCAATGGCGAGGGAAGAGCCGTGTCCCGCTTCTGGTGTCGCGCGTCCGCAGCGCCGCTGCAGGGGCCGCGCAGCAGCTCCGAGCGCGGCCCGCGCTGACGGCGCCACAGGTGCCGCCGCCTTCCCGCGCGGCGGCCGCGGCCGGGCCCGTGCGGCAACGGGGCGGCCTCATGGCGGCGGCGGCCGCTGCGCGAGCGGGCGGCGGGCAGGGAGCCGCCAGGGCGGCCCGGCGCTGCG